>NW_020884909.1:4603595-5131713 GCF_003945725.1 Corapipo altera | reverse complement strand
CCGTTGCCTCCCGGCACGAGCCGCGCCTTCCCTCCCCCGCTCCCCCCCCCGCGCTTCCTCTCCGGCGCGCGCCGATTAGCATAATAAAGCCGCCCCTTTCTCCCCCGCCGACCAATGGGAGCCCGGGAGGTCTCCTCGCGGCCTATAAGTAGCGCGGGCCGGGCTTCGGTCGCCTCAGAGCGCTCGGGGCTGTTGTCAGAAGGAGCCGCTTAGCGAGCAGCTGACGGAGCCGCCGCGCTGTGGGGACTCGCTGCCATGACTCTGGAGGAGATCCACGGACAGCAGCCTGCGCCCGTGGGCCACGACTGGTACGTGCGGGTGGCGGTGGGCCGTGGCGGGGGGCAGTGCGCAGCGGCCGGTCTCGGGGCGGCGGTGGCGGTGGTGGCGGCGCCGCGCTGACCCTGTGCCTTCTCCCGGTCCGCAGGATGCAGGGCGCCGGCACGGCCCTCCACGACCTGCTGGTGTCGGCGCAGCGCCGAGGCTGCCTCACCGCCGGCGTCTACGAGTCGGCCAAGCTGATGAATGTGTAAGTAGGGCGGCGGGACCGGGGGAATGTGCTGTCGGCCCGGCGGGGCGGCGGGGGTGGCCGGCGCCGGCCGCGGGGCTCATCGAGGCGCCGCTTCCCTCTTACAGCGACCCTGACAACGTCGCGTTCTGCGTGCTGGCCGCGGACCAGGAGGACGAGGGGGACATCGCCCTGCAGATCCACTTCACCCTGATCCAAGCCTTCTGCTGCGAGAACGACATCGACATCGTGCGGGTGAACGACGTGGCCAAGCTGGCGGCCATCGTGGGGCCCAGCGAGGAGTCCGGGGAGCCGCGGGACCTGCACTGCATCCTCATCACGGTGGGTGTCCCGCGGGAGGCGAGCGCTGTCCCCCCGCCGCTGCCGGGCTCGGCGACAGCCTGTCGGGGGCGGCCCCTTCGCCCGCGGCTGGTGGTCGAGTCCTCTTGTGGGCACAGAAAGGGCGCTTGGCACACAGACAGGCAGCTGAGTTAGTAGTAGTAGGAGGAGGCAGCACTTCTCGTAACTGAGGGTTTCCTCCGTTGTCCACAAGGGCAACATCTCTGCTTCCTGCCTTGTCTGTGTCAGGAGAGAAACTGTCTGGAAGTGCCTGGCATCCTAAGCTAATGCTTCTGTAAATATTATGCTGACCTCAGCTAGCGGGCAGCACTCATGGTGTGCAACTTTTTTTCTTTCCGGCAGAACCCGAGTGAAGAAGGCTGGAAGGACCCAGCTCTTGAAAACCTGAACTTGTTTTGTGAAGAGAGCCGAAATGTCAATGACTGGGTGCCAACCATCACCCTGCCCGAGTGATGGTGACCCGGTGCACTGGGGAGGCTGAAACCTTTGTTGCATTCTCAACGTGGTGTGGGTTCACCAAACTGCGCAACAAGCTGCTGATTCCATGGATTAGCCTGGTCAAGAGACTGGATTAAGGTCCCTCAGACTGGCATGCAGTGGGCTCTTACAGAGGAGAAAGAGGAGAACAGCTCACCTCACCAGTGAGCCTCAGTAGGCTGCAACCATGGAGAGGCTGACATACCATGGAACTGAAAGAAGTATTGCAAGTTTGTCAGCCATGTGGAGCTGTTTCAGAAGGGAGAGAGAAAGTCAGGGGAAGTGGGCCAAAACTTTCCAGAAGGACTGGATAGAGTTCTGGAACTAGGAACTGTTGGTGCTGTCTGCAAAACATGCAGGAGAAAGTTTTCAATATTTGGTGGACTGCTGGGGACTGGTTACTGAGACAAATACAGAGATTCCAAAGCAGACAGACTTCAACAGGCCTCTTGGGTCACTCTGCAGAACTGGTTTAATAATGCAATAACTTTTATTGAAATATTTGCTGCTATTGAAGCTTTCATAATAAATTTTTGACAATTAATTTCTGGGAGTGTCTTGCTTGCTGGGTGGGGAAGCATGTCACTGAAATACCACTGATGCTTTGCTTGTGTGCTGTAGTCAGAGGTATACTCCACAGTAATGGAGCTATTGCTCAAATACTGTCCTGGGCTGGCTGAATGAAGTGCTGTGCTGTCCAAGTTGATAATTCAACCTTTTACCCTCTTGCAACAGCTGCTTATCGCAACAGCTTGCAAGACTGAGGAGTTGCATACTTAATGAGCTCACTTATTGTAATAGGTGGTCTTTGTAGTCTGCTGGAGGAACACAATGCATGTTGGAAACATGGATTTTTGGAATACAGACCTCCAGTAAATTGCATCATTAGTTCTTAAATATGACTTAGATGCATTTAGAGCTGACGTGTTTCCACTTAACAGAAGCAGCTTAAACATGATGGGGGGGGCTGTGGAACTCCTTAGATGTCAAACACATCTAACATTTGCTTTGATTAGAATGACATCATTAAATCTAAAACTAGCAAATGGTGAATAAACATCACATCTGCCACAAGCTGCTCTCTGATTGCCATATGCTGTAACAATAGAAGCTGTCACTCCAGAAACCAATTTTGCAAAACCTAATTGCATGACAACACCAAATTAAGTCCAAAACAATTTAAGGACGAAGTGGCCTTTTTTAGAGGTCCTGTCATGGAAAGTTAATATGGGCAGGCTGATTTGGCCCTGTGTTAAAAGGGAAAATATCACCCCATTTTTGTGCATAAACTGTACGAGTGCTCCAGGACTTGACGTTAAAATGGCATAGTAAAGACCTCTTCTCCAGAGAGCAAGAAAACTAAACTACTCACTTCCTTTATAGTCACAAAAAATACTCAGTTATCACAATTACATTTCCTTTAGGCTTGGCTTGCAGTGATTGACAGTAGCATTTGCTGAAAAGTGGTCACTTCAACATGGGTTGTCTTGAGCAGTTGTGGTTTTAGGGAAGTCACACAGAGAAGCAGGAGAATGAACAGCTCTGGCAGCTGTGATAACAGAAACTGCCTTTAAGGCAGTAGCCTTGATACACAGAAAATGTAAAGTCTGGGTGCTTTATTACACATTTTTATATTTTTTTTCTTAATAAATGCAGGTTTCTTCATTTTGCAGCCAAGAAATATATTTCTGTTCTTTGCCTGGGGCCTAATCAGTACTCAGGGCCAAGAACAGATTAAAGTGTACTGTCCTGAAATCAACTTTCCTGTGAAATATAGGCAGTACTTTACAGCCTTGAGTGGTTTAAACAAAAGCCTGAGAAGACCAAAGGAAGTTCTCAAGCATGTATACAATTACATAGACCATTAAAGTATGGCAGAGAGAATGCATAACTGCTCTGTTTGCTGAGACAGTAGGCGTAGACAGTGGTAACTGGTAGAAGTTTAACTTTCCAGGTTTTTTTGGAAGAAATGTACTATGCAGCAAACAATGAAATTAGTGAGACAACACCTAAAACCCCTTGTGGGAACGTGTTCTCTAGTGTCTGAGTAGAGAGGAGCGTGATCTTCGCCTTACCATCACCCTTTTCAAGCTGTAAGCTGTGCCCCGCGAGAGGCACGTGATTTCTTATTTTAGTGGCAGGTACAATTCTCCCGAAATCCCTTCCAGACCAATGCAAATGCACTGTAATGCAAATAGTACAAAACTGAATTAGCCTGCAAATGTTATTAATACGGAGGTGCAACCAAAGACAGCTGTAACTTGCCAGTTACATGCTGCTGCCAATATCTGTAATGATCACCTCGACTTAATGTAGCAAAAATTCAGCAGATGGTATCTACATCTTTATGTACTCAGCTATATAACTGTGCAAGGGGCAACTATACAGTTGTTAAAGGTAGACAGTAGACTTGAGTATTGCTGACTGTAGTGGGGACAGCTGCTTGGGAGATGGTTGGCTCACCAGATGTCCAGGATGTTTTCTCAAGTACCTGAGGGATCTGGAGGTTGGGGACACTAACCTCTTGTGTCAGTAAGCAATGTGCCCTGAGTACTTTGCCTTCCCAGGAAACAGAAGTACCCAGGAGAGAGACACTACAGGTTTCCAGGACTGCTGGGAGCTCTGCTGAGGTGCCCACATCCCAGCTGTGCTGCATGGTCTTCAAGGGCTGGCTTGGTTTGTGGCATGATGGGCTGTGTCAGGGGGCTCTGGGGAGAAGAGTGAGGTTGATATATTTGTTGATATAAAAGGTGGTTCTGCAGGACATGATCCAGCTGAAGGACATGGCAGAAGCTGCAGGACTTGGAGTGGAGTCACAGAGTGGTGGCACTTCTGGCTCTGCCGTCCATCAAACCTTAAACCTGTGTGCCACTAGGCAGTAAAACCTGTGTATTTCAGTATTGTAATCATAGACATTCATGTTGTGCTGACCACACTTCTGAGTACATTTTTTCATGAAATGATCCATGTGGTTTCATTTTGGGTTTTTTGAGCAATGGGTTTGTGCTTCTCTGCCTGCGTATCTATTTCACCATCTAATAGTACTACTGACTGACAGGAATTTCCCCTTGCATGTGGTTTCCTTCTCTTAATTCTGTTTTCCTCCTGTTGCACTTCTGTGCATCACTTTACTTTTCTCTCTTTGTGGTTGTAGATGATGATCTCTTCAGATGCCAGATTGTTATAGTATGTGCTGTATTAACTTACTTACCATCTTACCAGGATATATATGTATGAATACCAACACACAGTTGCTGTAAGCAAAGATTTTGCTTTTCTGTTGAGTAGGAAATACAAAAAGGAAGATAACAAAGGCTGTATTACAAAGAGACGGGCAAACTGCTGCACTGAATACTGTTAGCATAAGATCTGTGCATATGCTGCATGTTATAAACAGTGCTTATAGCACTGGATGCTCAGGGAAGGAGCTTAGAGTTCTGCAGACTGGGTGAGTTCTAGTTATAGGTGGAGGCTGTTTGACTTAACATATGTTCTGCAAGGAGAAAATCTTTGCAAAAACGCTGGTGTTGGAAACATGCCATAGCACTGCTGTCTGTTGTGTGAGGGAGACGTGTCTCATATCAATAAATCTGTTTACTCCAGCCCTCAGGTCCCCTGGCATCAGGAGGAAAGAGCAGCGTGTTCCCAGGTTAAAAGATGGCAAATATGCAGACAGGATCTTTCCAGTGGAAGCAAATGCCATCACATGTGTGTGCAGGAGAGATGTGCAGAGAAGGATGTGTGTGAGTGTTGTATTCCTGGTGGGGACACACACTGTGGACAGCTGTGCTCACGAGTATTCATCCACAGAACAGGGGCCAGAATCTTAAGACTGGCAGGGGGATGGAGCTGCACAGACAGCACGTGCACCTCACCACAGCCATCCTTTCTACATGTTTTTGTGAAAACTGCTTTTCATTCCTGCTTATTCCTTATTCATTTCGTTATGTCAGGTATGATTTACTCACTTGGTAATGTCTGAACATGCAACAATAGGATATTGTAAAAAACTGAGTTAATACTTTGTGTATAATTATCTTATGAGTGAATACTCCTATTATTCTGCATTGTTCTGCAGTAAAATATCTTTATACAGAACATTCAGACTATTGGAGTGTATGTGAAATATTAATTTGAATGTATTGGTGTCTTTAAAAGTATAATCAGATCCCAAACATCACAGTTATAGTGATTATAATATCTCCTCCAGTCTTCCAGTATATTGATGTATGATTATTCTACATGCTTATTTTCCTTTTATGCCTGGAAATAACACAAAATTATTTTCTTCTGTGTGTCTAATCCTCTCTGTAGAGCTGATTTTACTTTGAAATCATGACTTTGCAATGTCAGTGAATCACTGCTGATTCAAAACTAGTTTGTGCAACTGTTGTTTTTTTTTTTTTCCCCTGCTTTGGAGAGATAACTATAGAGATATAACACAAGGTTTACTTACTGTTTTTATGTTTCCTGTGTGCTACAACTGAGATGTTTTGTTTTGTTTTGTGGTTTGTTTTGTTTTGTTTTGTTTTGTTTGTTTTCGTGGTTTTTTGGTTTTTTTTAAGAAAGTATGTTTTAACTCTTGGTAGAAAGTCCTAGGTGCTGTAATCCATTGCAGAATAGTGACAAAATTTAACAAAGAACATGCAACATGAATTTCAACATCAGAAGGAATTTTTATGTCCCATCACACCACGAAGTAAGGAATTTTCTGAGTGGTGATTTTAAGTTTTGCTTTCTACTCCCTGTTTGGGAGTACCAGGCTACAGCAATTTACCTTTCACATCCTACTGAAGCCAGCACAAAGCAGTGGTGTTTAGTAATTTCTATTTAAATGCATAAACAAGTAACCAAGGCCCAATATTTCAAATTTTTGTTTCAGAAACAAGATGCCTACTAAGTACATTCCGACGCCGATATGCTTAACTGTGAGCCCAGAATTAAAACTCTCCAGCCAATCAACTTATTTAGCTGCGTAGCCATAAATTTACTTGCCAGACTTCAGGCTTGTCTTCTCTGCTTAAGGATGTGTTACTGTGTGGCACAGCTGCATTAAGTGTTTTAGCTTGGATTGGTTGAGTGGATGGAATGAATCTGTGGATCTTCTCCTGCTAACCTGCTTTGGTTCATATGGCAGAACAGACTTGGAGCATGCAAACAGGATTTTTCTTGGAAAAAAACAACCCAGAAGACATACTCTAGGGAACTCTCTGATGCTTTCCAGCTGCTATTGGGCATTCAGTTCACGGGACCACACTTGAGGTACATTCAGACAATTATTTGCTGATTAAGAGTAAATAAGCAAGTCTTGGCAATCAAAGAAGAGAAGTACTTTGGCCTGCTTTTCACAAAATGTGTAATACACATACCAATTTGCTTTAAACAAATGCATGCTTTTGAACTAATAGGTTTAAAAATCTGCTTTGGCAGCAGCTTGCCGAATTTAATTGTTTCTGAGGCAAGACCGACTAATGGAACTATTTCTAGAAGTGTTGCCAAAGGTATTTTTTGTAACGGACCGGCACCGTCCAACTGGCAGCGCTGGGACAGCCTTGCCTGGCCCATTGCCTTGGTGCCTGAGGAGCAGGTGGCTTCCTGAGCCGTGGTGGTCCCACCCCACAGCCGTGCCTCCTCACAGGGCAGGCAGGGCACCGTGCAGATCCTGTGCTGGCCAGAGCAGGGGCTGACACCGCTTCTGTCTCCACCTGCCCACTTCTGTCGCCACCCATCACACAGCTGGACTTCCTGCACCAGTGCGGTGGTACCCCGAGAGAAAACATTACACCGAGATCTGAGTACCTGGATTAAGCTGTTACGACGCCACAAACAATTTTTAAAACGTAGATAAGTGCAAGGTAGTGCACCTCCTGACATGGTAGGAGATTACAGAATGGCAGAGTGCGGAATCTCATGCCAGTGATAGAGTGTCTGTTGCTCTTGTGCAACGTTTCTGTGCTTTACATCTGCCAGTGTTAAAAGCAAACTACTTACTGTAGGCTGTTTTTCTGGATTTAAGAGTAAATACAATAAAAAAAAAAAAGTGTGATGTAGGTGGTTCTGTGCTGTTGAAGGCATGTTTATGGAACATAAGGAATGGAGTGCAAGCTAGCCAGATGTGGTTAAAAATGGAAGGATGGCAAAGCACTTCACTTTTTCCAGAGAATCAGCTGTGCTTTTCACTAGTACACATGCTCTCTGTCTCACGTTCTGCCCTGCCTCTGTAGTGCTATAAAATCCTTCAAACAGTGATGAAGAATAAAGCAATAACAAGCACTCTTGGCTAGTGCTACATGACAGTGTTATTTGGATGCTACCCCTCCTGCAGAGGGACGATAGATGGGCTGCACAGAGCCTGTCCTGTCTGGGATGGGAATCACTCACCCCCACGGATGCCAGGCTCAGCCTTTTATAGGTCACTGCCTTCTGAAGTCGGGCTGAATTGTACAAATTTAAAACCAGGTGCTTTTGATTGTGTTTCCGGGTTGTAGGCAATAGAAGGAAGCTTTCTGCCTATTAAATGTGACCACAAAAATTGTTCCATGTCTCCCTAACCATCTGGCTAGTCTAATTTACAGCAAAGGTAGACTGCATGGCTCTCTGCAAAGAGATATTTTCCAATTCAGAATCTGGTTTCTTGATTTAAATAAAATTTTAGAAGTGTTGCTTTTTTGCTTTTATAACATCTAAAACAGCTTTCTGGCTCTTCTCCATGGCCTGTAACACATGTGAAAATATTTTTTAATTGGGAAAGATGTTGTGGTTTTGTCCCAGTGCTAAGGTACATCTTGAATTTTATAATATTTTTCTTCACTTTAAGATATGTGCAATTGGTAAAATAATTCCTCATTTAGAGCTAAGTCCTGAGAAGCAGTAGAGGAGCTGGGTGGCTAAATTAAATAAATAGATAAATAACACTAACAATGAATCATGGTAGTTGTACCTGTAAAATAATTCAGACATACTTCAAGAAGAGAAACACTACATTTAACTAAACATAGTACACATATCCTTGTAGTGTGTATGCAAAATAGCTTCTCACCCATAAACACTCATTCATACATGTACAAGAAAGAGATGCAGAATGATTCAAATCTGACACTGTATAAGTAGGCTTGCATTTTGTCTCCCTGTGCGCTGCTCCATCTTTTGTCAGAAGGAATTTTGCCACTGGAATACAGCTGCAGAATGGAATTCCCTGGCTTGACACTTTCTGCAAGCTTGACTGTTTCAACAGAAAAAAAAAACAACAAACAAACCAACAAACAAACCTGATACTGTGCTACAAAGGTCTGCCTGTGTTGTATGCTTCCCATGGGTCAGGTCACTTAGTGGTAAAACAACAGCAACACCCAGAAAACTATGTGAAGGGTTTCTCAGCTCTTGTACCTCCTCCACCCAAACTTCTGGACTGCATTTTCAATTAACTATTTGTCTCGTGCTATGCTTCTCGACAGTTGTTAGTTCACTGATACCAAGGGCCCGTGATTTGGGCACCCTGTGGCGCAGGAGCTGATGAGGTAGCACTGAATTTATTCAAGCAAGAAGGGAAGGAGTTGTGCAAGAGTAGCTTACAAAGCATGTAAAAGCAACTCAGCATGGTACTTTTCAAGGCAATGGTGTAATACAGTTTTGGCACCCTAATTATTCCATATCTAACCATTAAGAAATACAGGCTGCTCTGTACCTAGTTTGCAAGGGGAGCTTAGTGGTGCTCTAACCAGCCAGAATGTGGAAGCATTGGAGACTCGCTTTTAAAGAAGCACAGTTGGAGATATGTGGCTGAGTGGAGAGCATCAGGAGTAGAAATGGTCACTGGAGTTTGGGGGCACAAAGACATGTCCTAAGACTATGATTGCAGCACTGAGCACCTTATGTGGAGCTCCACAATGAATTTTTGAACCAGCTGGCCACAGGATCAGAGCTCTTGAAAATAATCAAGCCCTACAAGATCTGCAAAAGTTGTCTAGATAGATCAGAGCAACTCAGTGTCCTGACTGGTGCAAAGCCTGCTGTGTGTGCTCATAGCTCAGTGCGGGCTCCAGAAAATCATCTCTGGAGAAAGGATTTCTGAACAATTCAGCTGCAGAAACAGAATCTGGCAGCATGCACAATCAGCCATTAAGCTACACATCCAGGTGAAACCAGGCTCCAGAACTCGTGGCCATTGTAACAGCCCTGCTGCATCACGCAAGTTACATGTGACCGTCCGCATGGACCCGAGGGATAATATGATGCTTTGTTTACAAGGTAAACATTTGACTGGCCTTGCTGTACCTTCACCTGAATTACTAATAACTTACTGCAGCATGTCATTTGAAGCAAATTGTGGCGTTAATTATGATAATAAACCCATGCAGGTTTATTATCCATCCAGGAGGACCCTGTGGAGCAGATGCTGGAGCACGCTCTGCTCCCAGGAGCGCTGACGTTACTGCACAAGCCTCGGCTGGTTGAGGACATTTTGCAAGAACTGGTTCCTCACCTCCTAAACCTGCATTTCTCCCCCTTAGGCTCACATCCTGTATTGCTGCCTCTGCAGAGCCCACAGCTTCAGAGGTATCTGTGCAGCTTCCCTGTGCACGAGGAGGCTGCTCCAGGCTTTTCCGGGTCTGCAGGGTTTGGTTGCCCTTTTCAGGTTTCTGCAGTGCCTCTTTGACAGGGGCTGAAGTTAAAACAGGAGAGGGTAGCAAGTGTGTCACTGTCTGTCACTCTCTGAGTCACCAGAGGTGTAGTGGCTGCAGGGATGTTTCAGCCCCAGACACCTTGAGGGGCTGAACCCAGCCCACCCACTTTCCTGCCCCTCAGGAGGGGAAAGGGCTTCCTCCGTGCCCCAGCCTCTCAGAGCTCCCCATTTCCCACCTGATTTATCTACACTGAGCCAACTACTTATCTGCTAAAACCATACCATGGACAGGTTCTCCGTGACCCCCTGAAGCTATGGAGAATATCAGAAGACTAGTGGGAAACTTCAGAAGCTGCAGTTCCTTCCACAAGCTGGAGATAAAATTTCCTTTTATGACAAGTGCAGAAGAAAGCAGCCACCGGACTCACCTTTCACAGCAAAATTCTAATCTGCCAGTGGCATATTGTTTATTGAAATGAAAACTGAATATAATCCACAATTGAGGTTACCAAATACACTTATATAAAGCCTTTCAGAGCAGCAGCACATCAGCTGTTGGGGGCTGCTACTAGAAACTACGGTTTCTTTGTTTCTTAGCAGCAGATGATTTCCTCTCCTGGGGCAATTGTGTAGCCTAATTGCCTGTAATAATCATCCCTTCTAGAAGTGCCCTAACGCCAGCCCTTCTCCTTTTTGCACTCTTTGCTGACTTTCAACCTCCAAGTAGCAGAAGCTGACTCTATATAGCTAGAAAACACAGGTAATATTTAAGAATATATATTTTAATATCTAATGCCCTACTTTGATGCTGTTATTGGTGCCCAATCTGTTATTAAAAAAAAAAAAAGACAAAAACATTAAAACAAGACAGAAAAACGATAATGTTAATTCTGAAATGTGACCTGTTCCTAAAAGATTCATTGTCCTCCTAGCTACTTACAGCTGTTTGTGGTGTATTTTTATTTTTAACAGTCCTTCGTATTTATTCTTTTTATAAGATACCAATTAGATGTACCAATGCTGGACACTGCTGTGCTGCATTACAACTAGTGTTAAAAGTAAACCAGAAAAACCCCTAGAAAAGTCATATGGTGTACTGGACATGATCAGCGTGGATTAGACAACATAACACATCTTTGTCACTGCTGACTTTTGTGGTTTGCTTTAGATGCTACCAGTGTTTTCTTCCTTGCAGATAGTGTAGAAACACCTGATCACTCACAAATACCTGTTGCAGCACTCACATATGTGAACAGTGAGCAATGTAGCTTGACTTTTGGACAAAGTGCAGCGAAATATTTAACCATACAGGTTCAAAGAAAAGGTCCATCCTACCTAGTATTTTTTTTTCTCTCAGTAGCCAAGAGCAGACGTCTAGAGAAGGGTGTAAGAAAAGGGCAAGCACATAGGGATCCTTCCCCTATGTGAAATTCTTCACAAAGCTGCAGCCCTGGGAATTTCTGTGTCTAGCGCAGCTGTGGTACCAATACATATTTTGAACATACCTTGCTTAGAGGCTGAATGCTTAAAATTCAGGTACTGGCAATAGATACATAGGAAGTGCGCAGACAGGTCAAAATCGCATCCAAAAGGTCCCTGAAGAAGGACCAGAAATCTCCAGAAATACAGAAAAAGAGAGTTCCTAGGTGAAGTGTATAAGGATGTCTGAGAAGAGGGTTGCTCAGCTCCCTGCTGCCCGCTTCCATTGATCCTCTCTGCCTCAGTAAAGTGGAAGGCATATTCTGTTTGTTTTTAAAGGCAGAGATATAATTACAAGGGTCCAATGATCATGTCAATGAGTATGTCTTTTGCAGGAGACCATTGCAAGCCTTCACTGTTAATTTTGTGTGGAAGGAAGGCCTTTTATTCTGATTAAGTCATATATTAGAACTCAGGAAGGGCTATACTGCTTACTAAGGAAAATATTATTGCAGTTTGATGTATGCTCTTGATAGTGGCAGGAACTGCTCTCTGTTAGAAGCTGTACGCCATGACGAGGATGTGGGTGTGTTCAAAGAAGAGGTATAAATTCCTTGAATTTGGAAATTTAACAAAAATACAAAATATCAGGTGTTGAGGTCCAGTTGCCAGCCCAGGTGCTTTCCAATGTCATCTAATTTCGTCAGCTGGAGGCCTGTACTACCTTATACAGGCTGAAGATCCCCCAAGGATGCAGGATTTACACTACCTAAAAGTCACCTTGGCAGGGCGATCAGGGTGTCTCTTAGGCCCCTTTGCCTAGTGAGTGGTCTCAGAATATATGGCTGTATCCAGACAAGCATTAGGTTCTCTGACAGTGAAAGGACAGAGGGCAGGGGAGACTTTAAAAACAAATACTGAATCCAACTTGTGGGCTAGAGCAAAGATACAGGAAGGTAGCCGTTGTCTGAAACCAAAATTAAATGTTACCTGCATAAAAATACCATCTCTATTAGTTTTCAAGAAATGCTTTCCTCTTTAGGTGTTTGGCTAAGACAGTATTATTTTATAGAGCCTTGATGTGGGTAAGTGAGCAGGGAACACTGAGTACTCAAGAATCCCAAGCTAAGGAGCCAACAGCTGACAAAACTATGTCAAATAAAGCTGAGTAAACCTGAAGGGTTTTTTCCTCCCACACAATTCATACAACAGAGACAACATTATTTTGGGCCCTATCACTTTACACGTGCAGAAATACTAGTCATAGCTATGTGGCTTGAAGAGAGATGTGGATGAAACTTAGAGTTAACTCTAAGTTGGCCCTTTCTATGAGGGATGTCAGCCTTTTATTATCACAAATTCCCCCAAACAGAAACACTCTTGCCCTTTCCCCAGGAAGATTTCATTGCCTGACCATCATTTTTCAGGCATAAACAAAACAGGCCTGGACACTGGAAGCCACTGATTTTTGCATCCCTCTGAACCAGAAAATCCAGCAGAGGAGAACATTCCCTCTGAACCAGAAAATCCAGCAGAGGAGAACCTTCCCTCTGAATATGGTGTTTATGAATGTATTTATTCAGCGGGATATTACTGCAGAGTGAAAAGTCAGAGAGATAGAGCAGCCACTGAAAGCAGTTCTGCAAACTGCTACCCTTATGTAATTCACAGAGATTGTGCTGCTGCTGCTGGAAAAAGAGAGATGCTCTGCTTAACTTTATTAGGAAACCGTAAACATTGGGCCAAACTGCTGTGATGGTAGCTCTGCCCAATTCAGAGTGATGAGATGAGAGCTAAATTTGTCACTTTGTGATAGTCTCCCTTGGGAAGCTGCATGACTGCTTCGGAGTCCCTCAGGATTTGTACCACCCTTGACTTTCCTTGCTGTTTGCACGACAATGGGAATTGTGACTCCCAGAGTGCTTTATAAGCATCATGCCAGTGCAGCACATATTGCTGAAGGATCTGAAACATACAGTACCTCTGCTTAGCTGGATGATGTGGACATGGTGCCAACTTTTGGAAGATGTGGGCATAGTGTGACCAAGATACATCTCTATTTGATGGGTAGAAAGACAAAAATCTCACCGTATGTTACCTTATGGTTTAATTGTCTTCAGCCTTACTCAGCTGCTCCTCCTGAAAAATGTTTCTGTATTTACTTTTGATATATACTTCTAATTAGAGACAGCACCTAGGCCTTCATGTTGAAGTATTAGATTCTCTTCTGGAGGCATGGTGTGCAGCTCTCTTCAAAAAACACAGCAGCACAAGAAAAAACGCCTTCATTGGCAACTACTGATTTTTCTACACATTATGTGAAAGAGGAAGTAGGGAAGTGGGTTTCTGATTCTACAGCTGAATTTGTGCACATCCCTTTTGTAGGAAAAGGAGTACTGCTCTTCCAAGACTTATGGCCTACCTTTTCTACTTTAATGAGGATTGCACTGTGCGCTCCTGCAGTTTTTCGAGCACACACGGGGGACTGAAACTCAGCATGGCATCGGTGCTGGGTACTCTGCATTCTTGCACAGTTGCCTCAGCTGCTGTCCTGTCTCCCTCCCCTCAGCCAGGACGATTAGCCAACAAGTGTATCTATCTTGTAAGCATGTGGGTTGTCGCTCCAACTATGCGCAGTCACCCACACTCGCAGTCATGCAGGCTGAAAAAGCCAAAGGCATGGTTTTGCAGGCATGGCAGCAATGCAGTCAAAATTAAAAATGAAACAGAGAAGAAACATAAAACTGAAGTGTAACCATGCTGTATGTGATTGCAGTTCATGATTTTCTTCACAGGGCCTGCAAGCTCTTTAATAGATGTGACCCCTTGAAAGATAAAACAACCGTGGAGTTTGGGGAAGCTATTTATCTGTAAAATTAGGGGCTGTTTACCTTTCACAAGAGAAAAATGTAGGGCAGACCTGTCCCATGTGCTGCACGCAGTGTGAAATCTGGGGACTGAGGATGAGCACAGTTGGTGAGCAAGCAGGGAGCCCAGAGCATGCAGGAACCCCAAGCTGAGGAGCCAACAGCTGACAGCTTTTGCCCCTGTTTCCCCATTGTTTCTCCTCTTTGGCTGGGCAGAGGAAGGTGGTTGCAAGGAGGACCCTCCACCATCTTTTTCCCTCTGTTCCTGGGGGTCCAGGTGGGTGATGAATTCCCCTCTTTGTAGGTAAGCTGTTTCCTTTGTATCTTTGTGGTTGCTGCTATTTCCTCATCATTAAATTTTTATTTTTCCACTTATACCTGCTCTCATTTTGTCTTTCCATATTGGTGGGGAATAAAAGGAGAGGGAGTTCATTTTATCGGAGTTTCTGCCTCAAAATTAACCTTTAAACCAAGACAGTTAGCAGGGTTTATTATTAATTATTATTATTATTAATAATTATTATTGTTGTTGTTGTTATTATTACTACTATTATTATTACTATTATTATTATTATTATACCTCTGCCCAGAATATGGCCCTTGTGTTACTTACCGGCTATGTACAGGGGGGTATTTTACTCCCACAGAAAGGACTTTTTTCCTCCAAAGATTTTACAGGACCCAGCAAGGGACCAACGTCCTGGCAAGTCTTAGTAAAATGTAAGTAATTCCACCATTGTTCTTTCCTAAGGATATTGCTGTATCTTTTTTTCCTATGGACATTTGGCCATATCTTTCTGTCGTGTCTTCGAAGAGAACTGCAGTGAATGACACTTGTATCTGGCTCGCTTGCCAGAAGAGTGTGGATGCTGCAAAGAGAATTTCTGTGTCCAGGTTGACTTTGACTCTTTGAGTGTTCCCAACAGATCCCTGGGTCACCACAGTCTTTCTGCAGAAACAGTATTCCATGGACCAAAACTACCACCATATTCTCTTTAGGGTAAGAGGAAGACAAAGGCAAAGTGAGCTTTCTTACAAAATCACATGCTCAGTGAGTGATGCCTGCAGGTCAAAGTCTGTAGCTCGTGGTAATTTTTTCATCTCTGGTTTTGAAGCCTTGCATCAGCTAAACTGGAGACAGCATTTCAGAGCAAAAGTGAGCTTTCAGATACCCTGACACCCTTCTATAACTACACTCTGTGAAAAAGCATTAAAACTTCTGCCTTAAAGACAAGTGTGGTGAGTCTGCAGCTATTTTTAGGGTGGGGCCTGGTTAATTATTTAATCTTAAGGAAGGAGAAATGAGGAAAGTAGCTTCTTTGTGTTCTGTCTTTTGACACAGTGAAGTGCATGACATATTAAGTCTTTAAACTAGTTTGTGGAGGGAAAAAGCACCACTGGATGTAGTTAAAAATTAATTTTGCCTGTGTGTTCACTTCACTTTAGAAAGAAAGCCAAATTGAGATCCAGAACATCTTTCCCAAGTATTGCAGGCCCACTGTATCTCTAATATTTCTTTGAAATTTCATTGTAAAAATATGTTAAAATTATGGGGATACTGCTACAGAGAAACTAATTGCTAAAAAAAAAAAATAAAAATTAAACTAACTGTGCAACACTGGAGGAAATCAGCCAACAGAAAACTCCTTCTGCTCCTGGGATGCTGTGCCTCAAAGGAAAGAAGACCAAAGGACAAATAATTTGCATTCTACTAAGGAGAAGTTTTTAAGGCAGATTTTAATTCTGTGTATAACAAAACTCCTCAAGGAGTATGAAGTTAGTTTCTAAAACTGACAACCAATATTTTCTAGGAATTGTTTACTAGTGAAAAATGCATATTTAATAAAATGGCTGACAATGAGAGTTGAAAGTGTTGTGAACTGACCAGTAATGGATCTGAAAATGTTCACTTGGGACACATAACTGTGTCCCATTGCTTTCGAAATACCCCTCACCCATTGCTTTGGAAAAGACTCCATAAAGCGTTGCTTGTAACTGAGAAAAGTAACTTTATTCTGCAACAAACCTTTTCCTGTGAAAGACAGGCTGGTCCACAGTCACTACGTGTTGAAAGGACATATGAAGCCCACAGGATAGGTGCACTGGGTCTCATTTCCACCACCCAGGTCTTAGGACATTTGTCCCAGTCTTGGCAATGTGCCGGATGCTGGGATGAGAATGTCCAGAGTCTGGGGATGGACTGCTGAGAAGGGATCTTTACCTAGAAGGGCAGTGCTCACCTCAGCAAGCCAGAGCATCCTGATGGCAATAAATGTCAAGCCTGTCATTTAGGATGGAATGACCCCATGCAGCAGTGTGAGCTGGAGGCTGCTGGTCCAAAGTAGTTTCTGTGCAGAGAAGGTGGTGAGGGTCCTGCTGGTCAGCACACTGAGTGGGCCAGCCAGCAACCAAATTGCACCCTGGTCTGCTTTGAGGGACATGGTCTTTATCTCTCTTCTCAGCACTGGTGAGGCTGCAGCTGGAGTCCTGGGTCCTGCAGATGAGAGATACCCATAACCTGGAGTGGGTCCAGGCATTGAGGGGACTGGAGTACTTGATTAGTTGCCTCTGTCAACTCCCTAACCTGTGGCTGTAGTGAAGATGGGAGCCCGGCTCCACTGGGCCTTGCACAGCAAGAGAATGAGAGGCAAACTGCCACAAACTTCATCAAGGAAAACTGGAGCAAGCTATAAAGAAAATCAGTTTTCCCTGATGGGCACTGAACACCGGGACAGGCTGCTACCCCCATCCCTGGAGACACTCAAAGCGGGACAGAAAATGGTCCTGGTCTCACTTTAGAGACAATAAGCCCCATTTGGAGGAGGAGGCTGGACTGAGTGGCTTCCTGGTAAACTTTTCAAATCAAAATTACCCCATTTTTTTACCCATAAGTTACCTATTAGCCTTCCTATTCTGCAGGTGCTGTCAAGTCATACTTATTTCAGGGCCTTGATACCCAAGGGAGATTCAGCTGCCTGGTTGCTACTCAGAATGGACCGAAGGGGAAAGCCTTCTTAGATCACATCCTCCTTTACCAATCTCCTGGGGCTGCCATGAGTTAATTCACTCTTTCATCTTAGTTCCCAACCGGCCCCAAAAGACAGATTTAAGGCCAGAGGAACTCAAATCAGCCTTCAGTGTCATTAAGGATCAGGTATCAGAGCCTGCTAATAGACATAGCTGGCCAAGCATCTGAAAATTTATTTCAGGTGTGTACCCATGAAGGATACGCTTCTCCTGGCTTATGCTGCTCTCACCCACTGGGTGACTGGAGGGTGTCTGTGGTGAAGAGCCAGCAATGCCTGGTCTGCAGATGTTCAGAGAGCATTCCACACCGCTTTTGTCTCCTGCTGCAGTCAGTGCGTGGGTCTGCGTGTGCGAAAAGCCATTAAAAGTCTTCTGTGCCCCAAGCATTCCTGCCTGATTAAAGACATCTTGGCCTCACATGAAACCCATATTCACGCTGCGCTGTTTTGATCGGTGCTTTCTCCTCCCTGCCTCAGCATTGTCCCCTGATGCTGGCTCCTGCCAATGCTTTTCTGGCTACAGGACACACTTCACTTGGCAGAGCCCCTGCAAATGCAGACACAGAACTTTTGCAAAGCTCCTACTCCACCTTTCTCTCTCCCCTTGCAGAGGCATGCCTTACTCCTAAATTGTTTTAAATTTTTGTGGGCACCGTCAGTCACAGAGAGTGGAGTGATGTTCATGTTGCATGTGGGTTCTCAAAACCCCATAGATGGGGTTCTCAAAATGTGCTCAAAAAGATGCTCCGTGTGTTGCCTTCTGTGGGAAAACACCCATTGCCTTCTCGAGCCATACTGTTCCATTACGACAGTTTTTATTTGTCTCATTACAACACTAGACCCAATTGCTCTGATGTGTGCTTATTTATAGGTAGCAAATGAGCTCAGGCCATTCACTTTTTCAGCAGCAAGGAGAGCCAGCTGTCATATAACTTAGACAAATCACGAAAAGTGATTTACATGTATTTTTTTTTTTGTGATGAAACTCACAGACATAAGTATTTTGACATAGTTTGCAAAGATGTCTGTAGTTCTCAAATGTCAGCCAGACGGATAAGTGTCTTGCAGTGCTCTCCTTGAGCTCATCGTTCCTTGGTCAGGTGCTGTATCATTCTCTATGTCTATGTTGATCTTCTTTAAAAATTAGCAATCAAGTAATCACAGAACAAAGACAGCTGACACATTTAAGGTGACTATTTGCTACAGTAAATAGTTGATGTAAGTAGTCTGAGAGTCAATGAAAGTCTGTCTTGATCATATGAGCCCCTTACCAAACACTGCACACTGCTAAACTTGCAATATGCTTACTGAGAGTAAAATGCAATCTGCTCACCTCAGTAAAGAACATATCTATAGGGGAGAACAAAACCACAGCAAAATTACAGATTTAATGTTTTTCCTCTGTGACAGGTTAATGAATTTTGCTCACTGGTACCGTGTGTCCCTGGATTAATTTGCTGTTTCACTTGCAGTATGTTACAGGAGCTCAGGGTATATCCTCCTATGATCCCTCTCTCTCATGTTTCCAAATATGACCTCATTTCCTTGTTATGAAAAAGTCTTTTAGGTTTCTAGAGTAGTATGTCATGCTGGAAGCTCTGCAGCTTTGATTTTCAGTTCTACAGCACTGTTTGGAGTCTTTTTTTCTGTCCCTGCTCACGATCCTAAGAGTGAGAATGACACATACACAAGTATGATGTCACAGTGCTTACATTCTGTCAGACACACAAGAAAATCCCTGCTGGAAGGAGCATAAAGAAAACAGATTTCTTTGCAGGTCTGGCCTATGCTCTCTGTGTCCTACTATACAGCTTGAACCTGTGCAGGAGTATCACTGACACTGAGTTACTGAGGCTGAAAGGTTTATAATATAATAAAGGATTGCATCTTAAAAGTGAAATCTACTCTGTTCAGGTGACCAGTAGAAGCCTATTTGTGATATGCATTCTGCTTAAACACTTTTAAAAAGTGTCTAATTGCCATTAAAGTGGTGCACAGACTTAAAGCTGATGCTCTGAACGTTGTAAGCATGAAGAAGGGGCGGTGCAAAGGAAGGGTTTCTGGCGTAATTTTGAACTGTCTTTTCTGTCTCACTGTTGTGTCATTGCTGACTCATCTTTGGGTCAGAGGTGAGGAAAACGTGGGGTGTGGAAAGCCTGCTGTGGAGCAGGCTCCCTCCTTCTTCCTGCTGGGATTTTCTGCAGGGCAAGTGGAAACATGTTTTACCATTCAGGCTAACTCCTCCGACCGAGTGCGAAGGCTGCTGGGGAGTGCAGAGCTGCTCCAGTGCGCCAGGGGAGCTGCCCCAAAGCCAGCCCAGCAAATACCCCTCTCCTTGCAGCAGCAGGGGCAGCACAGCAGCAGCAGGAGCAGGAGCAGCCTCTTGTACAGGCAGTCGTGCACCTTGGCAGCAGGCACCGCAGTGAGAGCAGAGCGGTTCAGGAATAAAAGGGCTGGATCCAGGCAGTCACATGGACAGAACAAAGCACAAACAAGGTCTGCAATTACTTAGCTGACTCCCTTCCCCGAAGCGGAGCACAAACACACATTAGAGCAAAGCCAGACTGGTAGCTTGGTTATTTTTTTTTCCATCCTTTGGCCAGGGAGCTGGTGACGGCTCCGTTTGGACCGTGTGTCCTCAGCATTCCTGGGATCAGTCGTCAGGGTGGAGTCTTGAAACAAGTGGTAAACTGAAGCGAACTTTGTGAGGAGCTGCTGATTTCTCCTCCTTGATGTTGTTATTTTAGCCCTGGCTACGTTTCCTGACGAACTTTCCCTTTAAATGGGTGTCTGAGATGATGGCCGAATGTATCAACAAAGCACACATACAGGTGAGCACTCATTGGTATCCAAAAGGCATTTGAGACACAGGTGTGCTGTAAAAGCTTTCAAACATTTTGGGCTTGTATTAGAATTGTCAGGACTCAAATTTTCCTCTTCCTCTTATCAGAAATCTGCTTTTTTGGCTGTGACTGTATCTTCTTATCAGTTTTCTCTTGCTTTGTGATTCCCTTGGCCTCGGCTGTAAGCAACACCTCCCATGGCTTGAATTTCAAAAATTTACATTTCAAAAAGCATCCCTCAGTACCCAGAGTGTAACCTGGTACTTCCAAGAGAGATACACTTGGTGCCTAGATTTCACTGTATCGAATGAGAACACAAAACAAGGCAAGCCGGGGCTCAGTGTGGTGGGAATAGTGCCCTATTTGCAGAAGGTCCCAAGTCCTTGTGCAGCAGCTGGAGTTGGGCAACCCCCAAGTGCCCTCTGCTCCATCCCTGAGCCACAGCTGCACCAATGGGAGACTGTCAGGGCACTACACCTGCATGCAAGGGGGTGCCAGGCAAGCTTCAGAGCCATTTGTGTGTTTCTGTTTATTACCTTCAGCTCCTCATGCTTTCCCAGTCCTCCGGGTATCTTAGAAAGCCTCTCAGCATCCCCTGTGAATGCTCAATACTGCCCTTTCCAGCACATGCAAGGACAGAGCTTCTACTCTGTGCAAAGGATGGCACGGTGCTACAACAGTAGCTTGAGGATGAGGCCAGCTGGATGTCCACCAAGGACTTCACCAACATACACAGTATTTCTTCTCTTTAGAGCCTGTCTGCCAGGGGAGTATTGCAAATGTGTCTTCTGCTGAATTCAAGATTTTATACACATCCCAAACATTAATTAGCACCTTTATTTGTAACCTACAGAGCATGATGCCTCTGGCCTCTTTCCAGCTCTTTATAACTCCAGGGGAGTGGCTGGGGCACACTGCTGGAGAGGCAGTCGAAGGCTGTCCTTTCCCCCCGCCAGCCCAGCTGCTCACACTCGTGCTGGGGGCTGCAGAGCAGCTGCTTGCCTGGCTGCCTGTGTGGAGGGTGCAGCCCCATGGTCTCTGTGCTGCCGGCACAGCAGCGGGTGCAAGGGACACAGACCAAAACCCCCAGGAACACTCCTGCCTCAAGGAGGGGCTGGGAGGGGCTGGGAGGAGCCTGGTAGGTGTGTGGTGCCTGTCAGTGGGTTTTCATCTTCAGAGCTGATGGAAGCATGCCCAGCAGCTAGTTTTGGAGCCTGTACACACATCTAGATTTGCTTGTGGTGGCTCTTGGGGGATATACTGTCTGTACAAGTGTCTTCAAGCATAATCCCACTAAAGTTGATTTAGAAAAGCTCCCAATGACTCCTAGCAGGCGTGGAGTCATACCTGCAGTCATCTCCTCTTCCAGAAATCCTTACCATGCTGAAACACTGCTGAAGGGAGTGCAAGACTGGGAGCCTTCAGAATCTGTTTTAGTGGCCTGCAAAACCAAGTACCAGGGGCAAAACTGGCCTATCAATGGAGCTAGGAGCAAGTTAATAGCCCAAGACTTCCTTTCCTGCATTTTGTCCATGGGCATAGCAGGGAGTGGAGACAACTCCAGTGATGTGCAAATGGCTGGTCCATTTGCAGAAGGGCAACTCAGTCCAGAGGAGGGAAGGTGATCTTTAGAAGTCAGGTTCTGTCAAACCCAGTTTCTCTTGCATGCAGCTCTTACATGCATGCTCTGCTTGCTACACATTCAAAGCCTTAGTTGCTAAGGTACACAGTGTTTCAGGGTCACGACATAGCACTGGTTAAAAATCAAGTCTCCATACACTGTGTACTTTTGGTTATGCATTTGACCCAATGATTATTAAAAGGTTTTAGAAAGGCAGTATAATGAAAGACTGACGTTATTACAGCCACTTGCTGGCAGAAAGTGCAGGTGAACAGGTCAGTCTGCATAGTCAAGAAATGTGTTAAGTGCAGGTACCCAAATTTTCATTAAGTGAGCTCAATCAGCACAGCAAAAGGTCCATCAGCAGCTACATGCGTTCAACATAAACAGCACTTTATCTCTCCCTGACATGCAGCAAAAACATATTTTTTTGTTCAGCTCTTCAGCTCTGGGAACATTAGGAGTGTCACTGGTTTCACCATGATTTCACACACAGGATTAGGGCTTCAAACCCCAGTCTT
Source organism: Corapipo altera (assembly GCF_003945725.1). Classification (NCBI taxonomy): domain Eukaryota; kingdom Metazoa; phylum Chordata; class Aves; order Passeriformes; family Pipridae; genus Corapipo; species Corapipo altera. Next base: position 5,109,451 of record NW_020884909.1, on the reverse strand, counting down.
AGTACAGTACATGTCTGTGTCAGGCATGGTCACAAACTCCACTGGCTCCCCTTGCTCAAAGTGAGAGATGCTACATGTGTGCTCACTTTCTTGAAAGGTCGAAGCCTTTCTTTGTAAACTGCTTGAGGTGAGTCATATTCTGTATTTCATGAAGAGTGATGCTTACTATGCTCATCTCTTTTGGAATACTAGCAGTGTTGTTCCAGATAATGCTGCCACCACTTTCTACCAGGAGTGCTGGTGTGACCTACAATGTGGTTTCCACTATAAATCGTTATCTTTATGATCTCTGGTTGCATGTTTTGCTAATATGCACCTCAGAAATTCACAGATTCTGAAAATGTCCCAAATGTCCCTTTCAGCCAAGTAGTCTGATGGCATGGTCTTAAGAGACCAGGTGAAAGGAAGAGGGAATCATTCTCTTGCTCGAGTGGGAGGTGTGGGTACTGTTGGGAGTTGCTGCCCAGCTTCTGCCACAAACTGGTGTTAACAGCTTCACTTTTCTGATATCAGCATCCCCATTCATGTTTTCTGGTCTCTTTGGAGCCAAAACAAGGATTCGATCATTACATATTTTGCACTTTGGCCTTGCTGCAAGGTCTGTTTGGCTCACTGTATGCCACCAGAGCTTGATAACCTCCAACTGATACCCTTCAACTGACATACCCAGTGAGATCAGTGTGTCTGATCTCAGCCAGTCTGAGCTCTTTCTTCAGCTGTCAGCTGAAGGGAAACACACTTCCTCGGTGCAGCTCAGATCCTGAATACCTATCAAAAGTTGCCTAACATTTTCTGTTCATTTTAGAGATAGATGACTATGTTGGGGCATTAAGCTGAGGGCTAAGACTGGACCATCAATTTGTTTTAACCATTGATTAAGATATTTTGAATTTTATTGAGCTCCAGCAAAACGAGGTCTTTGCAGGTCAGCCAGATAATGCACAATAACATTAATTAATTTCCTTGCATCTGACTTTGATTAAAACTATCAGATAAATTCATTAGCTTTATGTCAGTTCCTTCCTCCTGACACTATAATTGTTGCATTTGCAATTTTATAATCTGAAGGGGAGGGTGATAAAGGCTAACTGAAACAGTTACAAGTTCTAAAGAAAGCACCTGACAACAATCTTAGTATCTAGTATCACTGGAAATTCACGGGATATTTCTGCAGGAGTCTATCAGCTCTGAAGGTGCCATGGCACTGCAAGGACTATGCTACCCTTAAGCTTGATGCTCCTTAAATATCACAGCTAGCTAAAACCTCTGGTAGAAGATGTAGAAGCTGAAAAATTTCTTTGTATATTTGAGGGAAGCAGTTTTGTATCTGGAAATGATGCCTACTTCCTGGGTTTCATCTTCCGGATTTCTGGTTATCTTACACAGAGTTGCAGGAGGAGCATTGAACTCAGTTGATTTGATGCCTTTAATGAACTGACCCTGGCAGCTTCAAGCAATGTGAAAGCACGTAAAAGCACTTGGGGAAGAAGGCACAGGGCCTTTGAAAAGGGATCTTACAACTACTGTGGGAGGTAGTGATTTTTCTGCAGCCCCATTACTGCACAGGAAACAAGACACCGCTGGAGCAAAGAGAATGGCAAGGCACTGGAGCCTTAGTGCCTGGTTTTCTGGTATAGACTGAGTGACAATATTTGCAGAGTAGGTAACAAGACACACTGCTGTCTCATTCATGTTAGCCTCCATCTCATACTAAGTTGTTTTCAAGAGCAATTCTTCTTTGAACCTGTATGTATAAGCCTGTATTAGTGTAAGGGAAAAATACCACTGTATGCCCCATCAGCTGCTCTCAGTTTCTATTCCCCCAGATATGTGCCTTTACAAATGACCTAGTGCAGAGATTGCTGGCATGGTCCTTGCCACATATCCAACTACCCAGGTGCTGCACCCCTCTTATCTGTATAAGAACTCCATGGGTACATGTGAAAAAACATTAGTAAGTTCTTCTCCTCAAGGCTTGGGACAAGGACTGATTTCTCCCTCATGTAACCATTTCTGTGGTCTCCACAGCTGTTACCTGACTATTCATGCAAACAATAACATTTTTTATGTGTAAAACTTGTTCTTTGATAAGTCTGATAAAGGTGCCGATTTTTGCTGACGGGGCTTTTATTTTAAGATATTTTTGGTTGTTACTGATAAATAGGTTGCTATTATAACTTACATCTTGTAAATTTAAGGCGTGCTTTTAAGGGTCAGAAAAGCAAGCCAGTTCACCTGCTCTCTGTGTCAAGGAAGATTAATTTAGCTGTACCCACCTGAGGAGGTACAAGAACATTTGCCATTTAAATGTATGTCTTCTTATACGTCACAAAAATCACGGAAAAGCACAAATTTTATGGCCCTTCTAGTGCCGCAGTCTCACTGGCTGTTCCCACCTGGCTGCCACCTCTGAGTGCTGGACTTCTCCCAGCTTGTATGGTTGCTTATGGGGTAAAAGCCTGGGGCTACATCAGGAGGTCAGTGTTTGACAGGAAAGACAAAAAAATGGGAGTTCTGTGGTAGTTCCTCAAATGACATTATCATCTATTCATATAGGAATGGGGAAGAAGAAAATAGCTAGCAGGGTACTCAATAAAGGGCTTCTGAGTTCTTTTTTAGACTTCTCTGTCTTAGTTTACAGTACAAGCAACCAGCATAAAAAGTGGATGTGGTTTCAGCGAGCAGAGCTAACCCAAGTAAGAAAAGGACAGTGTTTACTCAAATGCAGTGAGTGCATGACTATGCAAGTTCACGGGACAGATTTCCCAATGCCTTGAGAGCAGTGCTGAGAAACAGCACCACTGCTTTGGTGTGACCCCAGGGAGAACCTTTTCTCCTGCCACAGCATAAAAAAGTACTGATTCAGGCATTGAACTGCTGGCCTGCAGGGAAGTGTGAAACTAGTGCTGGCATCTCCCTCTCCAAGATCCTCGTGTTCCTTGTGAGGCTGCCTGAGATGTCATCTGCCTGCAGAGTATGACTGAGAAGTGCTTTGCACACCTGTGCCCAGTGGTGCTGCTCTCCCCTGCCATGCACTGTCCACCTCTCTTACTTCTCTACCCTCCTTGTCCTACAGTCCCATAGGCTCATGCAGGACATACAGTGATATTTTTTCTTGTTCTTGACCTCTGGGAGCAGGGAATTAGCCACAAACTGGACAGTCACTCAAGACCAGTTTAAAAATAGAAAGCCCAGACTCAGCACTGGCTCGTCATGGTTTCACTCTTGCTTTTACTGATATAAAGCAGAAACAACTTTACAGAGGGAAGAATGCTACACCTTCTGGGAAATCAGAGCCTGCTCATACAGCTACCGGGCTCTTCAGGCCAAATCCAGTCTCCAATCCTTTTGGCCAATATACTTTTAGTTTATTGGAAGCTGGGGAAGGGATTAAGGTATAAAAGAAAGGGATTATGGTATCAGATCTATGTGGCAGGAGTAGTATTGAAGAGATAAATCACCAGTGCCCATTTTGTCGAGGGGCTATTTTCTGTGCAGCAGTTGAGCCTTCTCTTCTTGCCTTACTGCTTTGTGCATGGTGCAGCCCTTCAGAGTGATCCCAGAGTCAGTCCTTGTGAAAGGTTGTGCTCTTTATTTATTTTTCCCCATCAGCAAAGCATAAAGGGCAAGCCTTGCATACTTTTTTTCCCACTAGTTTCCTGCTCTCCCAGCACTGTATTCTGTGCTGCTGCTGGCAGGACATCATGTTATTGCTACAGCCGACCAAATGCAAACTCTCCAGCATTGTTGTTTATCACTTAATCATGTTGAGTACGTTCAGTATGTGTGAAGGGCCCTGAGAAATCATGTTTACATTTATTAGTCTCCACTAATCTGGAAAAGGCTTGGATTTGACTTTACCTGTTGGCATGTGGGGAATTATACCATTCCCTTCTACTCTTGTGTTCTGGTGAAGTCTTAAATAGTCTCTCCCTGGGTAAAACAAAAGAACTCCCCCACCCCGGCAAAATGCTGTGGCCAAGGGATGAGGGTGGTGTGGTGGGGGGGGGGGGGGATGGGGAAAAGGGGGGGGGGGGGAGGGGTGGGGTGGGAATAAGTTAGGACAGTATCCTGATAACTGGGAAACAGTTACAGTTCTGTCAAAGAGCAGCTTCTTATTCCTTGGTACAAAGTGATTATAAATAAAACCCCAACAGCAGCAATGCTTGCAGAGAGAAAACAGCTTCCCACCTCCCACACTCACTCATGACTAGGACAGCATCTGTGATATTCAGCTCAGCTTGCTTTTGCTCATCTAACACTGCACAGCCCTGTTTATGCACAAACTGTCCTGTGCTGTTGCTTTCTCTTCAGAGCATAAGAGGTTTTGGGCAGCTGAGGGAAATTACAGGAGTAATACTGTGAAAATTGCACAATTTGCACCGTTGTTTGTCCCCTTACTCGAGATCCCTGTGAAAACAACGCCTGCTGATGATCATCAGAGGAAGAAAACAAATCTTGGTTTCCCTTTCTGCAGGCACCCAAGGAAGAAGCTGGCACTTGTTTCATAATGTGCTGCAAAACAACCCTCTGCAATTACAGAAAGCACTGGCCACAAGCACTGTACAACTGGGGGTGCTGGGACAGCAGTGCCATCATCATTCACTTCCCAATAATTATTTCCAGTACTGACTTATCAGGTACAAAATGCATTTCAAGAGCTGGAATTCAGAATACAAAAGACTCTTTCTATTTGTTTTCTTCACTAAAGAAGTCTCAGTTTAGCACCTTGGCATTGGGCAGTCGGTGCTGAACCCACCGTCTAAGTTTTGAGATTAGCATATGCTTGGCAGCTGTTTGTAAATGTAAATGTGGAAGTTAATACAGTAGCTACAGTAACACCCTTTGAAATTCTGCAGCATCAACTGCAAAAGCTGCCACTTTGCCCACTGTGAAGGTCTGTCTAACTTTGTGTTGAAGTATGGCCCTTGTTTCCACCGAAGTCTTATCAAACCAGGTGGATAGGAGGAAAGGCATCCGTGGTCCTGGTTCACCCCAGCTTGGTGAAAGCAGGCAAAACAGCTGCAGGAAGGAAAGCAGAACCGTTTTCAAGGAGCTTTGATCAGGCAAATATCTCTTAGGCTTCAGTATACTCATACAGACCTTGAGTTTACCAAATGTGCTCTAACGGAAAAAAACAGAGATAAGAATTGTAACCTGACACTCAGTTTAGCCAGTGTTCTCTAACAAATCCAGATAGATGATCAATCAGCTTCTCAGGGCCTTAGCAGCATGAATTTGTCACCTTGAAAAGATGAATTTTGCAAGGAGTCTTCATTGGTTGCACTGTGATGCTACTAGAGTGCAGCTGATTTTATGGCTGCACAGACATGCATATTTACAGATGTGAGATTGTTGAAAGATCACCTGAGGGTATTTTTTCATGTTGTAAAAAGGCACAAGTGTGCCTGGAGTGATTCTTTTAAAACCATGTGTGGAAACCTGTTTGAAAATGTACCATTTGAAAATGTAAATTGTTACATGCAAATTACACCAGCATTATGGGCAATTCTGTTCTCAATTATGGAGGAATAAATACATCTTCAGATGCACAGATTGACCTGCAGACAAAGTGCAAGGAGAGGCACAGAACCACTGTCTAGAATCACAGAACCAACCCAGAATGATCTGGGTTGGAGGGACCATAAAGTTCATCTAGTTCCAATCTCTGTGCCGTGGACAGGGATGCCACACACTCAATTGGGTTGCTCAGAGCCCCGTCCAACCTGGCCTTGAACACTTCCAGAGACAGGGCATCCAGAACATCTCTGGTCAACTTGTTCTGGTGCTTTACCTCCCTCTGAGCAAAGAATTTCTTCCCAACATTTAATCTACATCACTGCCCCTTGTCCTGTCACTATCTGACCATATAGCAAGTCCCTCCTCTTCCTTTTTATAAACCCCTTTAGGTACCGGAGGGCTGCTCACAATGACTTCCTTTCCCAGCCTGTGATCGTGCCTGGGATTGCCCTGACCCAAATGCAACACTTTACACCTGGACTAACTTGGTTGGTTAGAACGTGGTGCTAGTAATGCCAAGGACGCAGTTTCGATCCCCATATAGGCCATTCACTCAAGAGCTGGACTTGATGATCCTTGTGGGTCCCTTCTAGCTCAGAACATTCTATGTTTCTGATGTTTGTTTTTCAGTTGAACATTATGAGGCTCTCGTGGGCCCACTTCTCATGTTTGTCCAGGTTCCGAAGTACATGTCCCTTAGAAAATGGCTTTATTTCTGCAAACTGTGATTCATAGAACATTCTTTTCTTGAAAGTGAGTAGTCTACTCATCCTGGAAATGGATTGATGGTACTTGTGGCTTTTGCTCCAAGAAGATGGTAGGAGCATAACTTGACATTTGGAAACTAGGCTCAGAATAAATTCATCCCCTCTTGTCTCACATAAAGGGGCTGAAACACAAGAGCATGGTAAACATTGTCTCAAATGAGGTTTTATGTAGCAAAATTGTATTTCTGGCTTTAGAGTCCACTTACCACAGGTAGTAACGAAGTGGACCTTATTACCCTCTCTGAACAGCCTCATGAAAGGCATTACAGGACAGACAGTTATGTTGGTCTTATTGCCTTGTTAGAGGCCACAGTGGGTCAAGGTAACCTTTTTTGACAAAACACATTTTAAAGCCCTTGGCAGTGGCTGATCTCCTTCAGTCCAGTGACCTGGGACTGTATTTTAAAAAAACAAACACCACGTCCCGTAAACAAGAGCACTTGTGAAAGGTGTGCCTTCATTTGGAGTCACTGGTCCCAGAGTTACAAGTGTAAAAATAATTTTCATGCACAAATGGAGGCTGCAAACAGGGATTTGTCTGTAGGACCTCTTAAGAGGCACGTAGGACTATGGCTATTTTGGTTAGAAGTTCTCTGTAGAACTTAATTTCTGTGAATCAAACCGTAAAAGCTTGATTTAAGCTTTTCAGATTGTGTGAACAACAGGATGACATAAGCACTCCTCAGGGTGTTTGAGGTGTGCTGTGTGCATCTGTGCACAAACACATCTGCATGCAGTCCTTGACCTTACTCATGTTTTTAAAGAAAAACTGCAGAGCTGTGAGATGTGGCTCACCTCCTACATTTTTGCCCTTTGCTCTCCATGTACATTATATCTGTAGAGTCACAGCATTGCAGCCCTGGCAGCAAGCACTCCCGTCAGAGCTCACAGGATAAAATACATCAGCTAAAGAGCAGCATAACCCCATGTCCTGTGTCTCTTCCTTGAAGAGGAGCTCTGTATTGACAGAGCTGGTGTGTGTGTTGACTTTGCCTTGCCTCTTGTGTTTGCTGGCATTTGGGAGTGTGCTGCAGGGTCACAGAGCAAAGCTGCTGTCACTGGAGGCATGAACTCGCCCACAGTGAAAGACAGAGAACTCTGTGCTGGGAACACAGGGTCAGAGCTAGGTGGCTATTTTTTCACTATTCCCCATGTTCCGTGTGTTTCCAGTGGCAATCAAAGTGTTTGCTCTTCAGGCCCTCCAATCTCACTATTCAGGGAATTAATGTTGACATGAAATGATAAGATGGGGGAATGCGAGTACAAGGCTGTTACTAAATGGCCAGTTTAAGCAGCCTACGGCTCCTGGCAATGGTGGTTTCTTACTACTCACAGCGATAAACACCCTGGTTTCATAACAGAAAGAAGGGAAGACCTTCAGGGACCCATCTCAGATGTGCTTGAAACCAAATAAGTGGATTGCTGCGAACACGCAGTCAAAAAGTCTCCTGTGAAGAAACTGCAACAATTTCTGATTCTCCACTTGTTACATTGTCCAGCTTTCTGCAGCAGGTTTAACTCCCTTTGACAGCCAGATTCTTCCTTGCACACACTTCGTCTTTATGCAGCAAATGCTGACCTCCATGTCTAGAGTGTCAGCAGGTTGCAGAGTAAGACTTTTTACAGCTCCTACTGTTTTTCCCTCAGTTTTCTGACAGGCTTTGCAGACGGTCAAAGCACATTTCAAAACCACTAGGATGGGCGAATGCCAGTGACCTTGGCACAGGGCAAATGCAGATGCACATGTGAAAGCTTTGCTTTCCCACACTGCATCTGGTTCTGGATCTGAATCTGCCTGTTTGCACAAGTTTTTAGATTACTGTGATATCCGACGATGAGTTGTATGATCATTTGCTTGTGTCTAGATAACTAGAAAGGATTTTTTGCCTTTCCACGGAGGAGGTGCCATGGCTGTCAACAAATTCATACAGATCAGGTCTCTCAGCTCTCAGAACTTTATATCTGAGCATGAAGTCCTTCCATTGTCTGCTTCCATGGGTGTGGAATAGCTGTGTTTGCAACTGAAAGGTTAGAGCTGACCATGTCTGTATCTGTACAAATGCGTCTGACTCAGAGATGTGCTTCATGGCCGGGTCTGAGTTCAGACTCTGGACAGTGCTTGTGACTTACCCTGTCAGTGAGCCTCATTCAGCTGTGGTTGTTTCAATGACAAAACCAGTGTAAGCAGACACCCGACCCTGCCCTCTGTTTTTACCACTCAACACCTTGTGCCATACCCCAGCAGCTCACTACCAGCTGTACACATACAGCTACTAGGGAGGATTGGAACAGTCTTCACTGGACCCACAAGAAACCAAAATAAAAACAACAGCTCAGCAGTGGTAAAAATAAAAGGAAGCAAATTAATTTCCATAATCATTTCCAGTGCATTCTTTGTACGAAAATAGTTTCACCCTGAATAAACTGAAGGCTGTATAGTATGATAATTTTAAATAAGGTATGAATAAAATATTTAGGTAAGATAAAAGAAAATCAGGTGTGTATACTATGGTGCAGAGAAGGGAAAGATGATCGAAGAAGGCCTAAACAGTATTGTTTTGAATATTGTGACCTTTTTCTGCATGCTGCATTGCAGCTGTCACCTGTAACAATCCCACTACCCTCAAAGAGCATTTTGTGAAGAGCGAGTGTTCCACAGAGTACCTGATGATGGTCTGCACAAAATTACATGCTTACAGGGTGCTGGATCCTTTTCCTTGTTTCCACCTCTGTAACTAAAAATACTCTCCATAATTTCCTAAAATTATTTTTTCATGGAAGATATTGCAGTTGCTGTTTGATCAACAATTACATGCATGACCATGAACTGGAAGGGAACATAGGCCATAAAGACAAGGGGATGTCAACTTGTTAAAGAAAGAGTGCCTGGTCAGGGTGTCCTGCACTCACCTGGGACCACGCCAGGCTGCTCAGCCACAGGCTTAGCTCAGGTTGTGGGAGTTTCTCCTCTGAAGAGGGAAGAACTTACAACTGCGTGAAAGCATTGTGAACAAGTTTGAGAAATTAAACCGCAAAACAGCACCTGCCTGGACAGATATCACTTTTGTTGGGAAGTTCAGCAACATCTTTCGGCTGGCCTTCCTCAGAGTGTCAGGGGATGAGTGGTTTCTCCACACAGCTGCCCCCGTGCCACATCTAGGGAGTCGGAAGAGTGTGTGCCTCTCCTGTCACGGCCCCAGTCAGGAGCCCTGATTGCCAGAACCACCACTTCACAGGCTCTGGGAGCTGAAGCAATGGCAAAACTGGAAGAAAAAAAAAAAAAGACGTCTTCACCAACTCAGTTAAGGAAAAAAATTTAAAATACTGCCTCTGCGATGTTTTCTAAGGCTTCTTTTTAGTCAGGACTTTTGTTCATGCTGCCCTCCTGCTCCCCAGCTGGAGAGAGGACTGAGTGGGCTCGGTGGCAGGGCTGTTAGGGGGCTGCAGAGGTAGGTTTTCTGGGGGATGGCACATGCCACAGCAATGGTAGACATCAAGGCTGCACTTTCATCTGTGTCTTAGCCACTCCTCTCAGGTATGACGTGTGTATGAGTCCAAGCATATCAAGGAAAGGAAAAACCTTGGTTAGCATAAGATAAGGAATTTCCTCTGAAGCCAGTAAAGGCAATGGGAGCTTTTAAAAATCCAGTGAGGAGTGAGATGAATCATTTAGGTGCCCAACCATGTCTAATGCTCTGAATACAAAATACCATCTCCTGCACAGCCACCATGTTTCTCCTGTCATTCATCCTCCTTGAAAAGGATGCAATGCCTGCATAGATTGGCATGACCAAGAACGTGAAAAAGGAGCATGCTTTCCACACCATGCTGATGTCCGTTCGACAGAGTTCGGGGATGCCTGAGTCAACGCAGTGGGGAGGAAGAGACAGGAGGGAAAAGAAGGAAGCCCCCTTTTTTTTTCAATTTATTTTGGGTTTTGCTGGTAAGGGTGGCAGTCTCCATCCACCTGTTGTTTCTTGGCCGAGCGCAGGCCGCGGTGGGGTGCGGTGGGGATGCGCTGCGGTGCGGGGGAGCCGCCGCCAGCTGCCAGCCCCGACTCTGCCCAGCAACCCGGCCACGCTCCATCTGCCGTTCCCTTAATGAGGCGAGCCGGCCTCTGGCACAAGCCAGAGCTCGCTCCCCTATTCACCCGCATCCCCCTTTCAGCGTCCTATTGTTCTTTCCTAATGGCCTTACAATAGCCCTGCCTGTTGCCTTTACAGCCGCAGTGAGGCCAACCGGGGAAAGTCTTAATCTCTGCTTCAAATTAAAGGGACTCCTCTGAATTAATAATGTTGCCAGGAATGCACTGGCTGATACGAGGGGATGTATAGCACTCTTCAGCCCTCAGCAGCTGTGATTAGCTAGGGCTTGAAGTGTCCTGTCACAATATTTCATCCTGCTCCCTCGCTGCCCCCTCCCCGTCCGCAGGGTTGCCACATGGCCCTTCTTGTGCTGCCTTTTCAAGCCCCATGCCAATCATGCGGCAAAGATGCCCCAGATAGGGTGACAGATGGGGCCGGGGTAGTTTCAGGCTAGACTGGAGCCTGGGGCACTCATAGCTCAATTCGCCACAGATTTACCATACGGAGGAGCAAGGCAGGAGAAGGACCTCCCGACTGGGCTCCCCGCACCGGGCAGGGGAGCCCACCTGTATCCCAGCCCCGTGGATGGAGGGATGCTGGCAGGATCTGTTTTGTGGCACAAAGAGAACCCGCTGACAGCGACCCTCAGGGGTGCTGCTAATGAAACAGTGTGTCATGTGGGGCAGAAGTTTTCCTCTGCTGCAATGGTAGGTTTGCAGAGACAGCAGGAAAAAACACATCCTTGTTAGAAGGTCGTGGGTGTCTTCAGATCTAAGCAACCGTAAGGTTCTTCTAGCAGTGAAGATAAAGGCAGTCCCAGCCTGACAACCTCTTCCCAGCCAGAGAATTTGTATTCCAGTAACAGGAGAGAGAGGTACAAATGAAAGAAAAGAATTTTTTGTTTTTGTGTTTTGTTTGATATCATTCTAACCTGAAGACAGGAAGATTACTGCCAAATTTATTTCATATAGGTTAATCAAGGCATACGGCCGAGATGCAGGACATAAGAAAATGGAAGTCTTCTAAACTGGGCCATTCCAAAGTCTGTGTTGGAGAATTCCAGGAAAAGAGAAACCCTTCAGTGTCCCCTCTGACGTCCATGGCATTGCAGCTAGCACTGAAACTGCACAAGGTCCAGTTCTGTCCTTGCTGCAAAACTGAGCTCCTCTGCAGCCTGCCAGTCACTGCTGAGGGCACCACCAGGGCCCTGCCACCCTGTCTGCACCTAACACCCCCTCGCTGATCATAGGAATGATAAATTTTCCTCCCTGAGCAGTGTAAGAGACAGAGTCAAATCCCTTTGGCTGCCCCTTATTTTTTGTGTTTGTCCAGCTGCCCAGTGTTAGAGGCCACAGCTCCCACATGGGCCAGCAAGATTTCTCCTGCCTTTGCTGGATACCTGGACTACTGTGACAAAGGCTCCTGCTGCTGTAAGATTTTGCTGTGCAAATCTCCTGGTAACAGCATCTCCTAAGACTTCTGCATGCTGTTCCTGCTCCATAAATCTCACAGAACTTTGCACAGAAAATGCAGGCTTCATGGACCAATTTCCACACAGAGAAAGTAAGACGGGCCAGCAGAACCAGCAGTGGATGAAAGGTCAGATCTTGCAGGCCACTCTTCAGGCACATGCTTGCTGAACTCTCATGGGCATTAAAGTTTCATGCATTTGCTTTCTAGTTCATGTCTACTATTTTGATTTTGAGACGTCTGTTTTTGATGTTGCTTCCTGCCTGTGCCCTTCGCGGCTCCTCATGGGGGTAAGTCAGGATGGCATTTGTGTTGGCCTAACTGACAGAAAAACGTATCCATTTGTGATTTCTCTGAGTACTTTAGGAAGACTCTGACTGCACCAGAGTTTGTTGGAGACCCTGGTTCATCACTACAAAGCTATTAGGATCCCTGAGGTGTCTGTATACGTGTAGGTCTCTTCTATGTGTCACCTCCTTTGTTGGTTAAATCCACCGCTTTCTACAGATTTGCTAATCTTGAAAGCACTGACAGGCTGCTGTGTCAGATCTGCTCACAGCCCAGGCACGTGGCCTCTGTCCAGCATGCAAATGCATGGATATGTCTTTGCCCTCTGGTCAGGAGTGCTGTATCAAACAGCCTGACGCCTGCAGTTCGCCCAGCAGGTGCTGAGCACAGGTCAGGTGTACCACATGCCATATGGTCTGCTTAGCATAGTGTGTCTTTTAAGTCCTTTAAATTACAGACCAGGTGAGACAAAGCAAGTAAAAAACACGCGTATGGAGCAGGCTGGGGGAATATACACCAGTAACACAGAAGTTATTCCTTTTCACATAAAATGACCGAGAGTGGTGAAGTAAACCCAGAATTGTCTTCTTGACTGTGACAAGGTTGTGGTGATGAAAGGTTTGGGAGGGAGGCTTGTTTGTTCCTTTACTTAGAGAGGAAACTATGCGAGAGACCTCTGCAAAGCAACAGATGAGACTGTCACTTTTTGAGTGCTTAGCCTTTGGGAACCGCTGCATGTAGAAATCAATCAAACTCCCATTTAATGATTAGCCAGAAGGCTAGTGGCAGAAATACATGCATATTTTAAAGCAATCTACATGGGAAAAGGAAAGGGGACAGTTCCAGATGTTTGAGGTTTTTGTATATCGTCTCCACAAGACATGAGTCTGCAAAATGAATTTCCTTAAGAAACACTGTGTTTTGTCATGAGCTAGTGTGAAGCACGGGTGTATGATTTTTGTAAATTTTTGTACATCACAGTGTATGGGAAGAGGCAAGCACATTTACAGGACTAATTGGGGTCTGTAGCTACTAGGTTTGCAAGCTCACTTATGGCAACTGCACTGGGACATGACTGCAGTGTGCAGTTTACAATTTGTGTGCATATTTGCCATTGTTGCAGGTACAAATTTGGCATGCAAATGTGCTTATGTTTATGCAGATGCAATTATGCCTTGCCTCTTTCTGGTCCTAAATAACCACCTTTTCCTTCATCTTGATGTGGAGTGACTGTCCCTTGTGCTTTAGTGAGGCGAGACCACCAGTCCAGCCACGCATACTTGTCCCCGCTTTCCTTGGAAATGCTGGCCCTTCTTACCACCCAGGGAAAAAGGTAAAATCATGATGTATGGGTCTTTTCTCCCACTCCAGATTGTTTGCGCTGCTCTCTCTCCAGGACAAAACTTTCCAGCGACTGGTGTGTGAAAGAGGAGAATGGGCGAACCACGCGCCGGGCTACTGGGGGCCTGTCCTTTTCATACCCTGTAATTTCGCAGGGGATTGTTTCAGGGGAGAAGGTATAATGCAGCTATCCGGGGAGTCCTGCCCTTTGAAGCTGGGTGTTTTGTTCTGAAATCAGCCAGAGTTCAAGCTCATACGTGTGCGGGGCAGCGGCGGGGGGAAGGCAGGGGTGGGTTTCCCGACAATGCCACATTTCAGAGCACGTGCTGCCAACTGTTGCCAAAGGCACATATATGTAGATATTACTTCTCCCCCGGCCCCGGCGCTGCCTTCCTCATTGTTCAGCGCGGGCAGGCGGCAGGCGGGCCCCAGCTGACAGCTGTGCATTGCGTGTATCACTAACAGCTGCCTTTTCCTGGGGGGAAATTAAAAGATTAGGGGGATGTGGGCACGTGCTGGCTTCTGGAGATGGAGACAATGCTTGATTTAGGGTGGAACTTGTCTGCAGCGGGCCGACAAAGGCGGGAGGCTGGAGGGAGGCGAGGGGGTCAGAGGGGCTCTTGCTTTGGGGGAGACAAAAGGAGGGAGGAAGGAGAGGAGGAGGAGGAGGAGAAGTGAAAAGCTGCTGCGGCAGGACTCTGAAAAGGCTGCCTCGATCCAGCAACAGCTGCTCCCGCACAAGAAATTTGAGACGGTCCTTTCACAAACACAACGGCTGGAAGAAGAATAGGGAGGCCACACTTCACCAAAAATGAATCGTTTGCAATTGAAAAGGGGGACTGAGAGCTCCTAGTGTTTTTAAAGGTCTGCACCTAGAGGACTAAGAAATGATTAGTCAAAGTACATCACAGAACAGTAGAAAAGTGTGCTGCAGACCAGAGGGGGAAGTAAATCCCTGCCCTGCTATTAAAAGTTTATGCAAGAGCTATGCTCCACAAAAAAAGTTACAGAGGAAAGCATCCACTTATGTACATGTGTGTGTGTGCATCTACAGTGGCATTTTGCCAGGCTGCTGCCCTTGAGCTGGAATCCAGTTTGTTGTACGGTTGGGGCAGTTTGTTTGAAATTACGATGAGCTGCACCTGCTTGAGGAATGACAGGACCACTCACATCAGAAGACAGCAGAGCCTTGCTGAGTATGATGGTGCTCTGCCTCCCCATGCAATCTCTGCCCCAGATACTGCTTGTGAAAGTCCCTACCAGAAAGGGCTCCTCTTCGTTAATATTTCTGCCTCGGGGAAAAAAAAACAAAACAAACTCTCACACGGGGAGTAGAAATGAGTTCACATAGGAAAGGCCTCTTAGAGCATCACCCCTGTTTCTTCCCAAGGTCAGGGCATAGGCTTGCTATGTTAGATACTAGCTTTAAAAAATTACAAATAAATACTAGTGTAGTCCTTTTCCAAAAGGTCTCAGCTAGTCACTAAAAATTGACAAGTACCCATGCAGTGAGGTTTACCATTACCCTCCTGCCTCATGCTACTTTTGGGCAGTGTGGTGCCCAAATGCCACTTTCAAATCTGTGAGTATGTGTTTACTGAATTTCTGGGGACTGTTAGTCATATCTTTTAAGGTCAGCCTCTGCAGTGACACTAAAACTTTCTGCAACAGAGTCAGCAGAGTTTGCAGAATCCAGTAACAAAATATTATGTTGTTGACTTTATGATGGATCATTTGCGGTCAAAGAAGGAAGTAGCTGAAGCAGATTATGCTGCATGTTAGAGATGGGAATTTGAAGAATGTGGACCAAACAGCAAAAGGACAAAAATGGAAGGGAATTTGTGAGTGCTTTATTCTCTAAAGGTGACTTTGCAAGTTGACAAAAGAAACAGAAAAAAAGACAACGGGCTGACAATGACCCTTTAGTCATAGACACACAGGTAGCTGAGGTAATTTACTTGAGGTCTGTGGCACTTTGAGTACAAAAGAGTGGCTGAAATGAAGTGGGATCCCAGTTTGTGGCCTTGTTCACAGGCTGGTTTCTGACAGAGCCAGCTCCTTGGCTGTGTTTTCTTCCATGGACAGAGAAAAGTCTGGCTCACTTTATACACCACCTTTCCCCAAGACTAATTTTCTGCCTTTTTTTGCAGGAGGAGAACACTGGGAGAGATACAGACCGAACTGGTTGGATCACACGGATATAAAACACTTCTTTTAACAAAAGATGTTGGACTGTCATTGATGTGATACAGTGTGACACCTTCAAGGTAGACATTTCTGTAGTCATCATGTAGAACAGAATTACAGCCTTGCCTGGAATGTGTAGAAAGTATTGGTGTAATTGTAAGAATTCTGTATCTTGTGTTGACAAAAGCTACATATCCAGTTAAAAATTTATTATTGCTTAATGGGATCACTTTTTTTCTTATTAAATAAAAGCTTTAGTTTTATTTGTAGCCTATATTTGAAGCTGCATTTTAGACTTTTTCCAGTTTTCTGTGAAAAGATTCAGTATAGGTCAATCCAGTAAAAACACATACATTTGTTTCCACTTGCATCATGCCCTTTTTCTTTTTTCCCCAGAGCCACTTTCAAATTGTCCAAAGGTTAAAATATGGGATTGGTGCTAAAATATCAGAGAAATCATATTGTACCTAGTCATTATATTCTTCTCCCCAGAAGAGAAGGACAGAAGTTTGGATGATAAAACAACATGGGATCATGTCTGAAAAAATGTAACACAGAGGAGAGACAAAACATGCTAAGGATGAAAAAATGATGCACAGGGAAACAGTTATTTGAACTAGACATGCAAGAACATAGTTTAATAATTCTATTGCACAGACTTCTTTTTAGCAAGAAAATTAGAGCTGGGGAGACACCACTGACAGCAGTAGAAATAATCCAAAGTAAGACAGGTGTAAGATGATAGTCTGGGCCATAGTCACTGTGTAGTAAAACTTGAATCACTCTTGGGCTTACAACACAGGTGTCAAGTTAATCCTTGGCAGTTTGACAGAGGCACAACTATGTCATATTGTTGTCGTGGGGGACATAATCTATAGTTTCCAACAAGCAAAGAAAATAGTTAAAGAAGTTTCAATAGTTCAGGAATTATGAGGTTAATCTTCACGATGTCAACCTGGGAAAATAATGATCTTACTAGTTGTTCCAGTGTCCTGTCTAGCTAGCAAGGCTGTCCTGTCTGAGGCTGTACTCTGCTGTCCTTGGTGTTTGTGTGCTAGCCTGCTCAAAGTACACACAGGCAACTTCTCAAAAGTTAAAGCAGGGACCAGTCTTCTGCAAAGCATTAGGAAGTGCAAAAAGACCTGCATAAGTGATACGAGCTGCAGAAAGAACAGGGGACTGAGAATATGATGCCTCAAAATGATCTTATTTAGTGGTAAATGTAAAAAATACAGTTGACTTAGTGCTTTGTTCTGATCTGACGAGGAACTCCTGTCTGGAACCCTGTGTTCCAGTCACATCAGCTTTATTTGCTCACAACAGCAACAACAAAAAAACCAAAACCCAAAACCCCAAACAGAAACCTAAGAGAAGAATTTGCTGAGGATAACACGGAGAATAAAAAACATCGCTGGCATTTATGAGGCCTCTCTCTTGCCATTTGGATGGGAAAATATAGTAATGCAACCATTTCTAAACAAGTAAATGGTGATACCAGTTCATAAGTCAGTGCCTTTTCATTGCTCACCTACAGTCCATATTGCACAATGTGAAACTGTTCATGCTGTACAATGTGAAGGGGCATGAAACGCAACCCCAAAGCCAAAATCTTCGGAACAATTAATTTTTGAAACAAGAATGAGGGGTCTCACTGTGCTTACCGCCATCTCTCTATATCAAGTTACACACTCAGTACCAGCAGTCCGTGCTCAGCTGGGAAAGAACATGAGAATTGAAAAATGGCAACTAATTCATTAATGCTTTAAAATTACTACGAGGTGTTCATTTTATAAGAGGAGTGTTCAAGTGGGGGACTGGAACTGATACATTGTGCAGCTAGGTGTTGTGTCTCGTCTCTAAAGTGGGTTCAGCTACTTAACTGTCTTTGAAATATGAGTCTCAAGTCCCTAGATTACTTCTTTGCTTTGCTTCTCAGGGCTAACAATCACTCTATAATGATCTGCAACAGAACCTCTGTTCTGGTATCTTTAACGTACTCTTAAATCCTTAACTTTTACTTTTCCTTCTCTAATGATGCTCATACATCACACGTATCAGCTTCAGCTTGAGGTGAAAACGGCAGTCACCATACAATATTTCCTCCATATGCTACTACGTGAAAAAAGTAGGGAAGGCTTTGTTTAACGTGAAGTTAATTTTCCCGTGGACTAGGTTGACTCATTACTGCATTACTGCTTCAAAAAGCTTAAGTCGTGGCAATTAAGAGCAGACAGCTCTTCACAGTGCGCTGCAGAGACAGCAGCAATTCATCAGCGGCGTTTGCAAATTGTGGCACTGTGTGCTCCTTGCACAAAAGGCACAGCTGCCTGCAGATAACATCAGTTCAGCAGCGATGGGGTCCCATTTGTTTTCTCTCTCTTGCTGTCTCATTTGGGGAGCAGGTGAATATCAGATGGCTCAATCTGCTCAACCTCCAGGCTGGTCTTCTGGGAGGCACAACCCACTGGACTGAGGCGCAAAGCACTTGTTTGTCTTGCTAATTCAGTCAAGCATTGCCCGAAGGGTATTCACCTACATTTTAGCTACAAGCTCTGGAGAGCTGTAAAAAATAGTTGCACACCCGTGCACAGACCTTTCAGGGGAGTCTCAGTGTTTCACATTATTCATGCTTCCAAATGTTTGCAGCCGTGGGCTGAGCATTTGTTAGGTCTAGGGCCATAAACACTATATCCTTCAGTTGTGGATGCCAAGGCAGTGAGAATTACTTAATGGGTGGTCTTCCCTGGCTTTTGCTCCTAATAGATGTCACATAATGTGATAGAGTGCATCCTTATGCGGACCTTGCCTGGTGCTGTGTGGGTAGTTACAATGGCCAATCTGCAAAGCTGCTTCCATGCTACCTTTGTTCCTTCCAGATTGAGGATAACGCAAAAAGTCAGGAAGGAGAAATGCAAGTTGCAATATGTGTGTTTTTGGCAGTGAAAATTACTCTGTTCTCCATCTGGATTAGTGCGTGTTTGCGATGGCATGCTGTACAGCAGTGGCTGTCCTCAGGACAAGAGAGCAGGACAAGAGTGTTCAAAGCAAATCTGTGTAGAACGGAAAATCCCAATTCTAAAGCAAATCTAGCCTTGTGCTACATTTCCCAGCACAGACGACATGAAAGAGCACAGTTTCTTCCCCCGCTCTGCTATTCTTCTGTGGGAGGGAGCAGGTGAGTGGGGACCCGGGGAGCAGGCGAGCACGTTCCACTCACGCCGAGTCTACTGAATGCTGAGGAGACACATGTTATCTGACTTCAAATGCTCCTGTGCGTTTTGACACCCGTGACTTCTTTCTTTAAACGCATGAAATCCAGAGTTTGGTCTGGGACCAGAGCAAAGCAGCCTGGAGGACACGGTGCTTCCCACCAGGGCTTGGCATCCCCGGGCAGCGGAAGGCGCAGAGGAAAGGCTGGCACAGGACAGACCCGGTTTTGGGGCTGCCCACACGCCCACTGCCACACTGCTGCAGTACACACTTGTAAACTCCCCACTTAGTCAAGTGCTCCTGGTTGTGCAGGGCGGTATGTTGTGCTTTGAACACCCACTGTCAGCAATGTTTTGCCGGTGACTCCTGGGGAGCTCCGGTGACTCAGTTTCAGAGGAAACTATCTAATTAACTGTAACTATGATAAGCATCTTTATATGTGTAGTATCTGCTTGAACTTGCTACAGATACAACTACCTGTCTCTACTCAATCAGGGATAAGGGAAAAAAAAAAATCTCTGAGAGGGAAAACACAGTGAACAGTACTCATCCTGCAAAAACCAGATGCCAGTTATAGCATATGCACAGCTACTGTGTGCAGAAGTGATAAATCATCTTGGGAGAGGCATGCATTAAGATTTTGTGCGAGTTTTGTGACCACAGGAAAAAATTACTGTGTTCAATACTGAGTTATGAAGAACTGAGTTTTCTACTTCTGGATTGTATAACACTGGTTTATATGTTTTATGGCAATGTGAAAATAAGAACTAACCTCCTGTGTGTATGTATTTGGTGACAGGAGTTTTGTGTCCTGGGCTTACTGGGTTAAGCAAAGTGATGTGGTGGCACAATGAAACTGATTTGAAAAAAATTGTCTTTGGGGACAGAATTCCAATTCTGACTCAAATAACAAACTTTCCCTCATCTGTATTTACCAAAACCATTGGGAAAATTCATATCTTTGTTCAAAATTTGTAGTGACTTTTGCATATCTAAAACGTTGTATGTGAGACACACCACTGAGCTGCACAGGTAGGGTTTTGAATAGGGGAAATGAAGAGAAGGTCAGAAAAAAGCAGTTTACGGTTGTGGTAAAGAACAAAAAGTGCGATCCCGAGCTCTCAAATGTACTGGGAAACACCAAAAAACTGTTTTTCATCACTCCCTCATGTTTGAGAAAGGGAGATGGTGTGGCTCACATCCTCTGCATCCTCTGAAAGTCGTTGGGATCCTTACTCTTGTGAGTTTGAAGAATGTGAGGCCTGGGGTGAACTGTGTGTGCTATGTCTGGCAACTGAGTTGGCTCCACATACAGCTGCTGCAAAATCCTGCCTTATATCTCAAGTTAAATATGACTCCTTGGGTGAGCCTGAACACTTGGCATGGCCTCAAAGGACTTCCCATGAGAAGAGATAACCCCCCTGCCTGGGTGCTGCCGGGCTGGGGGCTTGCCCAGGATTTTCTAACTTTGTTTTTCCGTGATTGCATGTCCTAATAATACATGCAAATGTGCATATCCTGGTCTTTCCTTTCACCTCCACCCCAGGTCAATTTCAACACTTTTTAAAAGGAAATATTGACAATGTCTTTGTAAGCATAAAAGTTAGGAGCTTTCTTCTTGCTGTCTTTTCCCCATCTCCCCAGAAAGCGGGGTTAAAGAAAAAAGTTAGTACAAAGCCCTCTGAACTTGTGCAATGCTTGGAATGAAATTTTTCTCCTTGCTGGTTTTGTCAGAGGCAAGAACTTTTGTCTCCATTGTCCCAATGCAATGTTTTTTGCATCTTCTAATTTTTTTTTTCCTGCAGAAGTTTAAGCACAACTGGAAGAATCTGTACATTACTGCATGAATTGTGGGGTAAGTGAAGGAGAGGAAGAATGAAGAGGAAGAAAGTGCAGAAGAAAAGACACAAGCCCTGGCCTGGTCAGTTTGGGTTTGCCACTGATCACGCCGTGGTTTTGCAGCAGGCCCAGTGACCAAGCATGTTGTCTGCATTTCATAGGTTACGTGTCAGCAATGGGTTTGTTCCTTCCCTGTTCTCACATGTCGCCCTGGTGCAGTGTGGCTCTAAATGCCAGCTTTTGTGTTCCTGATGTGTGTGTGTGCAGGCAAAGCGTGTGTGCATTTGGTGAGGTGGTGCTTGCAGCTGAGAGGAGGAAGGAAAGAGGAAAGTCCTGTGGTTGTGGCACTCCTATGACCCTCAGAGGAGCCCTGCTCTGCTGCTGCACTGCCCCCATGGCTCTGATCCAGCAGGTACAAATGCCCTTTGCCTACAGCATGTGCTGGCTTGCACCCTTGCTCTGCAGGGATGCTTCAGCCTGCAGCTCTGGGGATGTGGTCACAGCCATAGCTGGAGCATGGGAGGAAGGAAAGGTAACACAAGCTGTCGTGAGGAGTGGGGGGTGCATACTCTGAGGTGCTCTCATGACGGCTGTGCACACCCTGGAGGAGTGGAAGAACAGAAACCTTGGAAAAACTGGTGGTGGGGAAGGGAGATTGCATGCATAAATTTGGTAAAGCTCAGGTAATGTCAGGTACAGAAGCTGAAACATTATCTAAATACAACAACATAAATATATTATGCCCTAAAACAACATGAGCAATGATTTATCAATTAACATTACAGACCACTAGCCAACTTCAATGCAATGTTGGAAATATTTGTTTCAGGAATGAGTGACTGTATGTATCTGGGAATTCCCTCTTTTCTCTAGAACTGTACCAACACTTCCTTCAGCAGCTCAGCATGTCCTTTCTTTGGTTGCTCCCTGTACTTTTCCATGAACTTGAAAGTCCTGCTTGGCGATTGCTCTGTCTAGTTGAGCAAGGCAGCTCTGCAGAGCCCCAGGGCTCTCGGTGGCTCCATCTTGATGGCCTTGATGGTTATGTTAGCTGTGTCTATAGCACGCCCCACCCTGCCTCATCCAGTGGAGACAGTCAAAGCTGGGGCCCTTGGACTGCAGCTTCTGGCATTGCAGCACTTTCTGAGTTACTGAGGTCACCAACAAAGTCACATTAGTGTGTGCACATCAGAAGTAGCTGCTCGGGATCTCATTAGGCAGTGGCTGCAAGCCTGTCCCACTGCTGGGGGGCAGAATATTGATATTTCTCCTCCCAATTATTTTCTGCAATTGGAAGATCCCCTATTTTTTTGGCTCTGCCGAAGCCCTCTTCCGGTATGAGTAACTCCAGTTGTCACCAGGCTGTGCTGGGGTTTCCAGATTAGCGCTAGTGCTTTCCACAGGGCTGCTCTTTTCCAAGGCGGGTTGGGAAACACCTGCTAGTGCAGTTTTTCTTAATCACTTTCGGAAGACAGGATTGAAACCAGGTAAAGGTTCACGCTTGGACCAAAACTCTGTGGCTGGAGCTCCTCTCTGGCGGTGACAGTGCGGGTGAGTCATCCTTGCAGTGGTGCAATGCCTGCTGTCAGGGTATCGACGGGATCTTGGATGTGCTTGGATTTACTGAAAAATGGAGCTGAATCCTGCCCCAGGTCGGGAAAACGGTTTTTAGCTGCTCTGCTGGTCCCCTGAAGGGAAGGACCAATTCTGAGAATTCCCGTGAAAATTAAACAAAGAGAGGAAGGTTGCATGTGGGGTAAGGTAACACACTATGTTCAGAGCTGCTGAAAGCAGCTTCCCCAGCAGTAGAAACTTTGTAAAGTTTCCTGTAGTTTATAATTGTTCATGAGTTAATGCAATGGTATATTTATTTGTAAAAGCAGATGAGGACAAACTTCTTTAATCTCCAGTGTATAGATTGCTTTGCCAGCTGTCATGTGCTGTGAGGCAGAAGAGTGACTTAAATGTCAGGCACAGCCCTCTGTTAGCTGGTGTATTAATCATAAATCAGCCTTAAGAAAGAGAGTGTGTTTGGCAAGGTGTGGCCCCAGATTGGTCCCGTCCTCATCTTACCAATTCACCAGTGCTGGTACAAGTTGGTGGGAGGAGGACGTTGATAAAGCAGGAAGTCTCTTCTGTTTGTGACCCAAAATGTACATCAAGAACATTTTAAAATCAAAATGCCAGTATGAGTCAGACTTCCTACAGCCAGGTATTCATCACTTAGGTTTGCCCTGAGGTACTATTAGTTATAGCTGGAAAAACTAGCAATTTAATAATGAATAGAAGTCCCTGTGATCTAAAAAGTGCTGTAATTTTCTTCAGAATAAATTATCTTCAGAAGTCTTCAGAATTTCTTATAGAGAATAAAGCTGTAAAAATAGACAAAATGCTGTATGCACAGATATGCTTAACTGGAGCCTATGTTTTACAAAGTCACTACAGACTTAGAATGACACAAATAAACTTTTACTGTCATGCAAATGATGGTTTGATGAAACATTTATAGTGAATTGAGTGCTCAGTGTTAAAAAATGTCAGCCAAAGAACTCACTTTAAGATGCAGTTTCTTATGTAATTACTTTAATAAGAGTAAACTATGGGTTCCTGCTGAAGACTAAGCTTTCATCCACACTAGAAGACACTGGAGTATTGTCTTCAGTGCTAAAGGGCACTCAGTTCAGTGATGCAAAATATTCCAGATGTGCTAAAAGTAATTTTCAGCTGCTTTGCTCAAGATTCAGACATCTTAAAATATACCTGCCTGTGAGGCTTAACTATAACTCAGAGCAAAGGCAAAAAAAATTCCTAGGATACCATCTGAGAGGATTTGAAGAGGTTTATTAATATTTCTTTAGAAAGACACTTCTTTTTCCCCTGTAACAGTAGAAGAGCAGCCTATCAATATAGAATCATGGACACCATTATTCTGTGGAAATTCCAGTCGTCATCCACACACACAAAAACAGAAAGATTCTGTGTGGTAGTTCTGAGAATGAATTTGTAATAGATAATATATAATAATGTGTTTGAAATGATCTCAAAAACCAGCAGGTGTATCCTTGCATGATGTTTTAAATCCTGCATTTCAGGGGATATTGAAACATACCAATAATAGGATCTCCATTTCCTTTCTTTAAACACCCACTGATGGTTTGAGGTAAGAGCTCACTGAGATGAATCATAGCAGTACACATCTCTCAAGTTGTTTTTACAGGTTGTTTACAGACCTGGCAGTAACTGCAGTATTGATTTACTCCCTCTTCTTCCCTTAATGCTGTCTATACAGTCCAGAGACTGGGGAAGCAGCTTCATTTAGGTTAAAGTTAAACTTCCGAGTAGAACGTGTTGTTTGCATAAACGTGTTGTTTATGCAAAACTCATCACCGGTGTTTTTCCAGTGAATTTGCTCACTGCAGGCCTTAGGAATCTGCAGATACATGGAAGCAAAATTCATGTGGGCCTTTGTTTTGACCAACAAAAGCATCATCAACCTCTTCTCTGCAAAAACATTCCAAAATCTGTAAGAGAGGAGTAAACAGCAGAGGTACTAATCTCATTTTTTCAGTTGCTTTTTCTTTTTTTAACTCTTATACTGCATGAATCTGTGTTGCAAATATGTTATTATTAACAAAACTGTTGCAAAAATTCCTTACTTAGGTCTAGCTCAAAGCAGAGTGGTGCATTAAAGCTTTTTAGTCTCTTCTCCACTCAAATATTCTTCCATTCAACTCGCTCTTATTTTGTTTTATGGGCTTTTTATGGTGGTACCTGCCCTAGTTTCCATCTGAGTGGGCCATGCTGTACTTAGCCTTGGTCTACTTTGTTAAAATGCCTCAATAATATGAGAGAATATTGTTGCAAGTTGCCTGGGAAGCTGTTCCATAACTCTTTTCCCATCTTATGGCACAGATACCCCAAATGGTTACATAATTGTTTGCAATTAAATGCACAATTATGGTTCCAATACAATCATTAGATTATAGGAGTATAGCACTTCTGGAGCAGTGCACTAGCAATATCTTGATCCCTTTTTCCTGCTGTTCTCTATGCCCAGTCGAAATCCTGACATACTCTACTGTACATGCATGTGATTCTCACATGCAGTTATATAAGCATTGTTTTTCCAAGCCTGACATTTCACACAGCTGAGGAGAAAGATGGGGACAAAATTTGTTAGCCACTCAGCTAAAATCTCATTTTATCTTTGAGCAAGTGTCTGCTCTTTTCTGTTGGTTCATCTGTGTTCCTCCAGGGTGAGGATGATCAGCAGAAACACTGCTGTGTTCCAGCACCTGCTGGTTTCCTGTGGGTTTCCACTTCCTCTGCATTAAGTTTTTCCTTTGGAACTGAAAGTGTGTAGGTTGGTCTTTCTTACCTATTTTCTACTCGGATTTTAAGAAGTAGGGATGCAGTGCTCAATAATCCCCAGAAATCACAGGGGAAAAAAAAAATCTCTTGTGGTTTTATTTCATCTGAGAAAATGTAGTTTGTATGCAATATACTGCTGCATAGCTCAGCTATGTGTTATGAAACACAAAATCTTTGGGTTGCTTTTTTTTAGGACCTCTGGAATGCCAGAAACCTGCTTGTGTGTTAAAGTAGATATGTGTCCCTGGTACAGTCTCCCTGGCTAAACCTGTAACAGCAGGGACTCCATAGGAGGTGTTACAGCTCTGGGACCATCATCCTTGGGATGTCCAGGTGCTGGGGTACTTTGCTATGACCTCAGTCTCCCCAGTTAGACAGGGGAGAAGCTGATGTGAAAAGCAGCATTGTGCTGCTGACAGCCAGGGAACCTGCAAAAGGGAAGCTGAGATCTGTAAATGAAGAATCTCCCCACAGATAAATTGCTTGTTTGTTGCAAAACAGTCCCTGCCTGCTTGCAAAACCAGCTTCTGGTGTACAGAAGTGTTTGACCTTGGATGAGGTCTGTGGAGCCTGGGACACAGTGCCATGCTTAATATATTAATTGTTTCTTTCATGACCAGAATGAAAGAAGTACCTGTGATTGCTGGTGGCTGCTGAGGGTTCCTGTTCATTTCAGTCTACAAGCCACATGTGAGAGAACATGGTGATGTCTTCCATTATTAAAGTGTAACATTTTCAAAAGTCAGGAGTGTGACAGCTTTAACTTGGACTTCAGTAGAGAGAAGTATTAAACCCTCATTGGAAACCAGCAAAGGTTTCCAATCATTAATGGGGAGAAAGAAAAGAAAGATTTAAAAATACTGTCCCCTAAGGTTAGGGGGGGAAAAAAGAAATCAGGTAAAGACTTGATGTTCTTAAGAAATGATAGTAACACGAATGAGTTTCATCACTTTACTCCATCCAACAGACAGTTTGGTCCTACCTATTCCCTCTCATCAAGAGGTCCATCTGGGGATAGTTTATTGCTGGTGAGTGAACTTAAGCAGGAGGAGTGAGTGAATGGTCTTGTGGAAGCAAACACACTTAGCTGTGTCTGCCCAAGGCATGCTGTATTTTAGTTTTGGTGCAAGGAAGAACCAAAGAAGTAACATCAATGAAACAACACTGTTTCCCACTTCAGCATTAAGATCTGTGTTGGGGGAGAGAGATGTTCTTGTCCTTTGTTTTGCTGTTGAAGAGGTCATAAAGGTTAGTCTGGGAGGTTGTTCTGTGGTAGGGCACAGAGGCATCTGAACCCATTGTAAGGGCAAGTGACAGCAGAGAAGGGCTGTAGATGACAGTCTGTCCCTTCCTGGAGGCATCAGAGGGATCAGCATGAGGGTGCCCTGCCAGGGCTTGCCAGCTGGAAGGGACTTCCAGCAGTGATTGCTACAGCAAGAGCCTTTTGCAGATTTTGGCAGCCTCTTGCCGTAGGAGGCCTGGGTGAGATTTGCTTCAACAGCTAAACAGAGACACAGGCCAAGCAGTTTTTCTGCTTTTGCCAAAATTCCTGCTTGCCTCACCCTGCAAATGACTTCCTCTGCTTCTTCCTTGATTAGGCTCTGCTGCTGAGACCTTTTACCAGCCAGTCAGACTTACAACTTCTTCCGTAATCAGCCTTTTAGATCGACCTGAAAAAATACTCATAAGCATCTTGGGATCTTTAGTAGAACAAAAAGGACACACCAACCCTCAGCTAGGTTGGGAGTGAATCAGCACAGTTCCCTTGGTTCAGGTGTACTTTGGTTGTTTGACACTAGCTGAAGAGGTTGCTTAGCATTTTCTCCCCAAACGAGTTGCTCTCTCTGAGCTTATTTTTCATGACAGGTAATGGGCAAGTGCCACAGACAAAGAGACTGGGGGTAAAAATAGTCCTGGGACTGAACTGTACCATGAGATGGCGCGGCACATCACCAGAACCTGAAGCAGCAGCTCTCCTAGGGTATTTTTTCTAAGAAAGGACTT
Source organism: Corapipo altera (assembly GCF_003945725.1). Lineage (NCBI taxonomy): Eukaryota > Metazoa > Chordata > Aves > Passeriformes > Pipridae > Corapipo > Corapipo altera. The sequence goes on along the minus strand of NW_020884909.1, from coordinate 5,082,369 downwards.
AAAATTTCCCCACTTGTGAACTTTGCCCTCGTGTAAGCGATGATTTCCCACAAAAAAGGAAATTCATGAAAAGAAAGAAACCTCTGGTGTGATGGTGGTGGACGAGCCGGAAACACTGTTGGTAGAAACGTGACAAGTGGTAACAGCATCAGTGAGAGCAGAGTGCCTGAGATAGGCATGTTTGGTGGTGTGCTGGTTTCACCGTGTCTCTGAGCAGAACTGGGGCACTTCTCACACTGCACTCACCTCTGTAGTGTGGGCGTGCTTCAATTTGCTCTCCCTGTGGGCTTTGGAGAGTCCCTCTGTGAAAAGGAGAGTTCTGTGGTGTTTATCAGCATCGACCGAATGTGAAAGAAGCATGTTAAATCTTTCCCAGCTTTCCTGCCTGGGCTGGTGTAAACTCAGTGGTACTACTGCAATGAACCATGCTGCGTACTGGAGCTGTTTCCATGAGGGCATAATTTATGCAGATCAGGTAGAAAGTTGTGTTTTGTGTTAATCATGGACTTATGAGGTGCATTTGGCTAGGGGAATTTATTTTCTTTTTATTTTTTACCTTTTTTTTTTCTTTTTTTTTCTTTTTTTTTTTTTTTTCCCCCAAGCTGAAAATAGTTGTGGCTATATTAGGGCTGTGTAAACTTTCTCAGATTTCTCTGATCTGCTGAAACTAATTCTGCTGGCTTGTGTGTCCACAGCTGTTAGGAAGGCACTCTTTGCCATGGATTTAGTGGTTTGCTTGAATAAACCAGCAAGGCAGGACGCAGGCATGCAAAGTGGTGCTTTGCTGACAGTGAATTCTGTGTGTGTGGGGAGAAGAGAGCAGTAAAGATGCAAGCCTCCTAGAACTGGTCTTCCTGCACAGGCCTGCCATACTCAGACAGCAGGACCAAAAATGGGTCTGTAGTTTCGGGCTGACAGCCTTGCAGTGTGGACTTTACTAGTAGGCAATTTTAAAAACTCTGGCATGGAACATTGCAGAGTCTCTGAACATAACTCATTGGGAATAGATTTTATGGTTTGGGGGTTTGGTTTTTTTTTGTGTTTTGTTTTGTTTTGTTTTAGTTAGTGGCACTGCTGTTCACTGAGACTTGCTCTGTAAAAATGAGGGGCATGACACAGTCCCATACAAAGCTGGAGGAGCATCTGAACTCAGATACAGAAGCAAAACCTTCATACATGTTATTTGGGGCATAGAGACTGAAAATCCAAACCAGACATAATTTTCTATATAAAATTTCTTCAGACTCTAAAGGGTTCAGTACAGACTGATAGTATCTGTTTGTGTCATATGTGAGTTTTAGCTCAACAAAATTGTTTTCAAACAAACCCAAAAATTAAAGACAAACACAGTGTTAAATAAACAACTTGTCCATTCCAATTTTTTTTCTTGTATTGTTTGTTATTTCAGACACAAACACCGGAGAGAACGTTACAAAATCACTCAGAACATACCAAACAATTGTAATCTAATCACAGTGGAATTGCTGGGCAGCAGTGTTCTTCAGTTAAACAAATCAAACAGCACTTTCAGTTGCACATTCAAATAAGAATGACCTAGAGATCTTGTCTGAGGGGTAGAAAAAGCAGGTGGGGTTTTTTTTTTTTTTTGTACAAATGAACAAAACAAGACTAAATTCCTCAGTAAAATTCAAAGATTTTAGGAACACACACACAAATAGTTTTGGTACACAGTATTCTTTCTCCATTTTCTTCATTACACTCATAGTTATCATGCTTGACTTTACATAACTAATGGGCATCTACATTCTCAAATAGGTTTCTTTTCAGTGTAACCTGGTGCAGGGTGTAGATGAAGATGGCAACATTTGTTCTGCCTCAGATTCTCTCCTGCACCTTTTCTTCTGGTTTGAGGCAAAATATTTACGTAACTCTTTGATTCTGGGGAGAAGTAGCTTTTGCAAAGTAAGTTATGGTCCTTGGTAGAGTGTCTCACTAGGATGTAGTGGTTACTCTAATGACATTTTCAAAACATAAATGGTACAAGCCCTACCTACTATGAAGACCATCTTCTTTCAGGATATGCAGGGCCTTTGGCACTCATAGATATGCATTTGCACTTGCAGATGAGATGTTTAAATGCTTGATGGTAGCCCTGTCTATATTTAGAGTAGAGTGTGTGGATGCATATTTTGCACATAAATGAATTGTGGATATTTGCATTTTAAAACGATGTATTTGGATAATGCTTTTCTGATCAGTTAAAATTCTGATTTTATTTTGGTCCGAGAACATTTTCAGATAACCTTTTTTTTGTGCTGTGTTTTAAGTCATTTTCTCTCTCACCCATCACGGTGACATCTGATAGACATAAATACTCTGGACAGTGTAGAGTACTTGGAGATAGGTTTTAGGGGACTGTATGGGATCATGCCGAGGTGTTGCCTTTTCCATGACAGTGAGAGGATCAGGGGGCAGGTGGTGCAGCCAGCAGTGTCTGGGACCATGCACTGTTCCCTCCCATGCTGGGTGCTGTGCCAGTCGACTGTCCTGCTCAGAGAGCAGCTTGCATCCTGCAGGGCTGTGATGGAAAGTCCTTGAGACCAAGAAGGAAGACCTGCTGCTGGTGACACAAGCTGAAGATTGCTGTTTTCTCTGGTTGTTTCTTTCCCTGGGGCATCTCTAGAGGATTGTCTCAATTCTACTTGATTTCCCTGAACTGTTTCAAAGTCTTCTAAACATCAGTTAGCAAATCCTCTTATCCTGGCAGGCAGTGATTTTGCAGCAGAAGAAACTGGCGGTGAGGGGAAGTGACTTGCCCAGCGTTGCAAAGCCGGTGTCAGACTTGGCTCTGAGTGAATCTGGGCTCTGCAAACCACCCTCTCCCAGTGAGGATGGCTAAGCAGAGATGGCATCTGTGCCTTAGGAACAACACTGCTTTTCCAGCAGTAGGGCTGGGATCTGGGCTGAGGACATCCCAGTGATGCACTGTGCTTCAGGGATATTTTGCGGGGGGACGAGTTTCCTCCCTAACATGACCAGTTCTGTTCTGCCTGACACGTCTTCCAAATTGAAAGAGGGAAGAAGAATGAGGTTCTCCTCATGGCATGAAGATGCAAGTCTCAAAATTTTGCAGAAAATATCTTGCTCCTCAGACTTGGAAGATACATAATTTTGCTGCTGCTTTAGGAGATTAAAGCAAATGTTTTCTGGGAATAAATGTCTACTTATATGTGGCATTTCAAGTGGAACCTAGAATGTCCTCTTTGACAATTTTACTTTATGCCTTCCCATCTGGAAAATATAATTTCTCAGTGGTGTTGACTGCAGTGGCATGAAAATCACTGGACTGATGTTAACTTGCATTTACTGAAGATATCTGGATTAATATTTGTGGAGCAGCTGAAAGTGTGTCTTGTTTTGTTTCGTTGTTGTCATCTATATTGGTAAGATTTGCCTGGATACCTGTATTTCCAGATTTTTCTTTATTGTGTCTGTGTTTAAAGGTACATTGCTTGTATAGCTTAAATCAGGGAAAAACCCTGCAGGGCACAAGCACTTCTGGCAGTATCTAACTGTATAATAAGCCATGCCCTTTCCTATTACAGGGTCATCATCACAAATATCTCCCCTTGCTGACACAATGGCACTGGCAAAAGTTATGATGCAGAGTGCAGGCCTAGCCTTTGTTTCTCTTGTCTGCTGTCTGTGCTGAGCAGTAGATCAGCTCATATCACAGTGAAACCAGTCAGATCCGAGCTCCGGCAGCTGCCAGATTAGTACTAGTTTTGCTGGATCCAGCTGTCAGATAAAGGCCATTAATTATTCTTAAGTGGTTAAATGACAACTGTATTCATTTGTCCCACCTGCTGGATGAAGCTTTATGTTTAGAAAAAATAATTTAACCCGTTCGTTCTACGCCGAGCAGATAGATCTGGGCTGTAAGAACTGGCATGCTCTGTAATTGCCACAGTACTGATAATGCAATGATTTTTGGGGAATCCTTACTGGCAGGGTCGTGCCATGGAAGAAAGAAGAAGTTCTGCGGGGATGCCTCACATCTGTTCCTGGGAAGATCATGGAAGAGATCCTCTACAGGCTGTGCAAAGGCACATGGAGGACAGGAAGGTGACTCGAAACAGCCAGCACAACCTCACCAAGGGCAAGTCCTGCCTGACAAACCTGGTGGCCTTCTGTGATGGCCTGACCACACCAGTGGACAAAGGGAGTGCTATGGATGTGATTTATCTGGACTTCTGTAAAACCTTTGAACCAGCATCCTTCTCTCTAAACTGGAGAGGTGGATTTGGCGGGTGGACTCTTTGGTGGCTGAGAAATAGGCTGGACAGTTGCATCCAGAGGGTAGTGGTCAACGTCTCAGAGTCCAAATGAAGATCTGTGTTGTCCCCCTTCTGGAGTCTTTACTGGGACTAGTGCTATTTTATCTCTTCATCAATGACATGGACAGTGGGATCGAGTGCACCATCAGCAAATTTGCAGATGACACCAAGCTGAGTGGTGTGATTGACATGCCTAAAGGACAAACTTGAGAAGTGGGCCCACGGGAACCACATGAAGTTCAATAAGGCCAAGTGCATGGTGCTGCACCTGGGCTGGGGCAATTCCCAGTGTCGGCACCGGCAGGGGGATGAACAGATCAAGGGCAGCCCTACAAAGAGGGACCTGGGGGTGCTGGTGGGTGAGAGGATGGACATGACCCAGCAATGTGCACTCACAGCCCAGAAAGCCAGTTGTGTCCTGGGCTGCATCCAAAGCAGCGTGGCCAGCAGGGCAAGGGACCTGGAGTACTGTGTCCAGCTCTGGGACCCCCAGCGCTAAATGGACAGGGACCTGTTGCAGCAGATCCAGAGGAAGAGCCACAGAAATGACCTGAGAGCTGGAGCTCGTCCAATATGAGGAAAGGCTGAGAGAGCTGGCATTGTTCAATCTGAAGGGGGCTTATATGAAAGATGGGGTCAAGCTTTTTAGCAGGACCTGTAGTGATAGGCCAAGGGGTGGTGATTTTAAAGTAAAAGAGGGTAGGTTTGGGTTAGATATAAGGAAGAAATTTTTTGTTGTAAGAGTAGTAAGGTTGCCCAGAGAGGTGGTAGATGTCCCAGCCCTGGAAGCATTCAAGGTCAGGTTGGACTGGGCTCTGAGCAACCTGACCTAGTTGAAGATGTCACTGCTCATTGCAGGGGGGTTATACTAACGACCTTTGAAGATCCCCTCTAGCCTAAAATGTTATATGATGCTATGGGTCTGTGTTTTGTTATTTTCTATTATAAGCATAGAAAACTCTGTCTGAAACCTGCCTCAAGTATGAAAAGTTCAACCTCTTCAGCCAATATCTGCGGGACTGGATTTCCCAGCCCATTGCTTGATCAGAGACACTGATTCTAAGATAATTTATGCACATTTTATCACCACTTTCCAGAAAGGTAAAAAAAGATGGACAGAGGTTTTCTGTTGTGTATTGCAGCTAGCTGAACACTTGCACATTGTTTAAAAGCTTTCTGTTGGAGATGACATTGCATTTGAGATTCTCTGTCTGGTTCTGCTTTGAAGGTAACTTCTCACAGCTGTTTTATTTTTCTGTAATACAGCCATAAATGAGGATTTGCGCTGGGCAGCATCAGAACTTAAAGTTTTTTCTAACACCTGAAATGTAATCCACTTGTTTTTAGCCATCAGTTGAACCCTTATGCCCACTGGGTAGAGGTAACGAACATGGTAATGAATCTTACTGTAGGAAATGAGTGTATATTCTAGTGCCAGACCATTTATACTCTTGCCTTTTTTTTTTTTTTTTTTAAATATCTATTCCAAGTAGTTTCCTGCTGCCTCCTTTGTTTTCTGAACCCTGACATGGAGTTCAATATAAGATATATTCTCTTATCAGAGGTTGGTTAGAAGTCTCACTGTCTACAGGAACAAAGTGAAATAAGATCTTTTCCTGTGGACCATTTCTGTTCTGAGCTGTCAGTATTTGATGGATTTTATTCCTAGGAGTTCTGCTGCTTTGGAAGAGGGTAGCTGCATCCTGGCTTGGGCTCTTGAGGACCTTCTCCACCCTTGCCTGCAGAAAGGGCTGAGGGAGACTGTCCTCCTTGCTGGAGCATCTCAGATAGGGCAGGAAATGATTCCTCTCCCCCTTGTATGCAGCCCTCTGAAGAACGTAGGAGACTGTTGTTTTCCTAGTACTGTTTTGTTACTGTGAGATCTTGATACAGAGAAGAAGAAGAGAAGCCTCAAAAATAATAACACAATAATAGTAACAATGACAACAACAGTAATGATAATAATAACATTAATAATAATAATAAACAAACCTTCTCAAACCTTCCAATTTTTCTTTTTTAATATTACAAAAAGTCTCAAGGTATTAGTTTATTTTCTTCTTTTTTTATTAGCTGCTGTTTTGATGCTTATGAGTCTCTGCACTTTTACTATATGGTTTCTAGTGTTCTCTATGCAATCTATTGTTTATTATGATCACATTTTCCATTTTAATTCTCTTCATTTCACACTGATTGATCAGGCCACCTGTACTTGTTCTTTATTCTGTTTCAAGTTTTATTTCATTTTTCCAGAAATACCCGTATACTCTTCAATACTTAGGCTGGGTTATGTCCTGGCAGCACTGAAGCAAAAAGTCATTTGTTTCTACTTCTCATCTGAGCAGAAGAGCAGGGGACCTGTGGTTGTACTGTCCTCCTTGTTTCTGTATTAGGGAAAAAACATAATTATTATCTTTCAGGGCAGGCAGTTTAAAATAAAATGTGTATAATTAAGGTCAGCAGTGAGTCAGCCTTGAAGGCTGTGATTCGGCTGTGATGTCCCGTGCCTGGCAGAGTGCAGCCCAACACTCTAGCTATCCCTTTCTGTAGCTGCCAGGCAATGTTCCTGTGGGGTTGAGGGCAGTGCATAGCTATGCATGCTAGCTGTGTCTATATTTGTAAGCTGTACAGTGTAAGGAACAGTCCTAGGCACTGGAGCCTGGCTAGCTATACCCTTAAATTGTTAAAACACTTGGAGGTTCGACTCCTGCCAGGTAGAGCTCTCCTAGACAATTGCCAGGCACTTATTTGGAATGTAACAGGGCCAGGGCCCACGTCCAGCAGGCAGTGTGCATCCAGCCATCCTCTTTGGGAAAGAAGAGAGGTTTAATAGCACGGACCCAGGCTGCTCTGTGCCAAAGACGAGTCATTCACATGCTCAGTTTATTCCAGAGCTGCAGCTACTCTCTTTTGCCCTTTGCTGTGAACAGGCAAGCCAGACGTGGAGGCTGTGTCAGGAGGTCTGACACCTCCTCCCAAAGCATATTCCTTAGCAGGAATGCATGCACCACACTCTGTAACTAGTCAGAGTTTTAAGGAAACTTTTCCTTTTAAGGAAAAGCAGTTTGACTTCCTCATAAAAATCTGAAATAAGCAGCAGGTGAGGATAGGTGAGTGTCTGTTCCTTTTTAGACATGGCCCCCACTGCCATAGGGCCTGGTGGGGCACGGTGGATAGTCAGGTGGATAGTCAGATCACCTGCTTTAATTAGTGCTGCTGAAGACCATCTTCCTGTGTCCTCTTCTGAACAGGTTAATCAGACTGTTTCCCGTGGCGAAATGGCTTTCTTTTGGGTTTTCTCTTGCTCAGCAGGGGAGGGAAGATCTCTGCATATTTCCCTCAGTTTCCAAATGAAATAGGAGCACTGCTGAAACCCCCTGCCTTGTAAAAGTTCATTGTACAGGTATAAATATAGGAAAACCATATGAAAGTGCTGAAGAACTAAAGGACACGGTACTTTGGTTTGGAAGGGTTTTACCTGTGTCCTGTCCATTATGGAGTGCATTCCTGGTGTAACAATGAAAGGAGTGACATCAAGAGTAATGCGGCAATGAAAGGTATGCCTTGTGGTTAGAATTCAATTTACAGTGTTTGCATCTTGTTTGAGAGGCATGGAAAGAAGAAACAGAGGGTTGCTTTGGGTATTCCACTACAACTTGGAAAGTGATCAGCCTTCTCACTTCCTACCCAAAACAAACAGACAAAAATACCTGCAAAAATAAAAGGGGTTTCTGTGAAATGCCACAGAAAACCAGTCTAACTTTTTGGAGACTGAGCTATTTAAGTCAAATTGCTTTTGGCAGTGGCATAGCTATGTATAACACTGCCAACAAATGACAGGAAAAAGACGTCCTGCGTAAAGTTTGCTTTTATGAAGTTTATAAATACAAGTAATGGTTTGAGTTGCAAAGCTCACACTGTTGTCAGCTGTTTGTTCTCAGTATATAAATCGTATTATAATTAGAGAAGTACATTTAACAGATGATTTTTTTTAATCTTATGTACATTTCAGTATAAGTGCAAAATCTTGTTTTTCTGTAATATTTTGCTCCAGGAACATATAGTTCATTGAACATCTTCATCATAATTAATTGGTTCCTTACTGTAGTGATAGAGTTCCAGGGTGCTTAGAAATGGGGTAAGGCATCAATAAGTTTTGACAGAACTTGATTAAAAAAACTAGTCTGTTAGAAAAATTTACTTAATATGTTAAAAGATTTTCCCCAGTGGTTGATTGTTTCTTCTGTTTTGTCACAGTTATCTGAATTTTTTTACCTATAAAAATACTCAATCTCCTACAAGTTAGAGAGCATTATAAATAATTTCTGCTAGAAAAAATAACCTGTGAACAGATTCTGTCTTGGGAAGGATGGGAATATGGATCTTCTCCTATATGGATTGAAAGAGGGTGTATTCTAACTCACTGGTTTATTACAGTCTGATTTTTTAATAAAAGGATTTATTGGCTGTAACTTATTGTTTGTCTCTCTTTTTTTTTTGGTCCCTTCTTTCTTTTTCATTCTTCAGGCAATATTGAAAGACAGCATTTTTTCTTTCGCGTGTGTTTTTGCCGGCCCTAACACTAAACTTTGTTCATCAAGTTTAGCCTTGCAGATATGACTGGCATAGGGACTACAGAGTCCCTTGTTTGTTTATTTCCCCCTTGTTTCATTTAACACTGTCCTGAGTAACCCCTATCAGGCCTTCTGAATGTGGGCATTTCTTCCCTGGCAGCGTACGTGCTGCAGAAGCACTGACAAACAATCACCCAAACACCCACTTACTCTTTAATCCTTATAGAACTGAGCTTTTGAGGTGATTCAGTGCAGCTGGAGAGCTAACCTGTCTGTGCATTTTGGGAACCCAGATACCATATGCCTTCCCTGGCCACCAAAACACCATGGTCAAGGACAGAAGCAAACAGAAAGCTCACTGACGGTGTTGTGTTGCAAAAAACAGGACCGATATGTTTTTGTTCTGTTTCATATTTTTTTCCTTAAAATAAATGTGCTCTTATTTGTTTGTTGACTGCCACATTCTAAGTAAAACTGAAGGCTTTTGAAAAATATGGTGAATATATTAGACTGCTCTTCAAGAGGGCATTTATTCATAAATGGCTGAAAGCTTTTAGGGTGGAACCGTAATAAGCTACTAATGACTTTTCAGAATTCTCCTATGGCATTTTTCTGGGTAATATTTTTCCATCTCTTTTTTTTTTTTTTCCTCTCCACAGCACAGCACATTATTCAAGAAAGTTCCCTTTGCACTATCTCTTTACTGTCCTTGAGCAACTGTCTCACAAACAGACATGGGTGCACCTGGTGTTGACTACTGCAGTCCAGCAGCTCTTGGGGAGCACTTCCAGAGGTGGCCACTCGAAGGCACAGTGCCTCTCCCTGCATTTTAAGCATCACTATGTGCAGGCTGGTGTTTTTGTCTTTCCAGTGTCCCCCTGAAACAGGGGGACAGGCAACAGTGCTCCACACACTTGTGCACTTATCCTTGAGCAGAAGAAGAGGAAAGATGGTGAAAGAGAGCATTTTATCTCAGAGGGTAGATTTTTAGCTATTTATAACCTCTCCAGGAGTGGTTAAGGGAGTGATAAGGCCTTGAAAAACTCTGCTCCAGGTGCTGTGATAATAAAACCCCAAACAGGATATATGGCAAATTCAGGGAAAAAAAACCCAAACCAACAGGCAACAAACCACAAACTGAAGACAAAAAGTTTAAGAGGTAACAGTTCCTGCCAGAATAGATTGCAGCACACAGGACCCACTTAGATAACAAGTTATGGACTAGAAAAGGCTTTGAAGGAAAAACTAAAAAAAAAGGGAAAAAAAAAGAAAAAAGTCCTTGTTAGATTTCCAAGTCCATTAAGGAGTAACCACATCCTCTCTCTCTCCCCAGCTGCTTTTCTTTAACTGCCCAGCCAGTGCAGCTCATATGGGCAGTGCTCACATCGGGAGTGAGAACCTGTCACTTGGCCAGGATGAGGAAACACTTCCTCCTGACCTTTCTCTTTGGGTGTTTTCATAATTTACGGCTGCAAAGTTTGTTCAGCTGTTAGTCTGGGGTCCGTGTGCCATCTTCCAGTCCTGTTATGTCTTAAATTTGGCAGTCCAAGGACAGATCTGATGTATGCAAGCAGCCAGGACACTGAACTTCACCCTCCTCATCCACCCACACATTGTGATGTGGTTTTGGGGATAAGATAAAGAAAAACAGTCCTTAGAGCTGAATGTGTGCTGGCCTTGGCAGGTTTAGTGTGGGCACATGAAAAGCTTTCTCATTCCCAAAATTGTTAAAGGCAACGTGCCACAACATCCCAACTGCTTCCTTAGAAGTGTCTGGGTGGTGGAAAGGACCACAACAAGACCATGGGTGCAGGTGGTCTTCGGTGATGACAAATACTTTGAGGATGAGGGTCTGCCCCTGGCAAAGGAGGGTCTGCTGGAAGCAGCAGCCTCTGGGCAGCCTCTGCTTGCCCTGGCAGCTTTGCATCCTCCCTGAGAGCAGCAGTGCAAGTATCAGGGTTTGTATTTTCGGGACTGACAGAGGTTTTATCCCAGGCATGAGAGACAGCAGCTGTTGATCTTGCACAAAATATCCCACAAAGAAAAGACCTAGCTTCCTTGCATTTAAACCAGGGATTGCTCCAATCAGTAGAAGAAACCTGTGTCATTTTGTCACCTTGTATAAGTCTTCATCAGGTGATGTTGTTTTGTGAATTTCCTAAAATTCTGCCTTCCTTTGCTCTACTGAGAACTCAATTGGCTACACAACTGCAGCTAACTTTTTAAGGGTGTTGCATAAATGCTTAGGAATACAACCAGACAAATTGTCTGAAGGGTGACAAAATTAGATGATACATTTGTTCACAGAAATATATGGGAATTTCAAACCTCAGAGCATCTTTTAGGGAAACAATATAAAAAGCCCCTGTATCCTCTACTTAGCTTATTTTGCTTTCTCAAAATTTTTTCCCTTTACCTTTCTGTAATTTCCACTTCCCCTTCTTTATTATCATTTTTGGTCTGATTATGTTCTTAAATTACGGTTTTAAAATACAAATAAGTAAAAGTTTTTTTCTGAGATGTCAAGAAATGGATGGAATTGGAATCACACCATCCAGGAACCACATGAAGAAAGCTCGTTATTTCCCAAGGCTGCCCCCTTGTTTGTCAGTTTAATTCCATCTAAATGTTAGTTTCAGGAGCTGCTGTGTAGATAGACCACCAGTGTTTGTGGGGGAGGAGTGAAGTTGTCAAAAACCAATCTATTGGGCAATGTGTGTGGAAAACCCACCACGACACATCTATTTCCCTACCAGGATGAGAAGGAGGGGGTTACTGCGAATATACTGGTGAGGGGACTTGAGCACAAGTCCTATCAGGAGAGGCTGAGGGAGCTGGGGCTGTTCAGCCTGGAGAAGAGGAGGCTCAGGGGAGACCTCCTCACTCTCTACAACTCCCTGACAGGAGGGGGGAGCCGGGTGGGGGTTGGTCTCTTCTCCCAAGCAACTATCGGTAATACAAGAGGGCTTGGTCTTCAGCTGGGCCAGGGGAGGTTTAGGTTGGATATTAGGAAGAAATTCTTTACAGAGAGGTAATCAGCCATTGGAATGGGCTGCCCAGGGAGGGGGTGGATTCTCTGTCCCTGGAGATGTTTAAGAAGAGACTGGATGTGGCATCAGTGCCATGGGCTGGGAACCACAGCGGGGTTGGATCAAGGGTTGGACTTGATGATCTTGGAGGTCCCTTCCAACCCAGCTGATTCTGTGATTCTATGATCACAGAAAAAGTGTCCTGTTTATATGAGACCAAAGAGAACCAGTTGGGAAGCTGGAGCTTGGAGGGTGCCAGTGGCAGATCTAATTGATGTGGCATCCCCAAAACCCAAATGCCTACCTGAACAATGCCTAGTGCCTTGGTCAGTGTTAGAAGACTTGCATCAGTGATAACACCAGCGGGAAAAATGTAGCTAATTTATTTTGTTACGGGACTAAATCAAAGCCTGCAGAAGGCTGGACTTTGGATTTAGAGGAAAATGGCATTATTTTGAGGGGAGTGGGGTGCAACCGACAGCGAGAGAGCTTAGCGGTGTCCTCACAGGTTATCCAAGCACTGCTGATAGAAAAACGTCTGTCACACCCTCTGTACAGGGTAACCTTTATCTCAGATGTGCCCTTGTTAAACAGTAATGTGGGATGAGACAAAAACAAACCCCTGCATTCTCCTCGCTCCCTACCTATTGGTTCTGTTACATGCCCAAACAGATAAAACAGTGCTTAGCACGTTGGCTGCACTTTGATTTTCCTGAGCTTATCCAGGGTCTTATCCAGTTTTGACTGCAAGGGTCAGTTGCGTATTTCTGGGAATGCTACTTTGGTTTTTAAATGCAGCCTTTCCAAGTAGGTCAAGCAAAAATACCTTTGATGGAGCAAATAATTTGTGGGCACATCTATGACTGGGAATTTATTTGCTACAATTTAGGCTTTTGAATAAAGTGTTTGGGATACTAGTAAATTACTAGTTAAAAATCCAAAATGTGATCAAGCATCACAAATGAACAACATTCTGCAAACTTTTGCTTCTCACTGACTCACCTTTTTTTTTTTTTAAATTTTATTTATGTAGCAAGCTCTTCTTTGATATTGCCAATAAAACCCACAAAACCCCACTAATATTTAGCCCTGCTGAATAATCTTCCCACATAAAAAGGGAATTTTTCTTATGGTTTTTCACTAGATACTCGGTCTGTTTTGTTTAAGCTTTTTCATGACCTTGCAGGTGGTTTAGAAAACACAGTGCTCTACTTTTAACTTTCTTTTTTTCGTCTGTGATAAAAAAGACTCTATAATATTTTCTAACTAGTTTTCTTATAACTAAGAAGAGGGTTGTGTGAGAGATAAAGAACATCAAAGACAAGCAGAAATTAACTCTGGGACATTGTTAGCAGGTTGTCTTACATGTGGAAATGCTACCAAATGAAAATACTGTTTCACTTACCCTTAATTTCCTTAAAATGAATAAAATGAAACTACATAAGCTCTGGTAAGTGTTATTGTGATGTTACATTGATCTTAAACTTGCAGTATGAGACAGTTCATTTGGGTATAGGGGTCAAGAGAGTTGCAAATTCTGGGATTTATTTAGTTAATTGTCCTACAAAAAGCATGCATGTTCTGGTAAGAAAGCTGGAGGAAGTATGTGAAACCTTCTAAGGCTACACAGAAACTGCTGTAGTTTGATTGTTTAGAATCATAGAATATCCTGAATTGGAAAAGACTCATCAAGATCAAATTGTGGCACTAAAAATCACACATGTGCCTGTGAACATTGTCCAAAAGCCTCTTGAACTCTGTCAGGCTTGTTCCATGACCACTTCCCTCGGGAGACTGTTCCAGTGCCTTCCAGTGAAGAACCTTTCCCTAATATCCAACCTAAACCTCCCCTGACACAGTTTCAGACCATTGCCTTGGGTCCTGTCACTGATCACCACAGAGCAGAGATCAGTGCCTGCCCCTCCTCTTCCCCTCACAAGAAAGCTGTAACAGCAGTGAGGTCTCCCCTCAATCTCCTCTTCTGCAGCTGAACAGACCAAGTGACCTCAGGCACTTCTCATACGGTTTCCCAAGACCCTTCACCATCTTTTTTGCCCTTCTTTGGATGCTCTCTAACAGCTTCCTATCTTTCTTATATTGCAGCGCCCCAAACTGCCACAATATTTCAGGAGAGGCCGCCCCAAGTCAGAGCAGAGCAGGACAATCCCCTCCCTCTGGCTGGTGATGCTTTGCCTGATGCCCCCAGGACAGGGTTGGCCCTCCTGGCTGCCAGGGCACTGCTGGCTCAGATTCAACTTGCCATCAACCAGGACCCCCAAGTCCCTTTCCATAGCACTGCTTTCCAGCATCTGATTCCCCAGTCTGTCCTTACATCCCGGGTTGCCCCATCCCAGGTGGAGAATCCAACACTTGTTCTTGTTAAACTTAAATATATTGGTGATTGCCCAACTCTGCAATTTGTCGAGGTCTCTCTGCAGGGCCTCCCTGCCTTTGAGGGAGTCAACAGCTCCTCCTAGTTTTGTGTCATCTGCAAACTTGCTCAGTGTCCCTTCCAGTCCTGTGTCCAAGTCATTTCTGAAGATGTTGAATAACACAGGGCTGAGGATGGAGCCCTGTGGAACCCCACTAGTGACAGGTCACAGTCTGATGTCACCCCAGTCACTATTACCCTCTGTGCCTGACCCGTGAGCCAATTGCTCACCCAGCACAGGGTGTGTTTATCCAACTGTGTGCTGGACATTTGGTCCAGAAGAATCCTGTGAGAGACAGTATTGAAATCTTTACTGAAATCCGAAAAGATTACATCAGTCTTCCAAAGATTACATCATCTGGCTTCCCTTGGTCAGCTGAGTGGGTTACCTTGTCACAAAATCAAAATCAGTTGTCAAGCAGGACTTTCCCCTCATGAAGCCCTGCTGGCTGTGACCTATGACAGTGTTGTCTTTCAGGTATTTTTAAACAGTTCCCAGAATAATCTTCTCCATAATTTTACCAGGCACTGAAGTGAGGTTCACAGGCCTGTAGTCATCAGTGTCAACCCCAGTGTCCTTGAAAACTGAGACAATGTTTTCCAGATTCCAGTCCACTGGGACCTCTACAGATTCCCAAGACCTTGGGAAGGCCTTGCAATGACATCAGCCATCTCTTTGAGTACCCTTGGATGAGTCCCATCAGGCTGTGTAGACCTGGAGGGATCCAGCTGGATCAGTAAATCCTGTACAGTGTTGGGGTTGACTGCGAGTTTATCACTGTCACAGTCATGGTCCACCTGCTCAGGGTTCTGTGATGTCCAGAGCCTATCACTGGTGCTGAAAAATGAAGCAAAGTAAGCATTAAACATCTCTGTCTTGTCTGTGCTCCTGATTTTCAGGTGAGCATTCTCATCAGGCAGTGGGCTGATGTTATTTCTGGACTGCATTTTGCTATTGATATATTTAAAAAGCTCTTTTTGTTGTCACCCACAGTACTTCCCACTTTCAACTTCAACTGAGCTTTGGCCACACAAATTTTCTCCCTTCTGTGGCAAACTGCATCTCTGTAGCTCTCCCATATCGCCTGACCTTGCTTCCACCGGGCACAGACCTTCTTTTTTCACCTTAGCTCCAGAAGATGATCCCTGCTTAGCCAAGCTGACCTTCTGCTTTACCTGCTTGACTTCTGACATTTGGGAATTGCGTTCTCCTGTGCTTCTAGGACGTGGTGCTTAAAAAGTGACAAGCACTGAGGGACCCCAGCACCTTCAGAAACGTTTTCTCAGGGGACCTCAATAGCTAGTTCCCTGAGCAGCCTGAAGTTTGCTCTCCTGGTGTTCCCTATTGAAGTTTTGCTGGCAGTTTTACTCCTGTCACCAGAGACTTTTAAACTCATCTGTTTTGTGTTCACTGCGGCCAAGACAGTCATCAATCTCCACTTTGCTCATGAGACCTTCTCTATTAATAGGCAGTAAATCAAGGAGGGTTGTCTCCCTTAGCACCTGTACCATGAAGTTTTCCTCTGTGCGTTGTAGAAATCTCTGCTACCTGTTTGTACCAGCTGTGTGGTGTTCCCTGTCAACATCTGGTAAGTTGAAGTCCCCCATAAGGACAAGGGCCATTGATTTAGAGGTATCCTGTAGTTCCTTAAAGATTAACTCATTGGTGGTGTCTCCTTGGGTGGTTGGCCTACAGTAAACTCCCAGTTTACTGTGCTTCTTAGGGTCTGCTGACATACATTTTTGTGTAACCTGGAAGTTCATTTCACTTTCAGTAACACATAAGATACACTTCTTAGCACAAAAAAAATTTTTTTATGCAGTTTCTTTTCAATGGGAAAGTCTTGGAAAAAGCACAAACCCCTCAATCAGTCTCAGAATTGCTGTGTGTTTTCGGAAGGGACAGTATAAAAATAATGTTTGCAGAATGTCAGAATTTCTTTTTCTTCCTTTTATGCTACATGGGTTGTGTGGACCTATTTTTTTTTTTTTTTTGGATGGAAAAAGAGTCAGTTTCATTTGTAAAAGAGTGGTCGCAGGAAGAAGAGTCATCCTTAAAACCTTCATCCTAGGTCCTTAACCCTCTCAGAAACTACAGAGCTGAGGAGTGTGAGAGCAGGAAGGGGCCAGTTAGACCTCAGCTCTTGTCAGTGCTCAGGTGCCTTCCCTGGAGTGTCATTCCTAAGGCAAATTAAAGTGACCTGCTCATACAGTGAGCTACAGTCTTCAAGGCATGATAATGTAAAAGTGTCATTTAGACTTAGACAGTCCCTGGCTTTCCCAGGACCTCTGCCATCCCCCCCAGCATTCAGAAGGGGACCAGATTTCAGATGACATCTCTTCAGTGCCTCCCATGTGAAGGAGTAGGGGAAGTGAGGTTGGGGGACTTCTGCGCTCACTGATCTGTGCAAATATCCCGTCCTGCTTGGCTGATCTTCCTATTCTACCCTCCTCTGCAGTTTTATTTAAATTCTACTCCTTCCTTAGCTAGAAAGTGTCATCCAGCAGGATCAGATCAGGTCTTTGGACATCCACCACTTGCCCAGTACTACGGCAAGTCTTGCAGTCTCCTGTGTTAAAAGGTGAGGGTTGCTCTGGTCCCTTTTGTAGGTGTCTTCATGCCACAGTCATTTGCAGAGCTGTGAGCCAGTAACTTTAACTGAAACCGTGGAAGATGTTGCAGGGGTCAAATAAAATCAACAGTACATGCTGCATAAATATGGAGCGACATATGCAGAGCCTGGTTAACTCCAAGCAGTGATTTCACACACTGGGCTCAAGCAAAGATTTTTTTTTTTTTTCCCTGCTGAACTGCACTAAAATATAGCACTGCCCCTTGTGTACCTCTCCCTCACCCCCACATGCCATTCAGGACTGGAGTGTTGGCACCTTGCTCCAGGATTTTATTAGCTGTGCTCAGCCACGGCAGACGCCCATCAGCAGCTTGCTGCTGTGTCAGATTAATATGACTCCAGGCAAATACAGGAGATGCCTGTAAAAGCAAGCAGCTGCATTAAGAAGCGTACATGGCTCTTTCAAGTTTCAGAAGAATGTCAAAGAGATGAAGCACTTGTCCTTTTTACAAATTAGGTGAAGAAGTATTTTCTGCCAAGATTCTTACTGCAACCCTTTGCTTCGTAGTCTGTATGGCCCTAAAATGCTCGCTGGCATTTTGCCATAGTTATGAAATTTGACTTGTCCTTATTAATTCAGTGTTCAAGGACAAGAAAGTAGGATTTCTTGGTTTCATAGATCACTGGAAGAAAAGGCTACTTTGCTCTGAAAATTAAAAGGAGTCTTAGTCTTCTAGAAGCTGCCTTGAGGGTGCTGTATATTTGCAGATGTGCAGATAGGAGGGATTTCCTTTCTCTGTTGTTAGTAGGATAGTAAACTTCTCAATGACTTGTATTAATAAAGTCTCAAAGTTGTTTGCTACAAAAAAGAAGTTCCACTGATCAGCATCTTCAAAGACAAGAAATTCAAAGATTATGACTGACTCTGTTCTTGAATGAATCTGTTGTTGACAGTTTGAAGCACAATAAAATTCTAGCTACCATATTGTAATGCTTAATTTCAGGGGCTAACTCACCACCTTTAAGCAGAGATGGTCAAGTCTTACTGTTTCAAGCAATGAGAAGCACTTCTAAATTGCTGGATCCTTGGCTTGTGCACATGAAAGAACACTTGTAGCAGAGGAGAAGGGACCTTGTTTGCTTTTTGCCCTTAGAAGAAGACAGTAAAGGTTGACCAGACTTAATTCATGATGTGTGCTTGGCATTTCTGAGGGCTGATCCTCAAGTATTTATTCCTGTGGGCACATTCTGCCACTGTAATATGTATTCATTACTAATAAAGTAACACCATGTCAGAAAATATGTGGTTAAGATCATCCAAGTCTTTCAATTGTAAATCCTGTCATAGCTTGTTATAGACTTCTCCTTGAAGGATTTGGTTGATTCCTCCTTTTTATGCTTTAAGGTAAAGTTGATGCTGATAAACTTTGGGCATCGGAAGTCAGAAGTTAGGTTAAATCCATATGTTAGTGGGGCTTTCACAGCACCTGAGCTTTTAAAAGCCATGTTAAATTCACAGACCAAAGGTTATAGTCACTAAGAAAGGACTGAGGGCAAAAGGAAGCCAAGCGTTGTAGAGTAGGGGGAGAAAAGTTAACCCACGTTAAAGTTTATACTTTGAAAGGCTGAAGTGTTGTCCATATGAAGAAAATGAAAAGGATCATAAATCCTTGCAGGTTAAGTGTATAAATACAACTTATCTGCACAAAAAAGAGTTTGAGGAACAGCTAACAGACATAATAAATCTTCAAATGCATCAAGAACAGGAAGCTTGCCAGAGGGTTTGTAGGGCCAATAGAGGATACAGCTATCAAAGGACAACTTAGGTAAGACAAAACTGTTGCAGAACAAGTAAAAATAGTCTTTTCAGAGTAGACAAAGCCAAGGAGAGTCCCATCTTGGAGCTTTTCTTTATGAGAGGCTCATCAGATGACCAGCCCCAAAATTAAAATTACGGGGCAGTAAATGAACATCAACACAGTGCTAGAAGCAGATGGTATTGATTTAAGAGTTTTAGAGGAATTCAGGGGTGAAACGTCTGAATGATTAACACTGGTGCGTAACCCCTTGCTTTACACTGCTTTGATAGCTGGTAAGTGTGACACCAGACTTTAAAATTCATTCCAGCTGAGGTCTCAGGGAGCTATGGGCATATCAGAATAATGTCCATAGGAGGAAAACTTGTAGAAATGGTCAGAAAAAAATTGAAAGAGTGAACACAGACAAATATGATGTATTTGCAAAGAATTAATATTAACTTATGCAAAGGGAAGCCCTACCTCAATAACCTGTGTGTTCTTTGAAGTGACTTGCCAAAAGGTGTTAGCTATCAGAGACCATTTGATACAGATTACTTGGATTTCTGAAAGGCTTTTGGCAAAATCTCTTCATGAAGGGCTTTGAAGTATGCTAGATTAACAGTCTAGATGTACAAGGGAAGGCATAGATAAATAATAAGCTGAGAGGCAGAAACCAGAAGAGAGAGGAAGGGAATGGTGAACTTTCCTGCTGGAGGAGAAACAGCAGTGGAACTCCATGAGGAGTCTGTGCTAGGATCTGAGATGTCCATGTTCAGTGGTACTCATGACCATCCTTAATAAAATAATGACCACAGGTGGGAAGAGGGTATTCTGCTATTCTGACCTGACAAAATACTGCTACTTCTACTGTGCTAAGGTAGGAAGGAACTCTTCTCCATTGTCTGTCCAGGGAGTTTTAGCTGCTGACACAGGTATCCAAATTAGATGTCTAAAAGACAGATGTTATGAATTTCCACTATGCTTCTCAAGACAAACTTTTGAATCTTGGGTGCCTTAAAGGTGAACAGTAGGAGCTCATGATTCTCAAAAAGGCTCCTTGAATCCCTGTGTAAATGTGTTCTTAGGATAAGTGGTGCAACTCTCTCTTTGTCTGTGGATCACTAATAGGTGTATCTAAAGAGACAGTCTCTCTAAAGATTCCTCATGTAGTCCATATCCCACCATTTCATCAGCAGTCGGAGTAATTTTAGGCTACTCTGTAAGGCCATATGTACATTCAAATCCATAGTTTTACATTAGTTGATAACAAAGGATTTTAGGAAGCCCTGTGCTGTGTCCCTTTAACGCTGCAGGCTGGCTCATGACCATGTGTTACCAATCACAGGGCTTTCCACTGGGGACTTTGGTATCTGAACTTCTGTTTTTGTGCCAAGGAATCTGCTTGGCTCATCCCAGCTGTCTGCAATGTCAGTTTGTCCTGCCCTTTGTTTGATTCAGTTCTTGGTTCTGCTCTTAATCTTTCCTGGTGGGATATTTGCTGTGCGATCCTTCCTGTTGGACAGCATGGACTCATCATGGCAAGTTCTAGTGTCATGCTGTAAAAAGTGCACTGCTGGACCCTGATGTAATTGCTTGTTATTTTGAACATTTTGGACAGAGACTCACAAAGAAAACCCTGTTCTTGAGATTACAGACACTGCACAGGGCCCCGAGGAGACCTGGGTGAGCAGAAGTGCCCTAGCAGGTCCGAGCCAAGAGCAGTGCTTACTCACCTCAGTCCCTAGTGTTCAGCTTGCAGGCTGGAGTGCTCTGCCCTCCCAGTGTGGCCCTCAGGGATGGCAGAGACGTTGCTCAGTGTGAGCTTGAAGTGGAGCAGGGTGGTGAGCTGTCCCTTGCTGCTCTGCCACAGCGACCACGTCAGACCCTGCAGGGAGGGCCGGCCAAAGTCGTTGTCAAAGGCAAGGTTGTTCTTACGTGTTCAGTTGTGTTCCTGTGCAAAGGGACTGCAATTCACCCACAAAAAGGTCAGGGCTGGGCTATGGGATGAAGTGGGAATGTGGTTGATCAGAAAGGGGCCTGTTTAGCTGTGGAGAATGGGCCAATAGTTGACCCAACACCCTGGACTTCGGTGAGCCCTTCATATTTCTTCAGGACCTTTTGCTCCAGAGGTGATGTTAATTTTGTACTCGCTCGCCCATCCTCACAAACTTTTCATGGATGTAGTATCGAAGTACAGTCCAGGTGCTTTTTGGTGATATTACTGATCCTTGCAGTATTTTGATGACTTGTTCATTATTATGCTACATTTTCAAACTCAGATGAATCTATTTGTGATGAAAGTACACTGAATATCCAAGAGAGGACTCTGTAACATGTTTGTCTTCTTTTCTGACGTAATATTAGTGGATACTTGCAGGGACAGTCGTGAGGGTGAACAACACTCAGAATTTTAAGCTGGATTGTGAAAGAGCTGAAAGAAGACTGGAAGCTACTGTAATGCAACAACAAAAGTGTTGGTGGAACCTGAAAGCAAAACTTCATTGTTGGTTGTGCTTGTGCGTAGAAACTAAATCATGCACAATTACATAACAATGGCAATGTTATTTACAAAACTTTAGCCACATTTAAAACAGCTGCTGCATTTGAAGCAGATTGCTTAACAAAACAAACTGTCCCCGCTGAGCCGCAAATATTAATATTGTAATGACGTTCTCCTTGGATAAACTACTGCATATAGATGACATGCAACAACTGCAAAGGATGCACTCTGGTTTTCTGTCAATAACACAGGGCGTAAGGAAGTTGAATAGCAGTCATAAATTTTCCCACAGAGGCTTTTTTTATGTAAAAATATGGTGTACATCGTGATAAAACCTCAAGGTGTTTGTAGGGGAATATGGTTAATGGGCTTCACTGTGTCTCCAGCACAAGGAAAATTGCAGAGCTTATTAACAGAAGGTTAAATGAAACAGATGCTAATAACTATGTGTTCTCTGTTGAGCCCATAATGACTGTCAGCTCCTCTCTTATACATTGGTCACTAGTGATTCATGACTGGGACTTTTTGATAGAATCATCAGCAAAGTACATCGTTTACAGAGAATATATCAGTTAAAAGTGTAAATTTTGTTAAGTTGTTCAACCCTATATAGATTTGTTTTAAATAAAAAAGGAAATTACTGGTTGAACAAGCAAAACTACCTGATGGAAACAAAATGAAAAACTGATTGCAAATTTCCCTTTTAAGAATCCCAGGAAAATTTAAGGGTGCCAAGAAACCTTGCTATTACTGCATAAGCCATTTAAAAATATTTTTACTTCCACTACTGAAGTTAGTACACTTTAAATTAAATGAAAAAGTAACAATTAAGGGATAGATTGAAACAATCAAAAGAAAAAAAAATACTATGAACATTTAAAGGCCTTTACCAGTTTACTGATCTTTCCAGTCCTTTGAATTCTATGTTCAGTTCATATTTCTGCCACAGACTATTTCACAAGACCATAGCTGGCTTCAAAAAAAATCCTCATGCTAATCTAATTTGAGGACCACTGAAGCAAAATGGAATTTCTGACATCACTTTGTTGAACGTTTAAATCAGTCCCCACCACTTTTGAACATCTCACCTGTAGCGTCTGTGCATGACTTCTTTATCTGAAAAACTAATTGCAGTATTTACTTTCCTCTACTCCAGATCTCTGTCTGTCTGTCTGTCTGTCTGTCTCCCCCCACACCTTCTTCCATAGTTCAGGAGGCTTAGATTCTAAAAGATCACTAAAATTTAAGTCCTCCTGAAGTTTGAAGCTTCTTCCACTGAGATCATGTAAAATTGGGTATCTAATATCCATAAAGATCTAGCTGAAACCTGCAGGGCTAAGGGCAGTCTTTGCAGTACTGTGTGTCAAAAAGACACTTCAGTGGCACTGCAAGGTTGTGGCATGGGTCTTTAAAAACAATGACAACAGTCAAGGAGTAGGTTTTTTCTTCAGATTCTCTTCCAGTGGTTGCTATTTGCTGCTGTAGAAATGATTGACGTGGATCTTTGATACTCACTTTACATTAATT
This sequence comes from Corapipo altera, assembly GCF_003945725.1. Taxonomy (NCBI): domain Eukaryota; kingdom Metazoa; phylum Chordata; class Aves; order Passeriformes; family Pipridae; genus Corapipo; species Corapipo altera. Next base: position 5,059,638 of record NW_020884909.1, on the reverse strand, counting down.
TCACCACTAGGATGACAATAACTCTTCCTATGAGGGAAATAAATATTGTGGTACTGGAGTAATGGAGAGGATGTCTTCTGATTCATCTTTCCAAAAAATTCTTATCAGGTTTGACAGGAGGAACTCAAATTACTTCAAGGCGTGATGTTACAATGAGTCACTAAACAGCAACCTTGGGAGTTCATGGGGCAGGATGAGTTAGTAGTGACATAATTATGGGAATTTCTTGGCAGAGAGAGTTGTTTGTACCAGTGCTGAAGGTGCAAACCTGAAGAAAGGAGGGTGTCAAAAAGTCATGAAAAGAAAGGCAGAAAATCATCAGGCCTCTAAAAATAATTTTCACCAAATGACTCGAAGTTTGTAGTATAGTTGGAATTTATTTTACGTTCAGCCTTTCCATTATGACTTTTCTGTTTATTTCACCTGGGATTTCAAATGTAGTTTTTGCTGTGTGGAGTCAGACCACTGTGTGAGCACACGTAGGAAGGAGATGGAAAGATCACCTTAACTGACACTCTGATGAAGAGCTTAGGCTTCTTAATTGGGATAATGTTATGCAATGTACTGCATGTCATATCTTTGACTCTCACTAGTGAGATCAGTCTATTTACATCTCAGATTGGTATTACATTCCCTGGTGACAGTTCTGAACAGATATTTGCAAACGTATTTTCTTCTTTATGGCTCTGTGACTGTTAAATTAATCAAACCAATTTAAACACATTTTTTATTTTAGGTGCAGGTTTTCAAACCAGCTGGCCTCAGATAAAGCATTTAAATGCAGAGGACTAGTTTTCAGGTGTGACAGCGGTGTTTAGGGCAGAGAAGCCTGAGTAGGTCTAGCTAAGATCATTTAAAGCATCACTGCTTCCAGCTGCTCTCCACACCTTTGCAAGAAGCGTTCACCACGTCTGCAGTGGTATCAGGTAGAGTGTGTGCCTGTTTCGAGCTTCAAGAGTACTGTGACTGCACAGCTCTCCTAGATCAACAGCTTAAATGAACATGCTCTGGTGCAAACTGGAGTCGTTAAAATACGTGCAAAAATCCTGACTTTTCTACTATTCCTATGGGAATAGTAGCAAAATCACCTTAGCCCGGTGCAGTGTATCAGTGCAGTTGAGTGCAGGGAATTATTTAGCACTGCCAGATCTTCTCTATCCACCCAGGTAACATTAATCTGAAAAAGCAAAGAGGTTGAGGGGCACTAAATAGTCAGCATCTGGTGACTGTTTCCCTATTTGCAGTACAGCAATGGCAACAAAACTGTCTCCGTGAGATGTGGCTGGTGGAGGAGGCCAGCCTGCATGTGGGTGCTGCTCTTTGTGGTGATCTTGGCATCATGGAAGTGCCTGTGGTGCCTCCAGAGCCTGCAGTGCAGGACCAGCGTTCCCGCAGGAGCACTGCTCCGTTTGCATGTGTGTCCCTGGGCTTTTGGTGTGGCCTGAGATACTGCTTCTCTCCCTGTCTGGAGACTAAAGGCTTCATGTAGCTGGTGTGATACCAGGGTGAGACTGGGTCATCATTGCATCTGTTTGTGTTCTGACAAACAAATTTCAAACTTGTGTGGGATAGTGAGGTCAGGGAAGGTATTTTTCACTTGTCGCGTTGAGTGTGGGGGGCATTACAAATGTTGCTGTGGCTGCTGTTTGACTGAGCTGCTGCATGTACATGTGAGCTCAGTCCTCAGAAAATTACAACCAGAAACATCTTACTGGCCAGCTAATGAGGTCCTGTTCTGTATGGCTTCTGCCTCTAGGAAGCACCATGAAAACGAGAGAGTGTACAAACAACATCAGTGGGATAGATATTAAAATGATGGGGGGTGGTGGAAAGGCCTTTTTATGATGTATTCCCTCGTCCTTTATGTATTCCCTTGGGTTTGATTTTCATTAGTTGAGAAGCTTCATATGATTGCAAAGCTCTGTGGGACTAAAAGAAAACTAAAAGCAGTATATAGATTTGTGTTCTTGCCAGGTCTCTGCACACAGCTACTTTGTGATGATGCTAAAGTATTTTCCAAACAGATAGCTGGGCCGTACAAATATTCTATTTCTGAGAAAAATTTTTGGTGAAATATCTTATAAAAGATACCTGTTTCTTAAAAGTACAGTCCCTGTCCATTGCAGCTGAGACATAGGAAGGTGTAGTCTGGGTTCTATCCTTCTAACCATAAAGTACCTCCAGGAAAAGATACCAGGTCCTATTTGCTGGCAAAGAGCCCCAGGCTGTAGTTTCAGCTATAGGTTCGGGTTACACTGAAGCAGTTGTTGCTGCCCTCTAGAAAACCAGTATAGCACCAGAGTAGATGAGGTCTAGTATGTATATCAGCTAGATACAACTCAAATTCCTCAATCTTTAGTCTGTGAATTTGGGTGAAGGTGCCTCTGGAAAAAAATGGTTTCTTGCTCTCTGGCTAAGTTCCCCCTCAAATAAATAGTGAGGTTCTGGAAGTGCAGGAAAGTGAAACTTTCATGTGCATTTGCCAACTCTTGATAATTTAACACAGATTAATCCATTGTGCCCTCACACAAAAGGGTTCTGAATCTAAACAGCAATGTTAGGAGTATTTTTTTCAGCTACCATAGCATTGCCATGGATTTAATGACTTTCTTGTTTTAATAAAACATGAATAAATAGCCACCACATCCAATGCAAATGACTCAATCAGAGAGCAACATTTTCTCTGCTAGTGTTTCATCAGATTTCTAATGACAGCTGGTGCATAAACGACGGATTTCTCTAACACCTTCCTGCAGAAGGCAAAAGAGGAAGAACTGAATTTCAGACACAGTGATTAACTACGGCAGACTATTCCAAAAAACTACACCCTGCCAAACAGTGATGCAAGATTCGCATGAAATTGCAGTTTGCGTGGCAGCCAGAACCTGACTGTAGGAAACCTGATAGCTGAAATGTGAGAAGAGGAATACGAAGATGGGTTTGTTATTGTTGTTGTAAACCCACCTGAGGGCTGTCTGTTTTCCTGTCTCCTGTGCCCTCCTGCATGTGCACACACACACAAGACATATGACAGTAAGATAAAATGTGTTTAGCAGTTTATGTAATACTGTGCTATGCTGTACTGGCCACCACATCCCTGTCCTGTTACCTTGCAGACTTACTGAAAGCCTTTCCATCCCTGTTAAATAACAAGTGAAAGGACTAACATGTGCCTGGCCCATCTGGGCTTTATGGAGTTCAGCGTGCCCAGCCTGGGCAAAGCTAGAAAAACCTTCTCAGTTACCTCAGGGGAAAATGAAGGCAACTCTTCGTAGAGACAAAGTTCTCCAAGTGCTGCAGCTGTTCTTGGGGTTACGTGACAACACCACCCTAATTTTGTCAAAACCCTTACTAAGGAGGAAGTGGGAAACTGGAATCATAGTAGATAGGATTTCAGTGTTGAACCATTTTGATTTTGCTCGAGGGTTCGTAAACTTGGATTGCTTGCTTTAACTCTCTCTAATGCTGACTTTAACACATTTATGAAAGTACAGTGGTCTTAATTCAGTATATAGTTTACATAGTTCCTCTGGGTCACAGGTTGTTTCAGTAAGCTTATTGTAAATGGTATTATGGGTTACTTATGGTGATAATGTTCATCCCTATCATGGTGTTTATAGGAACCATAGCAGGTTAGCTGCCTGTAACAATGAAATGAGAACCTCAGTGCGTGCTGTTGCTTGCTCTTGCTCAGTGTCCTGTGTTAATGGCTGCTGAGAATTCAGAGTCCATCAGGCAGGACCATGGCTTTGCTTTTCCACATGTCTGTCTGTGCCCCAACAGGCTGGATCTGAGTGTACGTGTTTATTGTGCTGGACTCCTTAATGAGCAGGGGTCTATTTTTGTGTTTGTAGTATGGCAGTGTTCTTGGCTCAGTTTTAGGGAATCCAAGTCCTTAATGCCAAAAAACTGACAGAGTTTTTCTGGAAACCCTAAGCAACATGTTGGCAGTTAAAATTTCACAGACACTTTCTTTTGTAGGAGTGCTAGATATGCTTCCATGCCATACCATACAGACATACCTGGAGCATAAAAGGTGTGGCTCTCAAACTCTCTCAGTTTTTCTAACCAATATGAGCAGTTACGTCTTGGTCCTTCACTATGCTGACATAACTTGTCCTCTTTCATTTTATTGCTTGATACTTTCATGCAACAAAAGACATAGTACTGTTTTGGCTGGCCTGCTACTGTACAGAGAAGAGGGATGCATTATTTTGCTAGCTGGCAGCCTGGAGGCTTCAGAAGGAGCAAGTTCCCTGATTCACTCTCTGGGATTTAAACATGTTTATCTTTAGAGTGCAACAGTAAATATTAATAACCGGACAAATTTAATGGATTTGAGTTTTACTCTGAGTTGTGTAATAGGCAAAATGAAAGTTCAGGGCTTATCTAGAGGTTTGGCTCTGCAAGAGAGGATTCATTAGAAAAGCGTGTTTACATAATTTAGGCTTCCAGGACTAACTTTCCTGTAAATACAGTGAGATCAGAAAGCTTTCCAACCCAGGAATAGTTACTTTCACGATGTGGAGTGCCAGCCCTCTGTCCTTCAGCTCTGGTTTAATGCACGAGGGGCATAAGGGGTCAAAAAAAAGAAATGGCCAGTTGCAAAAGAGCTGGATTTTGATGGGTGGACATGGGAGGTTGGGATTTCATTCCCTCCATGCAGTCATCTTGTGCTATCTGACATGCTAATGAGCCTTGTCTGGGGGCCTCCCAGTAGCTTCCAGAAGGGCGCAGAGGTCTTGCACCATCTGTCAGCTTATTCAGATGTCTCAGAGAGTCCCCAAAACCTTAAAATTTATTAGATGGCTCTGTTTCTGCAACAGGATCCACCCAGAATGAGTAAGGTGCCTTCTAGAGTTTGAAAGTGTCACATGTCCTTGTTTACACAGAGTCACAAAAAATCAGCAACTTACTGTGTATGCATTTGGACTTAGCCTATGTCTGTATCGTATTTTTTATGCACAGATGCAAACTTGATATGAATGCATATGCTCACAGGCCCTTTTAGGGCCAACACATAATGAATGCTGGCTTGCCACACGTGCAGGTAATTTTGGCACTTAAAAGCCAATTTGCAACAACAAAATACTTTCAAAACCAATAAAATACTTTCATTATAATACTTTTAACAAAATACTTCATAATGAGGAAATCATAACAGTGAGATACTTCCAAATACAAAAGAATTTTGCCTCCACAGTTGAGAAAATGTTGACCTTTAAATCTAGGTATAATTTTTTCTCTCTCTCTTTTTTTTTTTCTTCTCTGATAATGCAATTTTTCAATGTGTGTTTCTTAGCAATATAAAAAATAATTTATGTTTTTGAAGCCAACAGAACGAGGGGGCATCCTTTCCTGATGGTAGGAATGGAGTTATGAAAGACCTTATAACCTGTACTTACCAGTAAAATTACTTCTGTTCTCCTCAGACCAGTTACATCAAATCTGAATGTCACAAAATCCAACACAGTTGTTTTGGGAAGAATGATGGGAGAAAACAGCTGGCACCACTATTTCAGCTGTAAATTAACAAATACACAAAGTCCTGTGAAACTTCACGGGGATAGGTAAAACATTATTAAGTTAAAATGGATTATAATAAAAAAATCTGCAAGGTTCCTTGCCCAGTGATCAATCACTGTCCAGGCTCTGTGCATGAAAAATGAGTGGTTAGCTTTGAAGAAGAACTGAGAAACCTTCTCTTTGAAACCTCATGTGTGCTTTTTTTTCTACAGTCTGTGTCACTCCTCACCAACACTTTTCTTCTTACCTTTTAATTAAGACAAAAGAAAAGCTGACAAAATGTGAACTTCATAAATGTAGTGTGATATATACAACTATTTTCCTCCCAGTACATGACATATCTATCTGGGACAGTAAATGCTGCCTGCTTTTAGTCTGTATTTAACCAGAGCCCATTGCCTGGATGAAAATGAAACTGTCATGCTGTGCCAGTGATGCTGTACAGCAGTGCCTTGTGTGTGCTTACAGGAGAAACATAAAAACTACAGATCGCAGAATCAAGTGTGAATCCATTTAAGATATTAACTGCCAAAGCAGGGTAATTTCAACAAAAATAAGCCTGCCACACCTCAGAGATCCTGTGTTCCTCAGCCAATACAGTAGATAATGCTTTAGTTACGTGTCCCAGCCAAAGTGCATGCATCACAGTTAGTTGCATTTGTTGTACATGCTTATGACAACCTTTACCTTCCTGCAGTCTTTTCTGTCACTCTCTCACGTGCCAGTGACTGTTCCCTTCATTCCTGAGGGCATACACAGGTGGAAAGAGCTGAAAAAGAGTCCTGCTTTAGTTCAGATTTGTCTTCTAGTGGCTAGAAAGAAGACTGTAGTTATCAATTTATGATTAAAAGACTCCTGAAGAAAATGGCCATCCTGCCCTACAGACATCTGTGCAGATTATGAATACAAAAAGCATTTGATTCAAAAGTACACTTTTTTATGAGGAAGGGTGTTCAGATTCATTATACTTTCGAAGAAGGAGAAAAACAATACTATCAGTTTAACATACAGGGCAAATGGACACTTTTGTGTCTTAGTTGCACCAAAATACAGAATTTACTGGAGTTAGCCAATGTCATCTGTCATGCCTTTGACAGACGTATAGACTATGAAGTATTTCACCCCCTTTATAGCTTGGTAAGTGGATTGGTTCAGCTGATTTTGCCTGCTGAACTCGTTTTACTTGTGAGAAGGCAGGGGTCCAAGTTTTGTGGAAGAAGGTCCACAGCCTGTGACCCATCCTCAAGTATACCTGCTCCCTTTTATCTTCTCACAAAACAATGTGTTAACAGCAGGAAGGAGTCAGTGTATAAAGCTTGGGTATAGAATTATAATGACCATTTAATTTCCAGCAGTGTGCTTGGCTTTCCAAGGGATCAAAATCTCTAATTTCAGTGAAGAACACAGAGAGGCCTGAAGTGACTAGCCTTTACAAATCAAGCCATTTGTTCCAGTTTCAAATGCTGCTAATATTCTTCCATGCTAATGGCATTTCTTCTTAGCCACCTGTTAGAAAGAGCCAGGAATATACACAGCGTTTTCCTTTGGTGCAACCACTGTCAATGGGCCCCATTGTTACAAAAGGGATGATTTCTGCTTTACCATCTACCATGCAAACGAACGCTGATCAGTGTCGCAGAGGCACAACTGGGAAATTGTTTCCTTGGCAGGCGCCCAAAATTAACGTTTTCATAACTGTTTTCTTCCTTTCTCGGTTGTCCTGGTTTTATAACTGGGCGTTTCATGCTCACTTTTAATGCAAGTGAAAGTGGGTCAGCCAGATAAAGCTACCTAACTGATCACCATGAATGTTTAACTCACGGTGGGTTAAACGCATTGTTGGTGTGGAAATGACAGCTTAAAGGTGTTTTTCTTTTAAAAAACGTGAGGGCATCAAGGTGAAGAACGTTTCCAAAGAAGCACCAGCTCTTCTCCCCCTAGAAGAAATCTTTGCACTCTCAGGGGCATCCCAGCTTTGCTGGACGAGGGGGTGACTACACGTTCCCAGCGCCAGAGGAATGATCAGAATGGCTCAGCCATTTGAAGGATGTTTGATGAAAAACATCATGTTTGTAAAGAAGGGAAGACATTCTGACTGGAGGAGGGGCTAAAAGAAGAAGAAAAGAAGCCCAGGCTTCTGCTGCAGGATCTAAGTCTGAATTATCACATGTGTTTCCACTGACAGGGCCCGACTTGGCCTGGTGCCTTGGCACAGGGAGCACTCTTGGCCTCATGGTTCTATAACACTTAAGGAATTTTTAGCCCCTAAATTAAATGTTGGGGGAATATTTAGTTTTCTCACTCATAATATAGCAGCAAAAAAGTTATTATTGGTTCTCAGTTGCATGTAGAAACCATAGATTTTACATATCACCATCTTTTGTTCACTTCGTTTATTCATTTTTTAACAAAAAAAAAAAGGAGGCGATGAGTATTCTTTAAATGGCTGGGGAAGACACTCATACCTTTGGTGCATTCTGGTTAGGAAAGTACAAGAAGATGTGTGAGACCAGGTGTTATGGGAGTCAGGTTTGTTTTTGAGATGCTGTGAATAAAAGATATATATTGATACTAGAAGGAGGAGCAAGTATAGGAAGTCAGAAGGCAACATGCAACATGGATGAATTTGAGTGTTCATTGACTCCTGATCCCTATAAACATTCATAATTTGCTTCTAGATTATAACATATAAAACATCTCAGAAAAGTGAGGTTTATTAATTTGCGAAATAAATCACATCTTGGTGCATTTTTACAATAACTATGTTATGGAATATTCCATTTCATGAGATTAAAAACATACAGATTTTTCATTAAAATACCTATTACACTATATAGTTACTTTTGCTTCAATGAATTAGACATATTTCACCTGCCATTTCATGCTTGTTTAGTGACTTTTCCCTGTATAAAATGAGCTGCAGAAATACAGTGCCTCCCAAGACTCTTAAAGAAGCATTACAAAACATAAAAATAACAGCTCCTTGGGGCCACATGGAAACATCCTGCTACTTTCAGCCCTCAGTACAAATTTCCTTTGAGAGGTCTTTGAGGTCCATAAGATTTTTCTCTAATGAACTGTCAGGGCTGGATTCCACTTGTCTATGAAGATGCCTAAATAAAGACCTGAGTTCAATAATTTTTATGAAGATGGAAATGCATTTCCTCTTTCTGATCATCTTGGACTCAACTGTCAAAGTAATAGCAAGTATTTCTTAAAGGATTTCACTAGGTTTCAGCTTCATGGCAAGTGATACCTCATCTCAGACCTTTTATGCTGGCAAGAAGAAAACGACTCACAACAGGCAGAAATGTGGATATGGGTAAGGTAGATACAGAATGTGGCCAAAACAGGACTAGAATGGCGGTGAAGGCCATGGTCTGTGCAAGCCTTATGTGCTATTGCACCATCTCAGGTGCTGCCAGCTTCTTCCCTGCTCATGGCACGAGGGGAGCAGCAACAGTTTGCTGGCTGTCACTCTATGAGACCGTGCTTTTATCAGTAGCCAAACATGAGGTCAGAAACAGCTTGTGTGGTGGTGACAGTGTTCACCCATTTTAGTGGTGCCACATCGCAGGGAATAAAAACCTGACAGGGTCATGGCATTCTCCTTCTACCCTCAATGAAGATCGGTCTCTTGCCTTGCTAGCTGTGTGGGTCCTCCAGCAAATGGCAAGACAGACATGGAAAAAGTGATTTGCACAGTCACATTCTGCGTGTGGGGCGCGGGGGCCACCTCTGTTTTCACGAGCCTGCTCTGTGGCCGCACCGCTTCCTTTGCAGGGCAGCTTTTGGAGTCGTGTGCTTCAGGTCAACAGCTCTCCAGGGCTTCCACAAACACGGAGACTGGGCATGTTGCCATTCCTGTTTGGCCTCTCGAGCAAAGCTTCCCACAGGATGCAGAGGGTCAGATTGCTAACGAGTGCTTGTGCAAGTCAAGGAAAGCACCTGAGTTAGACACCCAGGCTGTGGCAATTGCTTTGAAGTCAGCTGTCATCCTTCATGCACAGATTTTTTTTGCTAATAGTCATTGATGTTAAGTGAGGAAAGCAAGTGGTTACAGACTAGCTCTTCAGTGGTGAGCCTGGAGTTGTTCCCACTTAAACTCTCAGTCCTGGTGCTTGCACTGATTCCCCCGGGTGCACGCAGAGCTTTAGATCTGACTGCCTGACCAACACCAGGAAAAAATTGTTAATGTTAGCTTAACTTCCTTTTGGCCTTGATCCCATTAGCCTAAAAAACCAAACCCAAAACCAAACCAGAAACAAAATAAAATGACAGTAAAAAGTGCAGTAGGAATATTTAGGCTCCAGAGGTAAACGTAAAACTGTCTTTGAATGCTGTGGAAAATGAGTGCTCTTTGGAGATACAGAGCCAGAAAGAATTCAGAGAAGGTTATGAAAGAGAGTGGCTTGGGGAAACTCACCTGCCTCGTTTGATGTTGCTTGTCAAACACACAGTGTTTGAAGTGGCAGGAAGCAGGGAAAAGCCTGACTTGACCGGCAGGGGCTGCAACCTAACACCTGCAGACAGGCAGATATAGGGACCAGCAGCTGCCTGCTGTACTCCATCTCAGCTTCCCATCTGGTCAGGAATTCCCACTGCAACCTTCCAATAAAAGGCTGCTCTGGAATTCACGGCTGGAAGGGGGAATCCTGGAGAGATGTTACTTCTGATTCAAAGCACCAGGGGGTGCTGAAAAAAAAATCCCGGATAGGGCTGAGGGAAAGAAAGGGTTTTGGGGAAATCTCTGACCTGACAATACACTGTCTCTGGCTGCATGTGCATTTAGGGAAGGCAAAACACCAAACTTATCCTTTGCCCTGATATCTGCAAGGATTTGTGCCAAACAGGTGACAGAAAAAGTCCCTCATGTAAATGTGGCACATCTACTGGCTGACATCTGCTGGAGTAAACAAGGATCATATTCAAAGTGTGTGCATGCACCAATTTGAAATCAAATCTTTGGAAGCTTGGAGCCAATTGCACTTGAGATTGATTTGAATCTAGGTCATCAAATTTAGGGTACAGGGTTTCTTTTCCTAGTGCCATGCCTAAAATCACTGTTGATGTGCTGTGCAGAGGAGTATGAACAAAACCTGAAGACTCTGAGTCTGCAGGATGTACATTCATTTTTAGTGTGTTTGCAAGGCCCTCCATGAGATTGTATAATGTGGCATATGTGGCTGCCTGCTTTATATTAGGAACTGCAGATAATTTAAGGTCACACAAATATTTCTTAATAAATCTTTGCAAATGGAAGCAGTGGTATTTTTAGCTTTTAGACAAAAACTTGTGAGGCCTACTAATTTCCTTTTTTGGTTTTAATGTTCATGAGTACTTGCTAAACCCATTTGGAAGGTCTCTTCCCAGTTTCTTTTTTTTTTTTTCTTTTCCTTTCCTTTTCTTTTCCTTTTCTTTTTAATGAGGATTTCCTTGTTCTTGAAATCACGTACTAGGTTTCCAAAACAAGTTCTGAGAATAAAAGCTAATCTGTGGGATTGTAAGGGGAAAATTTAGAAGGAACAGACAAAGATATATTTATTCACACTCATGATGTTTAAAGTCAGAATAAGACCCAGATTTTTAAAAATGTTCAAATACCCAGCCAATCTAACAGTTTGGGAAGAGCAGCTTTAACAAAATTCTTTGATCATCTGTAAAGTGACTAATCATTGTAGTTGGAAGTTCCTAGAAGTATTGCTGCCAATAAATATTAATTCCAAAGAGATTTCTATATCGGATTTATTTTGTAAAGTTGAAAATGGCTGATGGTTTAGCACAATTTTCAGATTGAGCTGGACTAATTCAAAATAATTATGAGTGTGTGCTTGCATTGCTAATGTAAGTCTTCTCTGGCAAGGAGTAGTATTAACATGTTTCTTATTATTAAATTAAAGAGTTGGTCCCACAATTAATGCTTGAGACCTCTGCAGTCACCTGCTGTAAGACAATGTATAAGTTCAGGTATTATTACAGGACATGGACTCAAGGTATTAGGCTTGGGCTAAGAAGCCTGTCAGAGCATGATTAAATGTTCCTTTAATTTTCTGACATTTAACAATAGGTGTATTTCTGTGCAATTTTGTAAGTGCAGGGCTTGTACCTTTGACATGTGTGAAACCTGCACCTGTCAAAATCTTTCTTTCTTGTGGAGTGCACCAACTTGGGAAAATGAATAATACTGGATTTCCCGTCAAAAGCTTGAGTGCTTTGCTATGAAGTCTGAGTACTATTTTATTAACTTGCAGCATTTGTAAAAAATATCTGTGCGTGCCTTCTCTTTCGCCTTCAAGACATCTGTGTTCTGTGACACTGATTTCATGGTGATTCCCTTACCCTGATGGTCAAGGAGAGACCCACAGGAAGAGCCTAGATATGTGCCTCTTAATCAACACTCACCATACCAGTTCCTGGCTTATCATGCTGCAAGCTTGGGAAAGTCTACCCTGGCTCTTGCACCTGGAGCCACAGTGAGATGGCAAGAGCACTGAGTTCACATCACCCCTGGGATGCCCAGCTGTGAGCTGAGTTTTTGGCATGGAAATTTAATCCCCTATCTCTGCATACATGCTTGTGCATGCTTGTGCATGATCATAGGCATGTGATGTACTGCAGGTCCATGTAGTAAACTGCACCAGCTGCCACTGAGTATTTTTTGAACTGGGACTGTGACATAAGAGGAGACAAATGATGTGAGAATTTTTCTCTAGTTTTCTTTTGAATATTATTTTTAAAGAAAGCAGCCAGTTTTAGGCACTTAAAATATAAATATGTTATTTGCAGGCAAAGAACCCCTGTGTCATAAAGCACCCTTTACAGACCACTGGTTTCACTTTGCGATCAGGTGACGGTTGTCCAAAAGGTTTCCTATTCACTGTGTGCTGTGACCTGCAGCCAAACAGTTTCAGTTCTTCTATTTGAAGGTCTGAAGGAGCTTGGTCATTTCAACCAGTGATCGAACAAGAGTTCTTCACGCCACACATTCGCATGCACGCTGCTGGTGCTGCATGCGTAGGAGGTGTGAAGGAACAGGGTGGCCGAGTGTCAGCATGCCCTTCAGAGGGGAGTGCTCTGGCAGATCACCCAGGCCAGCTGGAGAGCACTCTCTGTACCCGTCCTGGCATTCAGTTTCAAAAACAGCAGGCTTTAGAGAATAAACAACCTCAAATCAAAATCAGGTTTTACTTGCTTCTGCAACCTGCAGTGATGTTTCGTTCTCTAAATGTGGGGGGTTTTTACCTGAGTAGCAAAGCATTCCCTGTGGCCACGTACCATAGAGGGGGAATGAGGCAGATTGGCTCCCTGCTGGCACTGCACCATAGGCGTGTGCATGGCACACTATTATGTCTAGTTCTAGGCAGTTTAGAATGTGAGTTTGTACTTGAAATGCAGAAAAAAAAGTATTGCTGCTCTGTGAAGTCAGTAAAAAATTATTACACAGAATGGTTTGGGTTGGAAGGGACCTTAATGATCATCTAGTTCCAAACCCACTGCCGTGGGCAGGGACACCTTACACCAGACCAGGCTGCTCAGAGCCCCATCCAGCCTGGCCTTGAACAATCCCAGGGATGGGGTATCCACATTTCCTCTGCATGTGCCAGTGCCTTGCTAGCATCACAGAAAAGAATTTCTTCCAGATATATCTAATCTAATCTAATCTAATCTAATCTAATCTAATCTAATCTAATCTAAATTTACTCTTTCTCACTTTGATAGGTTTTGTTGAATGTAATCTCTGAAGTCAATTATTTGTAATAAAAAAATAGCAAAATCACTGAAGTGCCCACAAGCTTCAAGTGTAGAATTAAACTGTCAAAAAGTAACAGCTCTCTAAAATGACATGAACTTTAATGTGCAGGAATTAGGGTTGTTGTATTAAGACAAGGCAATGCATCAATTTCTGCATGTAAAATCTTGAAGAATATGTAGTCAGTGTAAGCGTGGCAGAGTGTGTTTAGTACTACCATTGCCAAAGGTGATGCTGCTCCTGGTTTGAAGGGTTATTTCAAAGGAAGGGTTATTTGAAGGCTTTTCAGGGTTATTGCAAAGGAATCAATTTATCCAGTAATAAAATGCAGTGCTTCCTAGGACAAAAGCTGACCAGCATGACCACTAAAAGGAACATGGTGTAGGTGCCTCAGAAAATCAGCCCTTGTGGGTCCTCACAGCTGTGCCACACTCTGTTTACCTCATTAGTTCCAGATGCAACAATCAGCACCTGAATAGATGGAAATCTTTCCAGACTCAGGGTCTAGACCACGAAACGGAGAGGTTTTCTGCACGCAGTTGACTCTGCAGGGAGAACACAAGTCAGATGACAGGATAGTTTCCAAACTGGCACCTGGCCAAGGTGCTGGAGTTAATAAACTTACTTTGGCTAGAGAAGAAAAAAAAAACCAAACAAAACATTACGGGAACCTTTAAGGGAAGCTTTCATTCATTACTTGCCTAAATTCCCCTGCTGCTGCTGTGTGGTGCCAGGTGGTAGTGCTGAGGATAAGCCTGCCACGTGCTACCCCTGCACCACGGCCAGCCTGGCCGGTGCCTTCCAGAGGAGAAGCTGCCCCTTCGCTCCATTTCTGAGGCAGCTGGAAAGGCTTTTGAATACTCTGATTCATCAGCAGAGTTTCTGAGGTACAGACAGGCCTTTTTCACTCAGTTTCCATTGATGCTGGACCACCTGCCTCCTGGGAATGGACACCTACTGTACCTGGCACTCTTAGAGATGCAATTTTCTACCTTTGCGAGGGGACATGGGCAAAACACTGCTTCAATATTCAGATAAAAGGGGCAGTTATTTAGACAAACTAACACCTTGCAGGGCATTGGCATTTGGCTCAGCCTGCCTATTTTTCTGTACTCCAAAGAGGAATGGATAGAAACCAAGAGGCCTTTGTTTAATATTATTCAGAAAATGAAGGCATGAAAATCAAATGTAACTAACACAAGGACATGAAAGTAATTGTCTAATAAAACCCAATTTGTGGTGTGAGTGAGTCATTAATAGGTTCTCTTGCAAACCGGAACAAGATGACATGAAATCAATTTGCTTCTTTTTGGTTTGCATTTATAATAAACTCACAAAGCTCACTGCTCCTGACAACTACACTGATTTTTCTCTTGAGATGCACTGTGGTGTTTTAGTTACATGGTAAATTTTAACACATGTGCAGATCTTTACTAGTAAAAAGTAGAAAAACAGGCTGGGTTTTTTTGCTTTGTTTTGGTTTTTTTTTCGGTGTGAAAATACATAAACAGGAAAAAAAAAAGGTATGTTTTTCCTTGTTAGCAAAAAACACACCGCTTTTTATGTTGAAGAAAACTGACCGTATGAATAATATCCCTTGAAGTCTTACCACAGCATGTGAATTTGCAATTTCTAGTTTCGAAACTTTTAATTCCCCATTTCCAGAGAGGTGGAAGACCTCAATTTCCTTCTTTTTCAGAAGCACGCCAGAGCTGTTCTCATGGCAGTGTTTGATGTCTGTTTATCTACCACTCCTAGAAAAGCACAATTCACTTCAACTGGACTGAGGTTTGCAAATGAGCACTCACTTTGCAGCATCAGGCCTGTTTCCAATTGACTTACACTTTAGAGACATAGTCAGAAGGCAGAGCTTTGAAAGTCTCCAACCACATCAGAAGGAGAGGAAATGCATGTGCAAAGCCTCTAGAGTTTATGTGAGATACACAGGCTTGTGACAGTGTCCCTTCCATTTTACACCCTGGTTCACCAGCCAGTTTTGGACCAGCAGTTATGTATAATGAACAATAATGTCACAGGGTTACTTTGGCTATCTTGGGCTAATGTGTTTTTGCAACCATCTGTAGTCAGCTGGGAGATTTTTGTGTGATAAGATGTTGAAATGCCTTTTGTGTGGTGTGGGTTGTAGGGTGATGTAGAAGGGGTAAGAACTAATTGACTGAAGTATATTGGGGTAGAGTTTATAGCATCATTAACTGTATTTTATGTCTGAGGACTACTTGATGTGAAAGATGGGAAAAGTACCCAAAGAGACAGCTTTTTTTAAAAATATGTTGAAGATGCAGGTTCGACCTATGGCAACGTGGAAGGCTGGAAATTGTAGCAAGTAGATCATCTAAATCTTTACTAAAAATGGGAGATATAAGAGCTGCAAATATATGCAGGCTACTAAGAATAGCCATGAGGGAAAAGCAAGAAAAGTTAGAGGTGAATTGAAGATGGTCATGCATGGACTGAGGCAAGAGTACTGAGCAGTCTTCTATAAGGGCAGTTCTAGTAAGAGACAGTGAGAGAAGTAATACATCATTGGGTGGGAAGGAAAAGCTAGATGGTGCTGACAAAGCTAAAATATTTGTTGCTTGTTATGGTTCACTCTTTACCAGAAAGACCAGCTGACTCAGCAGTAGAGAAGCAAGAGCTGAGGACAGACTAAACCAGAAAATATTTAGCTAAGACAGAGATTTCAGTT
Source organism: Corapipo altera (assembly GCF_003945725.1). Taxonomy (NCBI): domain Eukaryota; kingdom Metazoa; phylum Chordata; class Aves; order Passeriformes; family Pipridae; genus Corapipo; species Corapipo altera. The sequence goes on along the minus strand of NW_020884909.1, from coordinate 5,043,655 downwards.
TCTCTGGACCTGATTTGAACCTGGAGGACTGGCTGAGGCCAGCACAGAGCCACAACTTCAGGAATGTCTGTTCTTGTCTCGGGAAGGCAGAGGACTGTAACAGGTAAGGGCAGTGCACAGTTTTAAGACAAGAAAAAGAGGAGGAGACTGGCATTATTGGCTCTGACTGTAACTTCAATTCCCAGAAAAGTACTGGAACAAATACTCAGACTGTTAGAAAATACAAAGAAAATAAATATGGGGATGAAAACATGCAAAATGAATGTTCTCAGGACAAACAATTTCAAATTTGTCTAATCTTCTGCCCTGACAGCACGACAGGCTTTGTGCAGTCAGCTTTCATGATAGGACTGCTTGATATGCAGGTGACACTCCCACAGACAAGTTGAGGGGACAGAACATGGAAAAACTGCTCCCAAGTGAGTGCTCAAAGCCAGGTTCAAAACATACTGATCAACTGCTTTGTGTTGAACCAGAAGAGTACGATTTTTTCACAGCCCACTCTGTTTCTGAATCTCTTCAGTATTTCTCTGAGTCCCTTGTAAAGTGGAGTAGAGAGCGTGCTGGATAGGTTCAAGTGGTACTCCAGTGAGAAGAGACAGAGCTTCACTGAAGGATAGAGCTTGATACTGTGGTGGCAAACTGGATACGGTTTTGAAAAATTAGTTGCAATTCATTAACAACACTGTAGTCAGTAAGCATGTGGCAGTAGCCACGTGGAACAAACCTAGAATTTATTCCGTGTGAGCAAAACCAATAACAAACAATCCTTTGGAAAAGTTCTAGCAATTATAGTAGATCACACACTGAAGGGAAGTCAACAATGTCATCTTGTTGTATAAAAGATAAGAATCACGTGGAGATATCCGACCACATCTGGTCAGATAGCTGCACACAGATAGCTGTGTTCAACCCACAGCTGACCTGATTTGGACACTGGACTTCCAGAAATAGATAACCACCTATATAAAATCCCAGGTACAGCAATTAGAAGGGTCAAAGTTCTAGAAAATAACACCTGTGAGGAAAAATTTATAGAACTGGAAACTGGAGAGGAAAAAGGAAGACTAAAGGGGCACTTGATAATGATCCTCAAGCATATAGGATGTAGCTTCATAAAAGAGGGAATTTGTTTTTCAGGCCTACTTGTGCTAGAAAATTAATAAAATTGTAGTAGATACTTGACAGCAGCAAGTTCTAGCAAAGACTGCTACCAATATGAGACAATTAGCTGAGTCCACTAACATCCTGAGAGAGGAATCCCTTGGGGTATTTAAGAATGTCACAAAAATCTTTACACCTAGAAGAAGAGAGGAGGTGGTCTGCAGGATCCCTTGGCACAGAATTAATACCTTTGAAACAAATGAAACAAAATTTGTACTGGAGCTGTAGATAAATCGATCAATATACACACTTTCTGCATTGCTGATGGCCCCCCCTCACTGGCAACTGGTTTTTTGACATCACTTGCAGTTCTTTTTCCTATGTTAAGAATTTTCCTACCATGTGACTCAAAAAAGGTAAAACAGATAGAGGCATGTTCAGATGTCCTTTATTTACCCGTTTAATCATCCTTCTTTCCATGTCTGAGGACTATATGGACACCACACAAGTATGAGAGTTTGTCCTCTGCAGTCTCATTACTAGTTTACTGGAGGTTCCCTATTGACTGTAGGCTACAATAAAACAGTCTACTGTTTTATGAATTCTTATAGAAAGAAATACCAAAGATAATATGGCTGTGTGCTCAGAGCCATGAATAGCAAATTTCCTTACTGATAAGTTTTGAGCTAAGCTCATCTTTAGGATGAACCAGAAATTTTACCATACCTCTAGATATAGCTACTAATATTTATGTTGCCACATTATCCCTAAGTTTCAACAAAAAGCACATTCAGAAAAGGTCTCAAATGGGGGCTAACACCTTCTGCAAAGTTGATGTGCTTTTTTCGCAAGCCATCAAAACACTGTGTGGTTTGCAGATCCAGTGATTAAAAGTGCTTGATAAAAGCAGGGGTCAACCTTTAATAGGCTATCAGAGCATCATTTCTGAAACTGGTTGCTTATCCTATCTGATTTGTACAGATTTGTGTGTGCTACTCATGAAGGTTTGGACTGTGATAAGACAACTGTAGAGATTTATTTTTTTTTCTTTATTAGAGGATAAAATATTGAGACAGATTCAGCCTGTTTTTCCAAGATGTTCTCCACCTGCAAAAGCTACCTCCACTTCTGGCTCTTGCCAAGGGGCTGGGAAATCAGAGTGAGCAGGGTCGTGTTTATTTATGCTGAATTTAAATCTTAGCTGGCTTCTGTGTGTAAAACCATCAAGTTCCTGTCTATTCAAGTCACATATGCATATGTGTCATAATGTTGATTTTTTTTTTCCTGCGTCTCTCTATTTTCTTAGGAAAAGGGTAGGAAAGGCTCTATTAACCAGTAAGGAACTGCAGGTGTTTTCTCCCTGACTCTTACCCTCATCAGGGCCTCTCCTTCCTTGTGAGTAACCGTGAGGATTCCTCCTGAATTGCATAATGTACTGCATAGTCCTCGGCTCAGCTGACAGCTAGGGTAAGGTCACTGGCAGGCTCCCAGTAGGCTTGCTTAGAGGAAGTCTTTGCTGTTCTAGTGCTATTTAAAGCAGCTGCAAATTTAATTGGAAAATTTGCAGGGAAGTTTTTAGTTCTGGTGGGAAGAATAGCTAATTAGCCTCATGAAGACCATTGTCAAGTAACATCATTCTAAAGATGCATTTCCTGTCAACTCAATAAGCACAGTTAAATTCTTGAAGACAGCTACGGTTTTATTTACAGGCTACTGCATATCATGATGTCATAGGGATCCTTGGGGTAGATGTGGTCCAGTGCATGTGAAAGGTTTCTCTCTTTATCTCAGGTATAGTAATGAGATACATACATTAGATAAGCAAGATATTTTTTCTTAGAGACAATTGCAGCATAAGATGCAGCAAACTGAGGAAGAGTTCGGACTAAGCTGCCATACACTGAACAACCTCTCTCATCAAAGCCTGTGAATTTTACTGGGCAATTAATTGCTTTGACATATGTGGCCTTACTGTTATGAGTAATGAGCAATATTTGGTCTAGAACTTCAAGATCTCGTGTTTTTGAGATGGATTTAAAACATGTAGCAAGTTTGCCCTTTCTGGTTTTAACTTGTGTTCGAGCCCTGTCCAAAGTCCAATAACGTTAAGAGGTTCATTTGTGCTATTGGCTTGAGGTTTACAAACAAAAACTAAAAAAAGACTGCAGACAAGAATATGCACATTCTTAAAAAGAATTAAGCTGACCTGCAGGGGCTTTTCATGAAGTACTTAGCCTTCATGATCTAGGAAGAGCCCAAACCTGGTCTGCTTCCCATTACAGGTCATGATAGTTCAGTTCTGAACAGAGCAGGGAGGGAGTCAGTCGTGCTGCAGCATGGGGGCTGCAGCAGTGGTCTTAATCCTAAACTACTCTTATCTCCCTAACCTCCCCTCAGATAAGTTTAAACTGAAAAACAAAGAACACAGGCCAGAGAATATGTAAGTAGGAGTGGAGGTTAATAGTTGAGTGTCCTTACTATTGCAAAGCAATCACATATCCTGGCTTGCACAAGAAAGTTGTCCTAGTGAGGTTTAACCTCATAAGTTCCTTGTGGGTGACTAAACATGAGAGTCTGCCTTTTTTTTTCTTTAGCTCTATTTACTGTTATCTTCAGTCATGTTGCTGAGCTGTTACATGATGTGGGTGATGTAATTGGGATTGCATCAGGATCACATGAGCCTGGAGACACAGACTGTAGGAAGAGAGGAATGGGCTGAGTCATGCTGTGCAATATCTTCTGCACAGGAGGGGGAGGGCTAAGCATCAGCCCCAGGTCTGACCCTCCTGCAGCTCCAAGTCGTCCTCCCTAAATATCACTGAGTTCACACATACCCTTCCCAGCAGCTGGGCTGTCGGGGCTGGGAAACCTGAAGTGTCTCGTGAATCATCGATGCTCAATCCACTCAAAAGTTTATTCCCCCTGAAAGCTCTGGGACTCTGAAAGAGCAGACGGCATGGTGGGAACTCCAGGCTGCCAGGGTTAATGTCCTCTTTTCCTACTAGTTTGCATCACAGTTCTTGCGGGAGATTGGGGAAGTCCAGGGAGGGAATCGAGAACTTGGAGGACTTAAATTTGTGAAAGGATTAGGCTGGATGCAGGGTGGAAGGAACCATAGCAAACATTTGTCCTGAAACAGATATTTAAAAGGTGGAGAAAAAGAAGTGTGAATTCTTGAGCTGGAAAGAAAATCACAATCCCAGAATAATTTTTGAAGTTGTCCAGTGGAATACAACAATTAAGTTAAAAGAATCATCTGAAGTACATTATATTTGTTATTAACTGTTAGAACAATAAGAAGGACATTTTGCCACTTTATAGCACTGAGAGAAGGCATCAACACTTTACACACAACATCAGACACTCATCTACCAGGGGCTGCTAGAGGCGCAGGCCATATCCCCACTGATAGTGACAGGTGGGTGAGGAGGTGGTGGCCACAGCAAGCCTGTGCAGCTCATTCACTGAGACTGGGTTGATCCCAGACAGGAAGGCTCAGTGTCCCTGCAAAGAGCTTGAAACCTAAATTTCAACCATGGAGGCAAATCTTAAGGGAGGGATGGAGAACGCAAGTTTCAGCAGAATATTCACAGACATCTGTCTTGGTTTAATGACTGTATGTGTATGTATATTCAGGAGGTTGAGACCTCCCACGAGATGAACCCTTCCCTTTTCATTTCCCTTCCCCAATACAGAGAGGGCATAAATTACGAGGAGTCTGAATGAGGATCATGGGAACAGTCTTCCCCCCGATCCAGCTTGGGCAGGGGCAGTTCCCACGCTCCGAGTTACGTGGTGGTATGAAATATTCATCACTGAAATACTTCCCATTTAACTAAAACTACAACAACATCATCCATCTGGGCAAAGTTAAGCCATAGCTGCTTGGGAAGCCCTAAAAGGATAGAGGAAATGATAGCTGTAACATCTGTAAACAGGAAAAGACTAAGTATGTCTGAAGCCATTAGTATCTTGCCAAGCTGGAGGAGGGAGAGCCAAGTCTGGTAGACACGAAAAAGAGAAATCCAGACTTTTTTTTTTTTTTTTTTTTTTTTTCCCCAAAGAGGGCTCTTTTGGGAAAATGAAATTGCTTTCAAGGACTTTCATGCTTGATTCATGCTTTCAAGATTTGTTATGATGACCTATGAGTTTAAAGTGTTTAGGTTTTTTGCTGTGTTTTTTTTTTTAATTTAAGCTAAAAGCCTTTTCAAGCACATGGTTTTTGCACTTTATAGATGACCTATTTTGAAAATTTTGTTAAGACACAATGAAAAGTGCAAGTGGTAAAATTAAACATGTTTTGTGAATAAAAGAAATGAAATTAAAGTAATTTTATTTGCTCTAGTTTGGTGTATTTTCCACGCTATCATTTCATGAATTTTTGAAGAGTTTAATTTCTGCTTCCATTCTTGGCCAGAGCATTTACTGAAGTTTCAAAATATTAATGCTATGGGCATGCAGATGTGCTGCTAGAAAATTGAGTTGCTTGTGACTTTAATAACAGGCATGGCATGAAATTTTGTAACAGGGAACGGGAGAGTTAATCAGTGAAAAATTTTGGATTTCCACTGGGGGAAAGGAGCACAATGTGAGAATGTGGAGGTTCAAAGATGAAGAAAAAAACTTCCATGTTTTATCAGTTTCATTTTGGATAGACTTGAGTGTGAGGAGTGGAGACACACAGACAGACACACACGACTCAACATTAAAAAAAAAAAAAAGTTTTGTAAGGTGCTTGATATGGAAAAATAAATTTTTCTAAAAGGAAGGTGCTGTCAGACTATAGGCTGTGGGAATTCTTACGCATCCTTCTGAAGCTGCTGCTAATAGCTGCCATCAAAAGGAGAAGCTGGAATGGACCCTTTTTCTCTATCAGTCTAAGTATGGAGTGTAATGGGCAGAGAAAATATGAGTCATAAAGTCAGTCCCACCCTGGACACTACCTTTGAAATGAAGTAATTACTTTAGCAGCACAAAGGATATGTGCTGTGATGGAAATTCAGCCCTTCAGCCTGGGCCTCCTGCAAGAGCAACGGTCCTTCTTCTGCCTTTGTGTGGTCTCTGGCTCTTTCCTTCCATTCTATGCTGACTTTTTGTCAATAATCACCACATATGCTGCACAATGTTCACATCAGTTTGAGAAGCAGCACAGCTTTTTCCAGGAGGCGCTTTTGGAGGGCTCTCACATTTCATGTGGGGTGCCCTGGTGCCAGTATGCTCTGGTATGGAATGATATCAAACAAACCAGGGATTTCCTTGGAGCATGTCCTGGAAACCTGAGGAGTTCTTGATGGCATCTGACATCACATTTGCCTTGAAGTAAGCAGTTTGATGACATCTTGCCTGGCTGCACATTTATACAATTATAAGCTGTGGATTTTAAGCTGTCTGAAAGAGATTAAACTGTTTTCCAACCAGCTGTTGAAGTCTGATGATTGGAATATGGGTAATGGATAGGGTTACCATTTTGGAAATGCGTGTAAAATTAGTAAACACCTCTTGTGAAAAACAGTACCTAGACATTGGTGAACTGCTCAGAAAATTAGGAGACGATTGCTGCTTTCTAGTAACCTGAATATTTTTCCAGCAGAACACTTGTTTTCAATTTCAATTTCCTGTGCATATAACACCAGCATTAGGGGGGAAAAAACCAAGCTGCTGCAGATGCACAAGGCCTCATCTTCACCTTTCATAACTGATACACCATGTCTCAAAACAGCAGCATGCCCTCACTTCACATGAAATGAAGGTCTGCCACACAGTCAAGATATTTTCCTGCTCTCAGGAGGGTTTCATGGTCAATGTGTGTGTACTGGTTGTTTAAAATACAAGTATGGCTCTCCCTTAGTTGGTATTATAGCATCTCCAGCGCACTCTATCCCCAAAGCCATTCCTGGTGCCACAGTCATGACTGCAGGGCCTGGCACCCCTTTCCAGCACACCTCTTACCTGTTCTTCTCTTTTCTGGGAGTCAGAGGAGTAGGCTCTGCACGGTTGGAAAGGAGGATTGCCTCCCCCAGGGTGAGCTTGTGGGGTGGCTGCCACAGTGGGTGAGATGCAGCTGCTGGGTGGGCTGGCCCCAGAACTGGGCACACCAGGTGGGACACTGCCCCCTGCTCTGGCACAGCCCATCTCATGTACTGTTTTGCAGTCCCTGTCCTCAGAAGGACTCACAGGTCTGGTTCAAAAAGCTCAGCTGAGCTTGGAAAAGTGCTGTTTTACTCCAAAACTAGGTCACCGTGTAGAGGAAATGAGAGCAAACGGAAAAGATCAGGTTTTTCAGAGGGGTAATTTCTGTAAAGGCGATATGCTGTCTGTTGTACAAAGGCTTAGGAGAATTATTTATGCCTGTTGAGCAGAGCAGGTCATCATTTGCAGCACGTTTGGGCTTTACAAGTGACTGACAGAGCATGCTATGACCCGGTTAGGGAAAATATGATCTCCTGTATCTCACAGTGGGTCAGGTGGTTCAACACTTCAAGATAAGCAATATTTCTCTTCCATTAATAAAACATGAATTGGGATTTACAGATTTTCCAAGGCTTCCACTCCTCACTCTATTTCCAAAGTATTGTTTGAAGGTAACTGTCCACACAATGTCTTGAGAAGTTAATGTATTTTATTACCTTACTAGAGAGGAAGGAGATAAAAGTGTGCTGGATGCCTGTTAGAAGAACATTTCACAAGAACTTTCTTCCTGTGCACCTCCCCAAGAGGTACCCTGTGTTATGACCATGGTATTGTCACTTCATGGTTCTTTGCGACCTCTTCATTTGAAGGCAGGTCTGAGTCAAGGCCTTGGAGTTTAGTGTGCCTGACATTTAGGTAATCCAAACTTAATCAGCCTGAGCGGAGCCATAAACTGGAGCAACTGAAGAAATACTCCCAGTCTGTGCATTGTCCTTCCCAGAGACACTGGAAAGCCAATTAAGAAATTGCACAAAAGAAAAGGCAGCCGCCTCACTGGAGGAGAGCACACAGAGGGATCTGAGGTGTATTTGACCCACACAAGTCTGCCTCAGCAATGATGTCTCACATGCTCTGGAAGTTCAGGTTGCAGCTCACAGTCTGCAGGCGACGTTGTGCTGCACACGTGAGTGGGTAAAACATCCCTGTTGAAGGGTATGGCTTTTATATTTGTGGTGTACAAAACCTTCCTGTTGTTGACATTTAAAGAGAGAAAATAACATCAGAACACCGATTTGGGAATGATGGTTCTCACTCTGGAATTGTGACATTTATTTCAGTGAGAACAACCCCTTTAATGAAAGTACAGATTTTAGAATAAATGCTTAACAAAAACATCCAGAATGTCAAAAATTGTATGTATCCTGTTGTTAAGGGAGCTGCAGAAAAGTTCACTGGTGTGTCTAAGGGATTCAATAAAAAGACCTGAAGCACAACAGAAGAATAAAAGAAAAGGAAGAGTTTGTTGAGAAACAGGGGGACTCTGAAATTTCCCTCCTAAGACACAGATACACATAACACACTGAAATTATTTTTATCACCTCCTCTGTCTGAGAAGTCTATATTTAAAATAAGCTTTTCTGCAAACTCTTTATACCAGATTGTGATATTGCTAGATCTGACCCTCATTTCGACTGTAAAGTAAGAGTAATTCTAGCCAGCTTCTGGTAAAACATGTGCAGAAGTGAAATCAAACCTGTGGTTTCTGCTATTGCAAAATTTCCTTGACATCTGCTAAGTCTTTTACCAAGGCCTTTCACTCATTACTACCTGAATTAATGGGAAAGGGTTACACATACTGTTTCAATAATAGTTAAGGGGTTGTGTTTAGACCTTTTCCATATTGCTAATCTTTGCTGTACATCAGTTGCTACTGTATGATTGTCAGGCTCCTGCTGGTTTGCGTAAGAGCTGTCTGATAAGACCGTGAAATATGGTAGAAACACAGTGATTTGGATTTTGTTTGTGTTGAAGTGACTGGGTGGGAAAGCAGCTTTGTTCTTTGTAGGTGCTGACTGAGCTCTGGAGAAGAAAGTTGCTGCAGGAAGCTGCTTATTTCTCATGTACCCCCCCCACCCATGGCTTCAACCCTGGGGGTACCCTGAGAGCACAGAGGGCACAACAATTTTCTGCATTGAGTTCTGCTGCCTGCAATTCATGATGTTAAATTCTATTATGACCACGAGTGAGGAGAGAATCTGTGATGGTAAAAGCTCTCCTGTCTCTCTCCTGAGTGTCTCAGGCTGGGTCTGCAGCAGCACTGGCAGCCCAGACAGCTTCCAATGCACTAGTGGCAGCTGTGTGAACTGGCCCTGGTGGCAGATTGTCACATTTTCAGTTAGTTTTTTGGTCTCTTCTTTAAAAATTTTGATGATTACAGTTGTCTACATCCTAGGGAATGCATACAGAAAACTGGGGAAGATTAATTTGCCTTTTCAGAAGGAACGAGTCTGCATGGATTCATTGACTTCACTGGAACTGTTTGTTCCTCTGCTAGAGCTGAGAGAAATAACGTGGTTGTTGTGCTGGTGGATCAGCTGCAGCTGAGCTAAAAAGGAAAAATAAATGCCTCGTGTATCACAAGCTACAGGCTGCAAGAGCCAACCAATGTTTGTAGTGCAGCTCATTGTTTTTCTGGCACCAAACACCTCCTAAAAACCCAGATGCTGCGACTCAATCCACACTCCTTCTGGAACGAAGTCAAAACTCTCAGATCGACAAGATGCTGCTCATTTTGGAGGTTTGCCCCATACATAACAAACACCCACAGGAAGGAGCAAATCTTGCCTGTGAAAATCCACAGAATCACTGGGCTCTCATCTGATCCTGACACCTCTACGAAATGTCACTAACCTTGGAGGATCACTGAATCAGAGAATCCTGGAATCATTAAGGTTGTAAAGGACCTTTAAGACCACTAAGTCCAGCTGTCCACCTTACATCTCCACCACGTTCACCATTAAACCGTGTCCTCAGGTGCCATATCCACAGGTTTTCTGAAGACTTCCAGGGATGGAAACTACACCACTTCTCTGAGCAGCCTGTTCCAATACTTTGCAATTCTTTCCCTGAAGAAATTTTTTCTAATATCTAATCTAATCCTCCCCAGTTTTAGTACAGGGTTCCATCCATAGGTCCCTTTCCTGCATGTGAATCTTGGGAGAAACCAGGTATTTTTGTCAGTCAGAGAGGTGTCAGGGGTATGACAGTTGAAGGGGAGAACTGTCAACATGCACACATAGAAAAAACGTTTGGTAATTTTAATCACCTTTTTTCACTCAGGTCACTGAACTCAAGATTTGTCCTTGAATGTTTGCTTTATGCCTGAGTAGGCACACTAGGGATTGGGAAGGGATATGTTGTAGGGGATGGACACCCTGAGTAGTGGTAGGGGGGCAAAGGAGGGAGAGATGTGGGTCTGTCAAAAAAAATCTGTTTTACCTGGGTGCACAGTCCTATCTAGGACACCTTTCTCCTCTGTCAAAGCAAGGGATAACTTCTGCTGACCACTTCAGGAGGAAAGTGACTCCAGCTACATGACTAGTTTTTTTTTTTCCTTTTTCCTTTCAGCTATTTTGCATTTCCTCCACTAGAAGCATACTTTTTCCTCTTCTATGAGGCATGTGTGAATTTCAAATAACAAAATGGATTTAAATTTTCTTCCGTATGTAGAATAGAGGAGAAAATGTTTTCAAATGCTATTATTTGCATGAGCTTATGATAAATTTCCCCTTAAATTCCTGGTAACCGTGATAGTTCTTGATGTCCCAAATGCCTGTCCAGGCAGGTTTTGAGAATAAGATAGTTCTTGTGCAGTGAGTGAATAGGAGCTCCTGAGGAGATGCTGCAGACCCTTAGTGGCTGGACTGACTCAGCAGTCAATGTCTGCAAACATTCCCTTGGATTTTATAACTTTTTGAATTAATCTGTTTCCCAGGTGTTGCTGCTTGTTCAGTTGGGTACGTAAAAGCAAGAACAAGTATGTGTTGCTAAAATTTTGCTAACAAACACACTATCCATAGGCTTTCTACACCGATTAATGGGAACAGGTGTATCTGAAAGTGAAGTTTAAGAGACACTCTGTGACCTCTGAAGTGGAGAGGTCTCGCAATAAATTGATTTTTTTCTTTGCTGTGTTTAGATGATACTTTCCTGTAGGATTTGAATGACTCATGTAAATAAAGTGCTTGACTGCACTTCTACATGTACCTACTGCTGTATTTGTTGTGACTGCAAACACTTCTCCTGAGTTTCTTTTTGCTCACCTTTGAGAAGAACCATTCTTTCAACAAGTGGCATAGTTCACAAAAAAGGCATTACCTTCAAGCTGGTGACATAATTCACTTGTCTGAGCTCTTAATGCTTCTTGTTAAATAAAAACTTTCAATCCTCTACAATTTTAAGTCATGACGAAGATAAGAAATTTTTCATTTTACATTATTAAGAGGGAGATGCTGCTCATGCAGGGAACATGTAAGTTTTAAAGAGACCAGCCATGATGACACAAACCCATACATTCATTAGCACTGCTGAACTGAAAACCTGGACCAAAACTCACTATTTGGTCCTTTCATATGACTTCTGCAGAGGCAACTCTGTTTAGCCAGCTAGGTTTCAAAGGAAAAAAAAGTAAACATAAAGGCTTGTATATGGCTACAGCTGTCTATTCCCAAAGTAGAAGGGATTAAATCTTCTGAAGACCCATTTCATACTGTTACTTCTCAGTCAAATTTTATATTATGTTCTGATTGAAAGAAGTATTCTTCTTAATTGAATTAACGAGTTTGGGCAAAACTTCATTTCATTCTGAAAGCTTTGATAAAAAACCAAACACAAAAGATTATTCCAAGGATTTATTAATAATGTTAGAAAATCAGATTTTCCCTGCATTTGAGACAACAGCTGGGTACTCACTGGTACATAAAATAGCCATGTAATTGCAAGGAACTGAGTGTGTTGTCTACAGAGTACTGAAAAATGCCCAAGAAGTGGTCTAGACATACAAGTGTTTGCTCCAAAATATCTTTTCAAGTCTAGACTCCTCTGAGCATGTGACACACATACATTTTGGGGCTAAATCATGGCAGCCTTGAAATAGCAAGATTTTTACAGAGGGAATTGCGTCACTTGCTACCTATTTTCTTACCTGAAGCAATCCCCTCAGCTCTTCCTGCACTGAAAATACTGCTGGGCACCCTGGGGCAGCCTGGGCAGAGGGTCTTTGCTGGCTCTGCCATCGCTGACTTCATCCTGCAGGTCACAGAGGTCCTCCCAGCATCCCCGTGGCTGCGAATACTTTGAAATACTGTACCTGGTACAAAAAAAGTTGACCTTTTTGTGTTTGTTTGTTTTTTTTTCTTTTTCATGCAGGTCTCTTCGGTGAATGCTATATGTCTGTCCTTGTCCTGCTGGATGAGATGGCATTTCTGGGAGCATCAAGTGCCTGGGGAGGAGCAGTGGGAGTGTGCTTGTGGCAGCAGCAGCATGGAAAGTGCAGACAGGCTTGTGTTGTGACTCCTCTGTACCAGTCAATGGGAGTGATGTGTGGAATTGCCTCTCCTCTTGGTCTCTTTTGGTCCTTACAAAATACCTTTTTTAAGACCTCTGAGGAATCTGGATGTTGTGGTGTTCATTTTATTAAGCTTTTCCTTAGGACCTAATAGAACTGAGACAGGCTGATGGCTTTGCTGAATGCTCTGCACCAGAATGCAGAGGCTGTTGAATGGAGGCATAAGGAGATGTGGCTTGGTGAATTGAGAGTCACTATGCAAGTGACTGTCTGAGGGGCTTTTTATCCTCCTTTAATAAATGAATTCAGCCAGGTAATGTAAAGATAATCTCTGTGCTTAATGAGATGGGTGATTTTGCACAGCTCCAGCACAGTCGACCTAAACCTGCCTGTAAGCTGCTTGAAAACTTCTCTCCCAGGCAGATTACAGGATTTTTAAACAGCTTGTGCATCCAAGTCACTTCTCAGGCTGAAAGTTCTTCTAGGAAGCAAGAAAACACTTCTAGTTAAAGAAGATCAATCTGTTATATCTGAGATAACAAAAGAATAAGACAGAAGAGCTACATCTGTGGAGGACATTGTTTTGAGATATCTCTATAGTCTAGAGTATCAGAGACAAAGGAAAATAAGTGGAAATTAATCCAACCTCTTACACAACCCCAGGTCTTGACATCTTTAACCAAATTCCATGAAAACACACCATTCTCTAGTGAACCAAGGAGTTCTGGGGCACAGAGGCATTTCAGACACTGTACAGGCTTTTCACCATTACAGCATGTTCTGTAAAAGGTAACATCTGAAAACCTCCTTTTGTTTTATGAACTAGTGGGAGTTCTAAAGCTCTTCTGAATGAGCTGGTTTTGTCGTTTTTTTTTTTTTTTTAGAAAACCACAGATCCAGGAGCTGTTGCATCCATCTACAGGTGAGTTTTTTTTTTGTCCTTAATGGAAACTCTCTTTGCATCTAAAATCTCAGTATCAGCCTTAGCCCTTTAGAACAAACTCAGTCTTGCAGGAAATGAAAACCTTTTGACTGCCTTCCCCATGGACTCCCACTTAGTTCTCTCTTAGCTCACCTTTACCTCATTTCTTCACCAAATGGGTGATGAGTGAGCCTTGCTGTTGCCTGATGTGTTCCAAGTTGTGGGAGGAACAGCATGATATGAAATTCTTAACCCAGGAATCTTAAATGTGCACCCACATTGCTGTGCACCATGTCAGTTTTGCTGGACCTGTACAGACCTATTGAAACATCCTGCTGGAAAAGAGAAAGAATACTTGAAGTAACACCATCTGGGCCATTGAGTTTTTATGGTGAAAATTGATTCTGTCAAAGACAGGATTTAAGAGGCAGATGTGCTAGTACATCTACTTAAATGCACACTGTTTCATGCCCTTTTCCTGTAACAACTTCAAATATAACTTTTCTTTTTTTCCAGGGGGTGAAAGCTAGTAATTTAGGAGTTTTATAACTGCTCTGGCTATTTTGGCTGTTGCTGTAAATGAAGGTTACTTACTTGCTCTCTTCTTTATTTTTTTTCCCTCATTTTCTTTCTGTTTCACAGTGGGGGGAAACTGGGGCCTTTTACTATTTATTTTCCCAGGAAAAATATGGGACATACTTTGCTTCAGAACAGCTTCCTGCGTTGGAGTTTACAGAGATTACCCTGTTTTTGGTTACCTTTTACTGGGTTTGGTTTCTTTTTTTGTGTTGGAGAAATAATGTACTCTAAATTGGGTGAAGTAGGTAAAGGAAAACTAAGCAGATCTACTACCTTATATCCCAGGGTCTTTAACTGAAATAGAAGCTGTAATTAATGATATTTAAGAAAAGAAATAGTGATGAAGCAGGAGTAGCAAGCTTTGCACTGCAAGGACTGGTGACTAAGTGCTTAAACTAACAACAAAGTCTACAGCTTCTTGATGTGTGAAGTAGACCTAAAGCACAAGGACACAAAAATAGGGAACAGGAACTGCTTCTGCCTGTTCTTGTTTCCTCATCCAAGATGATCTCTGCAGACTAGGTTTATATGCAGAGCAGTACCTGGGTACTTATCACACATGCAGAGTCTAAATATTCACAACACTTTTTATCAGAGTCTGGTGTGCATGAGCAAGCTTTCTCTCTCCTCACGGGTAACAGAGGCTTTCTGGCTGCTGAGCAGGACTTTTGGAGGCAGTTGTTTTGTAAGACACCTGGTTTCCTGTCCAACACACTGGCAGAACTCCAGCTTCTGCAATAGTATCCCCAAGATGTGTTTGGAAAGAAAATTCTCACTTTTATTCTAGCACTGCATTTGCTTTGATTTCTGGTTGTCATTAGTTTTAGTGCATGTGGTGGAAACTTCTCAAATACCCCAGGCCTCTTCCTTCTACATTGGCTTATACCTCCCTGTGATTTTTGCCTCCCTCAGTGGTATTGCAGCTGGACATCAAGGGCTTCTTCTTGGGTTTTCTTGTCTTAATTAGTTTTAAGTTCTGTTTTGCTTACTATTTTTGCTGTGTTGATATCTTTCTAGAATTTCTAGGATAGTGCTGAGTAGCAGAAAGTTACTGGTAAAATATAGATATTGCTGTCTACGCCGTTTTAAAAGTTGGTTGCATTATCTGCTACTAGAAATAACACTGAACAGCAGCAAAAGAAAAATGCAAGCCCGGGTTTGTCTTGTTGTAAAGGCTCACGATAGCAAGGGGACTCCCAGCCCCTCAGGGACTCCGCCTCCCAGTCTGCTTGCAGATGGTGATTGAAACCAGGACCTGTTGTTAGGGAAGGCAGATTGCTGGGGCTGATCTCTGTGAGTGCTGGTGCCCGTGTGCTCCCTGCACACTCTCTGCCCTTCCTCAGAGTGCACATCAGGAATGGTGCCTCAATAAACTCTGGGTTTCCCATCTGGTGAATCCCTGGCATCTTTCCTGCTGCTTGGTATGATGCTTAGAAGACATACCCAGTGGTAGTCATCTATGTGATTTCTTTCCCTTTGCATGGGTTAGTGAGATTTGCCTTTTTTTGGTTATTAAAACAAAAATTTGATACTTTCCATGGTGTGGTTTTCCCCTCTACACTTAATTAAGGAGCTTTCACACGGTAAAATCAGATTGTATTTTAAGCGTTGTTCCTTTAATTTGTTAGTCTCCTGTCATTTTGTTCTTTTTGAGTTTCTTAACTGCAGTCTGGGGTT
Source organism: Corapipo altera (assembly GCF_003945725.1). NCBI lineage: Eukaryota > Metazoa > Chordata > Aves > Passeriformes > Pipridae > Corapipo > Corapipo altera. The sequence continues at coordinate 5,027,897 of NW_020884909.1, read as the reverse complement.
TAGAGTTAGACAAGTACGAAAAAGAAAACCCACAAAAAAAAGGAAGGGAAAATTTATCATTACCTAGGAGTGTCTTTTTGAATAGAAGTTCTGTGAAACTCAGAATGAATTAGTTCAAAAAGCTCATTCTTCTAACCAAACAGTATGTTAGGCTTTCAATTGAAAGGACCAATAATAATTGGATTTCCATGAAAAGAATTATTCAGTATAAATGCATCCTTGCAGTGAGAGACTCTTCAGTGTTTCACATTTCATTACCAAATGGAAAGACATTTCAGGAAGATGATGAACAAAAATAACCGAACCCAGGAGTTAAGCTAACTTGCAAACACATGAACTCCAGAACAAATGATGCTTTACAAAGTTTTCCCTAGATTATGGAGGAAAAGACACGTTGGAAATCTTGTGCATCTCCACAGTACCAGGCACCTGCTCATCTTTTTGTGTTTCAACATCTGTGAAATGGGTCCTTTTCCAGGAAAACCGATGTGCCTGAAATGTGTATTGGAGTCACCTACATTAATTAAGTACTCTGGCAAGTTCCATGAGCAAATGAAGCCAATGACAATGTCAAAACACATGGATGTTTAGGGATTTATTGTCTGCATGCAATATTTATTAATAAAATTGTTATGCTAGTATATTTAAATTAGATTGAGTGCTGAGCTTGAAAATTGTTGCTGTGGCCATTCACTGCCCTCCTCATAGCCTTCAGCATATTCTTTATATCATTTTTAATGCCTATAGAGGAAACATGTAGGTAACTATGGCGTTTCTTAAGAAAGATTTTAGTTGAATCACAGGACAACTTAGATTCAAAGTACCTTGGAAAATATGCATCATTATTAATTTCAAATAGTAATAATGAAATAGTTTATGTTTATGCCTTTGCAAATGTGATAATTTCTGTGCAGGAAGACAGTGGTTTCCTAATTGGTAGACTCATTAGTTTCATTGAGAGGTCTCTGTGGATAAAGTGATTAAAAAAGTTGGGGTTTCCTCAGTCTTTGCAACATCCATCTAGAAATGTTATGCTGTCAAGGTTAGGAAACATCCTAAAAATATGTTTATTTGATTTGGCTTAAGACCTTCTTTCTTCCCAATACCCTGAACTTGGAAAACAAGACAAAATATGGGTCTAGATGGTAAAGATATAGTGAGTCTATAGAATTGCCTTTTTGTCCCATGCATATCTTCCCCCTTGTTTACAAGGTTTCTTTCCACTTGTGCAAGACCAAGATTAACTTAATTCATTTATAGGGTCAGGAAAAGAGAGTCTTGAAGTGTGGGGACTACAGCTCATTGCCCTTGCAGAAAAATTTTAGAATGGAAAGTTGCCACTACATGGTGATTTTCTCAGTTTTGTCCTGAGTAGCATCAGTCAGTCCCAGTTTCCCCTCATCTGTATTGTTTCTGTGTTGTCATGGGCTCTACAACTCCCCAGTGTTCCCCTTAGGAATCAGAAAAACAGCTTAATCTTCTGAACATATTGTTACCAGTACATCATGTAATAACTAACTCCAGCTCTCCATGATGAGACTGTTTACAAACATTAACTGATATGAGCTGCTGCTTTCTGATCTCCTTCTTCTGTGCTTTGTAGTAAATGACCAGAAACCAGCTGTGGAAATGGCACTTGAGTGTGATTTGGGAGACGAGTGCCTGATAAAACAAGTAGCTCTGGAGAATTTCTGCAGTGGGATGAGTGAAACTCCTCCATCACATGAAAGCAGTTCAAAATAATTGATTTCAGCCCAGGAAGAACAGTCAGCAGACAACTTATCCTTCTGAAGAAGATAAACGAGCTAGAGAGGAGGTTTGACTCTGAACATGACACAGGCTTGAGCTTCCCTGATTGTGCCTGCACGGAGCACACATCCATTGCTGGAGCTCTGGCAATATAGATGGTTGGTTTTTCTGTGGTGTAACTTCGTAATATTAGACTACTATACTGAGCAAAGATCTACAAGATCAGTGACAGGAACAGAAATAACCTATACTTAATTAATTACATGCAACTCAGCCAGAGGCCACAAGACTGACTTTGTCTGAAGCAGCACTTCAAACATGTAAAACCCGATGGCTTTAGCTGGAAGTTACACAAGACCCTCAAAAAGGGAATCAGGGCTTTCAGACTCTCACACTTTTGTCATAGGAGAAGAGGGTGTTTAGTGAGGAAGACTAGCAACATTATTTTCTGACAAGCCAGGCCATCTGGTCCTTTAGATGGGACTGTACTCTGGGGGGTGTTATTTCCATGGACTCAGCTCCCTTGCAGGCTCAATCAGGTGGCAAGTTGGGTGGGTCCATGGAGAAAACAGGATATACCACTATTCTGAGTTAAAACTTAAAGGGTAGCACTAAAAAGAGTGATGTTCCCAGTGTTTTTGGGTACAGCTGCTTTATCCATAATAACTTACGTTTGTGCTGACCATTCCCAGTAAAGCAAAGCAGATTGTGGTAACAGTAGACTAGGATCAGTTAACTTATTTTCCTTTCCTGCAGGGTGAAGATGTTTACAGACTACTTTTAAAACAATCAGAGCCCAGTGCTGTGCATCTTTTACTAGATGCAGTAAAAGTGGATGCACTTTATGCTTTTCAACCTTGCCCTGGTGATGACTTTAACCTGTAGCAGAAGGACCCATGTTTCTACACCCTGCAGTTGTCTCTCTCTTCTTCAGGTACTACTGATCTTACCCAAATTATCAACCTGCTGGTCTCTTATTAGCGGTGATTAGCTGAAGACTTCAAATCCCTTTTTGTATTTCACCTATACCTCAGCTAAACTGGTTTTGTGGATTCAGAAGAAAAAGAATGGCTTTCATGAATTCCATGTCTGGTGACACCAGCATTTTTCTTCATCTTGGAAAAAAATATTTTTCAAGAGATTTTCATATCACAACAGTATTTATAAATGAATTAATCTTACAAGACATTTTATTATTGACAGTTGATTATTCTGAAGGTTACACCCACTCCTACACACTCATAAGAAATGTTAAAATTTTACTCACCTGCCATGTATTGTAGTCTCTGTACACAGCCTTGGCTTAGAAACAGAGTCGCTGGGAAGCTGTGTGTTATATTCTACCACAACTTCTTTTTGGACCCGTATATGTCATGAGTAAATATGGGTGTTCATCTTAGCAGCAGAGTTATCAGACACGGAAGCAACATATGGATTGTTTGGTGGTTTTGGAGCTCATCAAAGAGACATTCAGCTTCCCTCCGTAATGCAAAATGAGACTTTCTCCAACATCTGTAAGAAAAAAGGCAGTTCAGATGCTTTGGCTACTAGTCTCACATTACCATCTTTGATATTTCAAATCCATGTCACCCACCCGGACTTGTGCAAACCATTTAATGTGACATCCTTGTCTCTAAACTGGAGAGACATGTGTTGGACAGGTGGACCTCTCAGTGGATAAGAAATCAGCTGGATGTTTGCATTCAAAGGGTTGTGGTCAATGGCTCACTGTCTGAGTGTAGAGTGGTGTCCTCAGGGGTCAGCACAGGGACCAGCTCTCTGTAACATCTTTGTCAACAACACAGAGAGTGGGATCAAGTGCACCTTCAGCAGCTCTGCTGAGGCCACCAAGGTGTGTAGTGCAGCTGACAGGCTGAGGGATGGAGTGCCTGCACAGGCTCAAGAGGTGGGTCTGTGTGAACCTCATGACGGCAAGTTTGAGGGACGTGACTGTCCCCATCTGTTCTGCTCTCGTGAGACCCCAGTTCAAGTGCTGCATCCAGCTTTGGGTTCCTCAGCGTGGGAGGACATGGACTGGCTGGACCAAATCCAGAAGAGGGGCATGAAGATGTCCTTGGGCTGGAACACCTCTTCTACAAAGACAGGATGAGAGAGATGGGGTTGTTCAGGCTGGAGAAGCAAAGGAGAGACCTTACAGCAGCCTTCCAATACCTAAAGGGAGCCTGCAAGAGACCTGGAGAGGGACTTTTGACAAGGGCAGGGACTGATAGGACAAAGGGTAAGGCCTTAAACTGCAAGTGGATGCCTTTAGATTAGATATTAGAAAGAAACTTCCTGTGCAGGTGGTGCACAGTGCACAGAAACTGTGGATACCCCATCCCTGGAAGTGTTCAAGGCCAGGTTGGATGGAGTAACCTGGTCTAGTGGAAGATGTCCCTGAACCTGGCAGGGATGTTAGAACGAGATGGTCTTTAAGATCTCTTCCAACCCAAACCATTCTATGATCCTACGGTTTGAGCAAGTAAGAAGTCCTGTGATGAGATGGTAACTATAACACGAGTTTATTTGTCACAAAAAGGTCATCCCAGTTCATTTACTGGAGCTTTACCAGGGGCAGATGGGGTGAGAAAGAGAAACTGGTTAAGAAAATTACTTCATATTTCAGAAAAAGAAGGAATTATGTGTTCTGAAATGTCAATAACAATTTTTTATCAATTTTTAAATTTTTATTTGTTTTGCAAACATGGTATACCTGTGGGTTCTACTTTCTTAAAAAATGCTCCTGGGTAAGAATTTGATGGTTATGTATTATCTCCAAGTGAATCATGACTAGAAATTAAGGAAAAACAACTGTTTGGTCCTTTAACAGAAAGGACTTGGCAGTGTTAAAATATAATGCAGTTTCTACCGGATTTTCAGAAGAGGTTCATGTGTTCAGGTACCCTGTTCACATTAAGAAGTTAAGAGGGCAGTCAGAACATGCTACCTGTAATAATTAAGGGATAAGAGAAGGTTCTGGTTCTCAATTAGATTGTCCTTCTGTGCATCCTTTCCACTCTCTCTCATTAATTACAGTTTCCTGAAAATATGGCTCACTTCCTCGAAATTCAAGAGATGACTGGTCAGCAGCATCATATGAGATTGTTGTTACATCACACTGTGCTTTCAGATGCTCTTAGACTGCCCTCATGTTCAGAAATGTGAAACTACATTCTCCAGTTGTACATTCAGTATTTATTTCTGTCACTTTTACATGGATTTCCTACAAAAGTTTTCTTGGAGCTACCGAAAACAGATACTGCAGGACTGTAAGTTTAGCAGAAATATTAATTTCAAAACGGCTTGGAACTCTGAGGAAAAAGGTTCTCATTGTCTATTTGCTGTTCACGATTTAAATTTTTTCCTTACAAATAGAATTCTTTTACCTTTGCAGTGTGTTCTCTCACCTATAATTGAAATTTCCTTTCTTATGTTTCCAACTTCTTTCTTCTCTTGTCTAAAGACATTCTTTCATATCCACATGCTCAAGCATGCTTGCTTACCATCTCTGTCTCTCTCTCTCCCCTTCTGGCTGCCTACTATGTTACAAAACCTCTAGGCAAAGCTCCCAAAAGTGTCCTCTTAACTCTGACTCAGAAGAAACAAGGAAAAAGGTTAAAGCATATTGGTACATTCATGGAGATATTTTTTCCCCTCTGATGGCTCTACTAGGTGTTTTAGACAGTTTTATTGTTAAGGGACAGAATATTGGAGTGCTGTAATAGCCTACCCCAGTATGATCCATGCAAATTAAAATGCCGAATTTAAGAAATGGGACTGTTTTCTCAGGTATAAAATGTTGGTGATTATGCATTATCTGCAGCTCCCTTACATTTACTGCTCCTTTTGTTACAACCAAAGTTGTGCCAAGGCAGTGGATTTGTGTAATACTTGGATGTGTTTTGGTGGAATGTGGAGGCATGGGCGAAGTCTGCACCCTCTTTGGTCCACCAGATACTGAGGCCACAGTAGGCAATTTGTGTCTGGTCAAGAGAGGGAGCTTTTTTGATTTAAACCTGGCCATGAAACTGAAAGTGAGCTCAGACCACCTGAGGATCAGTTGTTAAAAGGCTGTTCCTTGTGCCAAGGACCAAGGCATGACCAAAAACCACAGGACATTTCACCTCCCAAACCACGATTCTCTTTTCTTCCTTAGTAAGTGCAACTACAACACATTGTGTGTGAGTAAAGGCTTTAAGTAACAGTGAGTTTGTGAATATAAAAGACATTTCTGTGTGCCAGGAATGTGTAGGACACAAATTAAGAAATTTGGGAGTAAAGATTCAGCAGGATGAAAGAAATTCCAGATACACTGAAAAGAGTGGCTGGTGCAGGGAGCAGAGACTGACCCAGAGCTTCATGGGTCTACTTTCACACCCCTTCTCTCTTACAGATATCCAAGTTCACCTTGGAGAAATCTCTTCTGTCATAATTCACAATAAGTTGGAAGCACCTTTTATACGTCTTCAAAACCTCTGACAGCCCCAGAATCCCTGGTCTTCTGATGCTGAACTCTGTATCTGCTAAATTCTCTATCTGCTTGAGTTTCTGTGGCAGGTGTCTTGACGTACAGAGTCTTGGCATAGGTGAGTAATTTGGCATCATCGATCGTGTCCAGGTCTTGCAGTATTCCACAAACTGTACAAACTGCTGTTTTCATCTAGTGCAAAAGGTTTTCGAAAGAAAAAATGTCTAGATGGTTGTTCCTGAGAAGATGGGAGATAACTCTTCCTCTGTCCTAGCAGATGTGATGTTCCTCTACACTCTCTAAGGCAGCCAGAAACAAACAAACCTCTTGTCCTCAGGCAGAACATCTTGCCTTTCAGCATGATTTACTAGTTTAAAGTGAGTGCTGAATTAGCTGTGATTTTGTGGTGTCAGGTTTGCAGTTCAGCACTACAAAGTTAAAGGTTGAAGGAAGTATACCCCTTAGTTTTATGTGCCTCTCTTTCTCACATGTTAAGTAGTAGCAACAGAATTGCCATTACCTTGTTCAAGTATTGAGATGATAATTCAGATTTCTGAATTACAAGCTACTGAATTGCTCAGCTCTGATAATCATACAGCCTAAGCAAGATGTACAGTGTAAATCCAGAATTTGTAGCATTCAAATTACATCAAGATTGATTTAATTTTTTCCTCCCGTGTTTTTCTAAAAAGGCACAGGGGAAGGGGGGGTGAAAGGTAGCCTGAAGGGTTGTATTTGTTTTCTCCTGGTCATTTTCAAGGTAAGGGACAACAAAATTTCAGTATGCTGCCTGCTACTTCAACTTCGGTGTGTAAGAACTGCTTCTGCTCCTGCCCTCATATTCTACCCACTGTGAGGGGAAAGACTCTTCCCTGGTATTTTGCTGGTACTCCTATTACTGTTGGAAGTGTTATAGCACTCCTATAAGCCTGAAGCGGTCTAGTGAAAAGATGAAAAAAAAAAAAAAAGTAGTCCATGACAGAAAGAAACTAAGGTTTTCTAAGCATTTCCTTATAAGTTTATATATGACAAAAAATATCCATCTTTGTTTTCATACCTATTACTTATGAAGTAATTAAAAATTAATAAGACCAAACTATCTACTAGAAAAGCTGATCACAGACCTTCATGAATGAAGGGAACGAATTCCTTAATGAATTTGATTCTTTAAATTATTAGGAAGATTTTCTGTAACAAGAATAATAAGCCATGAATTAATAATGATAGTTAGCAGCTTTCAGTCTTAAAGCATCGAAGCGAAGTTTTATATAATCCTACTCACATTACAAAACTCTGAGCACTGCTTTCATTCCACAGACAGGGGAAAATGAGGCTGAGAGGGCCAGAGAGACACCCAGGATTGTGTGACCCGTCTGTGGCACAGCCAGAGTTTGCATTAGGGATTTCTTGATGTCAGGAAAATTTTGGGTTTGCTGCATTACCGGATATATTGACATATTGCTGGCTGCAAGTGCCTGGAGTACACAAGTATGTTTAGGGTTCAAAAGAATTAGTTAAGGTTGGGGTTTTTTTTTAATCTACTCTTGGCAGTTTTAGGAGAGGAGATTCTCGGGGAAAGCTCATGCCATTTGGCTTTTATCACATTAAAGTGTTCTGTCCTTTGTGAAGGTGCTCACAGAAGAGACTGATTTTTTTCAAAAACCATCCTTTTTTAATGCAGAAAGTGATGCAGATCAAAAGATTCCTAAGACAGCCATGTAGCTAGCAGCAGAGGGATGAAATCAGAACATAGGGTTTTGCCTACATATAGCTATACTAGTCTTTTACTTTGGCCTTTGAAAGCCAGAGTGCTGCTCTGGGTCTTTAGTACTTCTGAGAGTCTTAAGGAACTGTGTTTCCTAGGAAATGGATTCTACAAAGAGCAGAAGGCGAAGTGTGTTCCAATTCACAGAAGAAATGGGAGGCAGTGAGTGTTTGTCTTCAGTTTCCTTGCAGTGAACATTATTGGACTCAAATTATCTGTTGTCTGTATTATCCTGTATCTCACTGAATACTACAAACATGTTCACACTTTTAGATTTGTGCCCAATGTACCCTACTGTCTATTTTAGTTCCCAGAGGAGTCTGCAGAAAAGTTAACATCAGAAATATCCTCTGCCACAGCAGTGTTGTACAATGTAACAGCCAAGACCTTCCTATAAATAACAAACTCTCTTGTTGCATGGTGTTTACTTGTTGGAAATAATTTCCCTTTGCATTTGTCCTTCCCTTCATCTGTGTGATCCTGAGATTAAATTAGTAAACTCAGAGCTGTGTCCAGTATGTTGTCGTGCTGCATAACTACATCATGTTACTCAGAGGAGGAAGGAGTTTCAGGGTCTGCTTTGTTATTGTTCACGTGCCTCTGGATTTATCTGATAATTTCTGAAACAGATAAGAATTTGTCATTGGCAAAAATTATTATGATTCCTTTACTTGGACCTCATCAATTAAAAGAGGCTGTATAGAGGGAGACTGGTGAAGTGGCTCACAGCTGTGAGAGGCAATGTTGGGCAGCTGTGACTTAGATACACACAGTACTTTTAGTCCTCGTGGTCCAAGTGCTTCAGGAATATGTCATTCCCCCACCCAACCCCCTGTGAAACATCTCAGTCACTTCTGCAACCAATGAAGGACCTTAAGGCAGAGAGAGTGTGAATCCCATGGAGAGTGGTGGGCAGTGGGAACAGACCTCCCCTGCCTGGGAATGAGCCATGTGGACCTGCACCACAAGTAGACTATGACACTCCTTTTTGGCAAAATGTCTTCTGCTCCAAGAAAAGCTGGATTTCCGTAGGGGAGTGTGGCACGATGATTCCACCCCAATAAGGCCCAGAGTCTGCCAATGCAAGACCACTGTGGTGAGTTACTGCTGGTGCTAGGGTGCTATTTTGCTGTTCAATTATGCTAAAACCAGCCTGGTTTGCCAAAATTCAAATACACGTCCTACTTTTTGAAGGAGGATTTGACAGATAAGCTAGGCCTGTGACTAGCAGTCAAACACTTTATATTATAAAAGTCCAGTCCACTCCCATAAGGTTGGGATCTTCCAACACAACCTTTTCTGTGGTGTATGTGTGGAGATTCCTCCCTTGGGTGAGGACACTCCTCAAGGTTACTCTTCAAAGTTGAGTGGAAGAGGTCTCCCCACAAGAACTGGTATGGGTGAGTTACATCAAATCTCTACTTAGTAATTATTTCTTTTTTCGAGCTTTAATTTAATTGCTTCAATAATTGCTCTAATATAGTGCACTATCTTATACTATACTACAAGTAGTTTTACCTTTATATTTTGTGATACATAATTCTTATTAAGATCTTTTGTGACACCATGACAGGGAAGGAAAACAATTGTTGGGTGTAAGGTAAGACAAGAGGATTTTGACATAGTCTAGTGCTTAGGTTGACACTTTAGTATTTCCTTCGTGAGAACATTGTTGGCACGATGAGGAAAAGGTCTGGAAATAAAAATCAGTGTATTATAGTGTATGTGATTCTTAGACTTGTCAGAGGATTTTATTTTTCCTGCTTTTATGTCTTCAAATATATTTGAAAACTATAGTTTATTTGGTTATTGAGGGATAAACCTCAGCGATAAGATATTGGGTTTTGAGGCATTTATTTATTTATTTATTTATTTATACCTAGAAAACTCTGTGTCAGAACTCCCAGTTCAGCACACTGAAGGAAAAAATTTCCATTAATGACTTCAAATATGAGACTAATTGATATCACTGAATAACTTACCTGTTCCCATAAAGCATCACACAATCGTAGAATCATACAAGGGGTTGGGTTGGAAGGGACTTTAAAGACTGTCTAGTTCCAACCCCCTTTCCATGGACAGGGACATTTTCACTAGACCAGGTTGCTCAAAGTGCCATCCAACCTGGCCCTAAGCACTGCCAGGGGTAGGGTGTGCACAGCTTCTCTGGGCAAGTACATTTCAAGAGCATTTGACCTTTGCTTGCCCCTTTTTTAAAATACACGTACCATGGGACTAAAGGTGTGTGCAAGCATCTTCACAATTCACCACAAAGCAAATTAAAGTGTGCATTTAGAGTGTGCCAGCTGCCCTTTACTATCTGCCCCTGTATGTATTCCTATAGAACATTAGCTGTCAAGGGAGTGCATGGCTCAGAGCTGTGAGGGAAGGACCCTACATTTATTGATCAATGTTACCAAGCAGGAGCACACACCAAGTACTTGCCCCAAGATAGTGAAACCACCGAGAGCTATCACCACAGCTGATATTGCAGCAGGTTGTTCAGTTGCTTTTAAGTCTTAACTCCCTAAATGACCATCTCCATTTTTAGTGATGCCCTCCTTCCTTCATAGGCCGGGTCCTATTAGTACGCAGGAAGCAAAGGCTCACACTGTAACAGCCAAAGAGGGTTCAGTTTCCAAACAGAGGAAGGTGGAAGTTCCCATCCATGTTAAGTAAAGACATAAGCCACAGGGATCAGCACTGTAGTCTCCTTGCTCTGTCTCTAGGCTCATGTGCAAAATGGGAATTTTCTCTAGCTGGAGGACTCAAGTCTATTGAACCATGAAAGTGCAGGGCTAGAAAAAAAACCTCCAGGGGTCACCCGGGTTGATGTGTAACCTGACAGAAAACTAACTTTTTCAAAGAAAACCCTTCAATGAAGCAGTCTTTATCACTGTGCTTCACTACACTTACATATTTAAAGATCCTTTTTCTGGTCTCCCGTCCTCTAACTTAAACCTATTTTTCTCCTGGTAGTTGTCACTGACAACCAACAGTTCTACGATTCCAAGACAGGTGCTGAGGTGGTTCCTTGTAACAGAAAAATAGGAAATCTAGTATTTAAAAATGTCACATGTTTAAGTTCAAACCTCTACAAATCCAAATCCTTTATCATTATACTGCTGACCAGACAGTTATTACCTGTTTCAAATTTCTGCATTTCCTTTTGCTTCTTTGACTGTAGTCCTTTGCAGTTCCCTGTGCTGAACTTTATCATGTTGATTTCAAACGACCTCACCTGTTTCTTGGGACCATTTTGAGCTCAGATCCTGTCCTTGAGAAACCTTACAATTCCTCCTGTGCTCATGTTTTGGAAACTCTTGAGAAGGACTGCATCACGTGAGCTGTTAATGAAAGTTTTGAACGTGACAAGATGCAAGACCAGTCACTACCTGACTTGCCCAACTTTCTGATGATGAGAGTAGTGATTTGAATTTTCAGTTATATTTTTCTCATATAAAATGCTAGTGTTTCTACAGTGATTACCTCTTATAATAGTCAGTTGCTATTTGCGTGCTTAAGCCATACAGATTGCTTCAACCTGAGCCCATCAGCGTCAAGCACTGTGCAGGCACTAAACAAAACAGCTCTCATAGACTGAAAGAACCCGCATTTTAAGTAGAAAAAAGGCAATAGATTGATGAAGCAAACTGCGAGTGGAGCACAGTATGAAATTTTCTGCTTTTAAAATGGTTTCTAACAACTGCATGCTTAGTAGGGAGAGTGCTGTGCAACCAGGAGAGTTGAAGTGGTGTGGTTGCTCCCCCTGACAAATGAAAAGCCACATCTATGTGCAAATATCAGTGAGAGAAGGCTGAAATTTTCATATGGAAGAAGTTTTCTCTCCATTTCTGGCATTGTGCAAAAGATAATACTTCCACTTGGCTAGAAGAATTGCTTTCCCCTTGGAAAAAAAAGTCATCCAGGGCTGGGGGTGCCAGCTATGGTCTTTACTGTGTGAAAAGGAACAGAATTTTCTCTGCTACTCTTGAATAGAAAACATGACCTGTTATTAATGATTTCATGTTGTCTTACTGGAACTTGTTAGACTTTAGAGAAGGAAGATGAGTGATGAATGTAAAGATGGTCAGGATCATTTTAATTCTGGAATTTGTTTTGCATATCTAGTTCTCAAAGAGGACAATAACCACGAATCTGACAAACAGCTATTTATGTAAAAATGTGCCTGCATCCTTTTGCTGCAAGTTTTGGAAATATATTTTGTTGACTTCTGGCAAAACGTGTATTATGGAATTAATCTTTTTCTGCAGTGTTCCAATATAAGGCAAAATCCTGTTCCTTGCCTTAAATACTAGGAAGGGCACAAGGTCCCATAACCTAGCAGAGGCTGAGTGGTTCCACTCAGCCATACCATGGCTGTACATGCTCTGGATGTAAAGCGGAAGGAGCATTTAGGATACATGTGTGTGTGACATAACAATTAGCACATGTTACTAACATACTGCTGGGATCCATTCATCCAGTACAGTATCAGATCTGTGAGTGCTGTCCCTGGAGTCAGGAGAATTACCCCGTGTGAATAACAGAGTGGGGTCCAGATCATGACGGGTGAAAAAGCTACTTGTTACAGAAGGGCTGTGTTTTGCTGGAACGGACCATGTGAAGAGGCAATGACAGCTTTAGTGAGGATGATACAGAGGCTATGTTGGATTAAGGATCTCTGCATCAGAGTTATTTGTTTTCCTGACTAAAGGTCTTCATATTTCCTGGATGATGAAGCACATTGCACGAGGCATTTTTTCTTATGCAACTTCGTGTCAGATTACACAGCTGATGCAGCCTGATGTAATTATGCTGGCATATGCTGCAAGTTAAACAAGGAGGAAACACGTGTTTTTAAATGGCAAGATATTGTAGTAGACATAATCTCTCTCTCTTTTTTTTTTTTTTTCTTTCCCCCCACAGTTGTGTTGGTTGGCAGAGAACAACATCCAGACCTTGTGATGACAAAGATGTAAGAGGTGGGGGGTGACGACATTGGAGTGACTGGGCAATTATGCATTCGTGGCCAGAGTGAAGCAGGGAGATGCTTTGCCCTGCAGTGTTGAGAGACTGGTATCACAAAAACTACTGCTGTCTTTCTGTGCCTCACAAAAGTAAAAAGTCCTACCTTCTTACTGGGTGCCTGTGTTTAGCCCAGGGCCATATTTTAAAACTAGAAATTCTGAAAGCTCAGTTAATTACAAAATTAGTGACATTTCCGTGAATGAAAACACACTGTACATGTATTTCTGTCCTACTCTGTGTGCTTTCTACAACTGTCAGTTCCCCTGTCTTTCATTCCTGCTCACTTACTGGCTTTCTCCAGAAAGCCTGACAGTGAGAGCTTCTGCCTTCATACTCTTTTGTACAACACAGAAGTGCTGAACATAGAAGCCATGTAATTTTCTTGCAGCAGCAGCAAACTGTTCTGTAACTTTTTCTTCTTCATATTCCCCACTTATCCCTGTTAGACACAGATGCTGTTCCAGCAGAAAAAAATAGCAGAAACTGTGTGGCTTGCTCATTCAAGTGGTTGAATGAAATATAGGACTTCAATCATGAAATTAACCTGAGTGATGACTGGAGAAGGTATTCAGTCACAAATCACATGAGGTGCTGTTATTCTCGTTTTGCAATATCAGAGACCCAGGTACTTTAGATAAGTTAATTCCAGTGCTCTTTTTCTGGTAAGTTCTATTTTTGGGTACACTTCCCCAGCTGGGGAAGGGAATGTGACCATAAATTATAATACAAAGGCTAAATTAGTGTTGTGCTGCATGGTTTGTGATGTATAGCCCCAGGAGTGCCAGGGTTGCACATCTTTGAAAGGGTACATTGTAACCTGACATTTTCAGTCACTTGGGTTTGCGAACTTCTCCAGTGTGTTACATGCAAGGAAACAGCAAGTTACACAACTAAATTTCGAGAGTCAGGTGTTGTATAACTCACACATTTCCACAGAGCTCCATCTCAGGCGCAGATATTTCAGTGTCGGATGGGTACATACAGCTGCTGAGGCTCAGTTCAGGCAGGGAGTCACGACTTCCTCATGCTATACAAAGTTCAGGCAGCCTGTATTTAGGCCAGCCTTTGATGGAATAATGTGAGAATTACCATTGTTTGTGAGCTTGCATTAAATAGGTCTATTAGGAACGTGTGTGTTACTTTCCCCTCTCAGCACAACAATGCTGTTTGCATGTCCTTACTCACATACCTCTCATAAAATCCACTCTGCTCTATCCACATCCCCAAATGATGTGTGGATAGCTATCTATCCCATCTGGGACCAGATACTTGTCCTTCAAAACGTTTGACTTCACAGCCCTTGTTGTGACAGCAGCCTTGAAACAGAGAGCATCCCAGGCTGTTGGAGGACTGTGGCCCCCACTCCCACTCTGCTGCCCCCACATACAGTTGCCAGCTCTCCTATCCCACTTAACAGAAGACAAATGCTCAGCAGCTCAAATCCCACTGAAAAATTACAATAATGTCAAAGAGTAAACAGTGCTTTAAGTGGACACTGTTCCTGGATATGCCCCTACTGTACCCCTGCATCCCAGATCCTGACTCCATAGTCCCCACAGCTGCGCCCCAGCGCTGCTCTTCCCTTTCTACTGGTATAAATGCTCATGTAAGTCATACCAACCTTCCAGTACCTGAAAGGAGCCTACAAGATGGAGAGCCCACAAGAGGATATAGTGGCAGGGCAAGGAGGAGTGGCCTTAAGATGAAGGAAGGTCAGTTTAGATCATATAACAGGAAAAAATTCTTTACTCTGTGTGTGGTGAGGCACTGGAATAGATTGCCCAGAGAGGCTGTTGTTGCTCCATCCCTGAAAGTGTTCAAAGTCAAGTTGAATAGTACCCTGAGCAACCTGGTCCAGTGAAAGGTGTCCCCATGCAGAGCAGGCCAGTTGGAACTAGATAATCGTTAAAGTCCCATTTCAACCCAGGCCGTTTTATGACTCTACGAAAAAGTGGAAACAAAATGTTGCTGTGAAGCAAAAGTTCTGAATGAATGATTCATAATTAAAATGCTTCAGTTAAGTCTGCTGAAAGTGTAACAACGTATTTCATTTTGAGTAATTTCAAAAATTAAACGACACTTCCAAAAAGGATTTGTTTTGTCTCAGCAGTTGCTGTTCACTTGTGCCTTTATTTCTCCCATGAGTCAGATTGTCTGTAAGGCTGCTTTTCCCCAGGCATAATGTGGTCTTCTCTCCCATTGTGGTTGATGTTTATGAACATTTTTGATTTTTTTCAAAACTGCATTTTCTCTTGCAACAAGAATTCCTACCAATGTCTACATCTACTAGTCTCCTCCTCAGGCACTTTCAGAGTCTTTAACCACAACCACTTTTTTACCCTTCCCTCTCACTTCCTCTTAATCTTGTGCACATTTTATTTGAGGCTGTAAATTGCTGAGCCCCCATCTGCTGTCTTGAAGGAGGAAATCACTTCTCACTGCCATGGCTGTGGTTGGGTGCTGCAGTGTTATTTGATGTTACCTGCATTCAGTATTCCACTACAACATCTGAATATTTTCACCTGCCTCTTTCTTAACTCACGAAAAAAGTGCAATTGGTGTCATTGAGGACTGAAGGTGAGTGTACCAGCAATAAAAAATAATAATTCCACACAAGGTTTGAGTCTCTCATTCTCTTCAATCTTTCCACCTTAGCTTGATTTTTTTTTTTAATTTGCACCTGCTTTTCACTGTGGGGTAATCCTTCAAGAGACCTTAAAGGGGGAGTGATATGCACTCAAGCAAACATCAGATTTACCAGTAGTTCCCAACAACCTGAAAACCACATGGCCAGTTTAGCTTTATGCTGAGACAGTGAGCAAGTCAGCTTTGCTCAGGGACAGGGAGATGGAGCCATAGCTCCCTGCCCCTGGGTAGCAGGGTGGGACAGGGACAGGCTCTTGGGCATTGGCACAGCCTTGTGCATAGCCAGTCTTTCAGCAGAAGGACTTGCAGAGGTGACCTGAGAGGCCCAAGGACATGTCCCTGTCCAATCTGGGTGAGGCAAGGGCTATAATGGGTGGCCCAAAGCCAGGGTTGCCTGAGTGTGGCAAAAATGTTTGTGCTCTTTGGCTCTGTGTGTCACAGAGCCAGCTGGCAAATCTGCACTGCATGGTATTAACTTCACTGCTTAGTTCGGGATGCAGGACTTTCTTTTCCTTCTGGTGTGCTGATTTTGCTTGCTGGCAGGGACTGTACCACCCAACAAGACACTGTTGTGGTTTGCAGATATTCCTGGGTCACCCAGCACAACACAGAATCAGGCTGGAAAGCCCTGTTCAATGGTATTCTCTGCAGTCACATCTGCTTAGGACATGTTGATGATCCAAGTGTTTCTACTCCTCTTACTTCTCTGACATGCTTAGAGCTTACAGATTTCTTGTTTTCTCCCCCTTTTCAGCTCTCAGAAGGGTATGGAAACCCTTTCACTGCCTGCTCTGAAATTCTCATGGCTACTTTCATTTAATAATTGTTTTCCTTGAAGTTATTTTTAAGACTGTATATTTTCAGCCAGTGATATTCACACCCAACTCACAACGTAATGAAGAGTTCCACTCTAAAATAATTTGAAATAAATCCCATTCTAGGTGTTATCATACTGATATTGTATGTCTGGTCTCCCTCTGCAAAATCTACTATAAATTTCAAGATGTGGTCATCCTGACATTAACTGGGAATTTTTTTATGACCTCTGTATAAACTGAACCTTTTCACCCCTTCATATGTGATTTAGCAAATGCACCTTTTGGTTACAGGTGGGAAAAATGACCTTATTTGTCTTCTCTGTTTACTTTGCATTATACTGAAGCCTGCATAAATAAAACCTGTAGCAGGCGCCTGTGTCCTCACACCTATCTGTCTGCACTTACTGCTCTTTAACTCTGTTAATTACTGTAATTAATTGTAATTATAGACTAATTTTTCAAGTGATACATCAAATAGTGCACCTGCCAGCATTTCCTAAACCTCCAGCGGCCTTATCCTTGCTGTGTTGATACCAAAAGTTGCTGTGCAGGCCGTGTAGATATTCAATGTCCATAGTTTTCACTTGGGTGTGTAGTCCCTTACAGCATTGGTTGCATCTGTGTGCAATCTCATGGTGGTTTGCAAACTCCTGGAGCTCCTACTGGCAGGCTGCTCCACAAGAGCCCATGGAGCACCAGGTGAATACGTCATGATGTGGGCACATTTGTTTGAAGTTTAGGTTCGTTTGACTGTGCAGCGTGTGTTGCACTGCTGGGTGATCTCTTTCCTCCTGCAGCTGCTGCTTACTTATCCACCTGCTTTTTCCACCAGCATTAGCTGCATCCTTGGGCCCCTCTGAGAGTGCTGTCAGCTCTAGGAGTCTCTCTCAAGACAGCAACGGGGCTGCTGCTCCTCTGGACCCTCCCTGACCCATTTCTGTGCATGTGCTACTGGTCATCTCCTCCCTCCCTGTAATGTCTCTCCTAGTTTACATCTCCTAGTTTAATGGAAGAAAAGGATCTGAAACGAAGATGACTAAGAAAATACAAAGCAAAAATACAAGGGAATTTTAGAATATCCTGATTTGGAGGGGACCCAAGAGGATCACTGGGTTGAACTCATGTGCTCTTGCTTAGCTGTTGCTCAGTTAAAACATTTTGTGAACTGTTGGACCAACAAATATTTAGTTGGAAGGAGAAGAGGGAAATGTACAGCAAACTGTTTCACAGCTCCAGCAAGCCCTGAATAAAGGTTAAGCAGCAAAAGACTGCCTTTTTCTGCTTCAGATCTTCTTTGAATACTGTCTCAAATCCTTTCAGATGTAGACAGTCTGTAGCTAAAACTGTTTTTAACAGTGAAAGGTAGAAAAAATAATTGTGGAAGCAATCTGGTCTTTCAAAGGTTCATATTCTGCCTCAATATGCAGAAAATGGGTGCAGATCTGTCTGTGACCTCCATATTTGTCTGACAGTGGCACATGTGATGAACAGATGTTAATTTCCATTGAGGAGATAACTTTAAGGGGCAGATTTTAAACAATGGCCTCTTTTTTTTTTAGCAGCAAATGTGGCTATCAGGAACTGTAGGAGCTTGACAAGCACAAGACGTCTAAATATGTGACTGTACCTGCAGGCAAAGTACTCAGACATTTAAATTATAGAAATTACTTCATAGTTACTTGTGGATACAAAAGTGGATAGGTAATGCTTGATGAAAACCAAGATTCTGATGTTTTATTTTGACTGCATTTGCCCATTGGAGGTTCTCTCTTATTTTTACTGATCCCACATTACCCAGTGGGAGCTAGAGCCCTGGTGCTGAAGCATTTTGTAAGCCCTGGCATCAAACAACTGACAAACCTGAATCTATACCATTGCCCTGGTCTTGTAGAAAAACTCCTTTATCCTTAATGGCCAGTCAGCTGTATTTGTCCCTTTAGGAAGACATCCACACAGGGAGGAGGGGAATGCACCATGTGCATTAACAGAACTGCATGTAGCTCAGACATGATACCTGCATGGAGTCCCTTGACCATTCCCAAAAATCTCCTGGGATGACTGGAGGGTACAGCTCCAGCTGCATTCTACTTCCTCACATTTATAATTTCGTGGAAGCTGAAGCCACCTTGTATTCATGTATTCAAAACCACAGTTGTATTCAGGCCTGTGTTCATTAACTGTCTTGAATGTCTAGTATGCTGACTTGGCTGTCTTCCTTCACTGGTGTTCTCACACCTTATCTTTGTCAAGGGCAAAATATATCCACCTCAGCAGATGACCTCCTGGTAACATTTCACAGAGAAATGTGGATTTCATATCAGAAAAAAGCTAACTGATTTATTCCAGAGGGGAATCACGGAATCATAGAATTCTCTGGGTTGGAAAGGAACTTAAACCAATCCCCCTGCCACTGGCAGGGACACCTTCCACACCTTCCACTTCCAAAGTCCCAACCAACATGACCTTCCAGGGATGGGGGATCCACAGCTTCTCTAGGCAACCTGTTCTAGTCCCTCAGCACCTTCACAGTGAAGAATTTCTTCCTAAATGAGAAGCAAACTAATGTCATCAGCCACTCATCCTAGAACACAGCAAGGATGCCTCACACTACTTGCAACAGAAGTGCATGGACACTTGCTGAAAGTGTCATGGTACCTTTCTTCATATTTCAAGAGAGAACCAAGAACTCCTCCTTCTCTGTGGGCATGCTTCTGTCTGAAGCACTGGTGGATGCACTGTGTTCAGTGAGAATTGCTGGCTCCTTGGCAGGCAGTCCTTTCAGGTGCAGGGCTGCCGCCAGTTGCTAGCAAACAGGATTCATCCCTCACATGAACAAAGGTGTGTTGGCCTCACAGA
The DNA here is from genome assembly GCF_003945725.1 of Corapipo altera. Lineage (NCBI taxonomy): Eukaryota > Metazoa > Chordata > Aves > Passeriformes > Pipridae > Corapipo > Corapipo altera. The sequence goes on along the minus strand of NW_020884909.1, from coordinate 5,008,564 downwards.
CCTCATTGCATAACCCCTACCAATAGATGACCACCTTCAAATGAATTGAATAATTTGTGTGCTCCATGTACACTAAGATTTATGGTTCCATTTGAAAAGAGAAAGAAGGAGAGCTGTGAAAGAGTTAGCAGAGCCTTCTCCTCTCTGTTCACCTTCCCTCACCTCATTCCTTTCACTCTCTTTAAACCCCATGTCATTTTGTGTCACAGACTAATTCTTCTGAAGGATTGGGCATGTTCTGGATTTGCAAAAAATGTATCCTCTATTGACTAAGATAACTTGATGAGGTTGGAAGCAGCAACTGGGGAGATCTGTTAGAGATAGTACAGTAACTTCAGTCAGTGCTAGCAAGATCAGCAGGAGGAGAGAATAAACCCCAGGGAGGTAATCAGTGTTTTGAGAAGGTGTTAATATAGTCTGATTACTAATGACTCATGGGTAGTGAAGTGAAAATTTCCCACTCCTAAGGGTAGCAATAAAAACATTAAATAAAACCAACTTCTTCTGAATGCAATGGTTTGTGATGTCAGGGCAGGGAGCTTGGTTGACACAAGGTTTTTCAGCATCAGTTACTACAAAGTAAAATCTGAAGAATTTATTACAGGTGAAATAATACTGCACTGATAAGGTCCAGCTGTTTTAAGCGGAACAGGTAAAAATCCACCAGATGCAGCTTGGTTTTCTCATTGCTAATTATAGTCAGTGCTTGGTTTTGTTAGGATTGTGTTATTGCCCAGCTTTAACGCCTTTTAATGTTAAACAGTAGTATGAACATTGCAACTAATAGACATTCATGGGACTGCATGTCAGAAATCAGTCTTTGCATCCACTTGCTTGCCATCCTACCTCTTGGGTAGGTGACCCCCCTGGTGGATGAGGGGAAGGCTGTGGGTGTGTCCACCTGGACTTCAGCAAAGCCTTTGGCACCATCTCCCACAGCATTCTCCTGGAAAAGCTCCAGCCAGACTTGGACAGGGGCACCCTGTGCTGGGTTAGGAACAGACTGGAGGGCCAGGCCCAGAGAGTGGCGGGGAATGGAGCTGCATCCAGCTGGGATCTGGTCACCAGTGGTGTCCCCAGGGATCAGTGTTGGGCCCAGTTCTGTTTAATATCTTTACTGATGATTTAGATGAGGGGATTGAGTCCATCATCAGCAAATTTGCAGATGACACCAAGCTGGGGGGGAGTGTCAATCAGCTGGAAGGCAGGAGGGCTCTGCAGAGGGACCTGGACAGGCTGGAGAGTTGGGCTGATTCCAACGGGATGAGGTTCAACCAGGCCAAGTGCTGGGTCCTGCACTTTGGCCACAACAACCCCCTGCAGCCCCACGGGCTGGGACAGAGTGGCTGGAGAGCAGCCAGGCAGGAAGGGAGCTGGGAGTGGGGATTGACAGGAAGCTGAACAGGAGCCAGAGTGTGCCCAGGTGGCCAAGAAGGCCAATGGATCCTGACCTGGCTCAGGAACACTGTGGCCAACGGGTCCAGGGATTCTTGCCCTGGTGAGGCCCTGGTGAGGCCACCCCTGGAGTGCTGTGTCCAGTTCTGGACCCTCAGCTCAGGAAGGATATTGAGGGGCTGGAGCAGGTCGAGAGAAAAGCAACAAGGCTGGGGAAGGGACTGGAGCGCAAGTGCTGTGAGGAGAGGCTGAGGCAGCTGGGGCTGTTCAGCCTGGAGAAGAGGAGGCTCAGGGGAGACCTCATCAGTCTCTACAACTCCCTGACAGGAGGGGGGAACCGGGGGGGGTTGGTCTCTTTTCCCAGGCAACCACCAGCAAGACAAGAGGGCACGGTCTTAAGCTGTGCCAGGGGAGATTTAGGTTGGATATTAGGAAGAATTTCTTTCCAGAGAGGGTAATCAGGCATTGGAATGGGCTGCCAAGGGAGGTGGTGGATTTTCCATCCCTGAAGGTTTTTAAGATGAGACTGGATGTGGCATCAGTGCCATGGTCTGGTAACCATGGTGGGGTTGGACCAAGGATGGTTGGACTTGGTGATCTCAGAGGTCCTTTCCAACCTGGCTGATTCTATGATTCTATGATATTTTATGAACATAGCTCAGTGAGCAGTGTAACACACATAGTGTGGTACCCTGGCAGTAAAGGGGACGTGCTCAAGGCTGGGAGCAACAGGAACGCAACTGCAATGATGACAGAGGTGTTGCAGCAATTCAGCACTCCTCCTCTCCTGTCCTGCAGAAGATGTGCAACATACATGGGAATGAGTATTCAGTGGAGGGGCTGTATCCCATTTACCTTGCTCCCTTAGGAAATCTATCTTGGTAAGTGTGTCAGTGTTAGGGCTTTTTCTTTTGTTTTTGCTAACCATCTTCTGCTCTTGTCATAAAACTAAGGCAATATCACAGAATGAGAATAGTAATACAGTGAGGTAATAGATTGGGTTTTTTTAAGAAACCTGCTGTATCTGTGGGTTTAGCTTCCTCCCTTGACATGTTTCAGGTAGTATGATTGTTGCTCCAGTTACAGCAGTTGTGTTGCTTTTGTGTTACTTTGTTAGACAACCCAAATCATGCCTTGTCTTTTATTTTTTTTTTCTGTGCTGAGATTTCACATGGGGCTCAAACTCCTTGAGTGGTTTAAATATTCCCCTTGTTCACGTGAATATGGATGGTCAGCCATTTTCAAAGTCTAAGACAAGATGTGGCTCAAACTTCTCAGCAATTTAAGCAAAAATGAGTCATGAATTGGCACTACAACAGTGGCTCAGTTGGCTAGTAGGAGCTAAGGGTGGTTGAAAGGGCTCTGAGGGCAGCAAAATGGGGAATTTGTAGTGATCTTGGTGAACCATTTAGGTATCATATGCTGGATATTGTATCAGACTATCTTCACAAAGCAAGATTCAGAGATGCTGTTTGCTTTTTTTTTTGACGGTCATATTTGGCAGAGGTTTTGGCAGTATTGGAAAGGTCTCAAAAGTGCTTTTTGTGTAAATTTGTAAAAGTATCTTTCAAGGTTCATTGATATTAATATTGCTATGAATGTGTCTACCTCTTTTGTTAATGGTGACAACTGCTGCACTCTCCTGCAGGTATTTGCTTTACTGTAATACATGTGAACCCTGGAATGGTGCAGTAACTTCCCACACTCTGTGCTGCACAAACACAGAATAAAATGAAGGCTGGTGTGCCACAGAATTTGCAAATATTGAAGGGATTTACTGGGAAGTGGGGGAAAGGCACTGTTGCTCAGCTGGGAGCAGATTTTAAATCTTTGCAACCTACCTATTCAGGTGGAAACCACTGGTCCTCTCTCAAAGGAATTAAATCTGCCATATAAGAATTCTTTAAGACATGTAAGAATTATCTGAGACATATAAGAGTTATTTAATACATTAAGTTGAAAAAAGCAGCATATAGAAGATGGAATAGAATATTAAAAGTACAGTGTGACCAAAAGATGCATTGAACACAAATAATGAGATTCAGTCATTTAAACTACTCCAAATTGCAACAGATGTGGCCACAGAGGCATGGTGAGAAAATGTTCCTTATGCATGTCCCATGCAGGGTGACACCTGTGATGTTGCTGGAACTGTCCTGGCATTCCCTGAAACCTTAAAGAGCACTGTGGAGTTTTTCTCCGATAGATTAGGGGTTTGATCACTTTGAAAGTATAGAAAGCCTTCTGTACTTTGCTAACTAACATTAACTAACATTTGGTCAGGTTTAATATTAAGAAGTCCATCGGCGCTGGAACACTACATAGGAAATTGCTATTGTTCATCCACTGTCCCCTGGATTGATTTCACAACGTTAAATCAATGTTTATTCATGTGACGTGAAAAAGACCAAACCTCTAACAAGTAGCTTCACCCAATCAGTTCAGAGGAAATAGTACAACTATCAAGCACAATGGAGGAGCATGGATACTTTTAAAGACAGCCTTGCTAATGTGTGTAATTTTTTTTCTTTTTAAATTAAATTAGGCTTACAGCAAAACCCAGAATTGCTGTTATCCAACTTGCTTGTTTTCCGACCCCTCAGGGTATAGCACTTTGCATCTGACTGACACAGCTTTGAAATTGTTTATCACATACGATTTCCAAAGCCGAAAACACTGGATGCAGTATTTTAAAGGGAATGTTTCCTGTTCTTTTAGAAAAGAACTCACAAAATCTAGTAATGTAATAATGCACAACCAAGTCCTAATGCACATGGAGAACAGGGAGCTGATTTGAGACAGCCAGCATGGCTTCACCAATGGAAAATCCTGTCTGACCAGCCTAATGGCTTTCTATGATGGAGTAGCTACACCAGGGGATAAGGGAAGAGCTACAGATGTCATTTATCTGGACTTCTGTAAAGCCTTTGTCATGGTCACTCACAACACCCTTCTCTCCAAATTGGAGAAGGATGGATTCAATGGCTGGACTCTTACATGGATTAGGAATTGGTTGGATGGCCACATCCAAAGGGTGGTGGTCAATGACTCAGGGTTCCAAAGGCTGTCATTGATGAGAGGTGTCCCTCAAGAATCCATACTGGGACCAGTGTTACATAGTATCTTCATTAATGACATAGACAAAGGGAATGAGTGCATCTCAGCAAAGCTGCTGATGTCACTAAGCTTAGTGGTGCAGTTGACACACCAGAAGGATGGGATGCCATCCAGAGGGATCCATCTTGAGAATGGATCCAGGGGAAAATCATGTGGTTTAAGAAGGTCAAGTGCAAGGTCCCACACTTGTGTCAGGTCAACCCCCAGCACAGGGCTGGGGAATGAACAGATCAAGAACAGCCCTGCCAAGAAGGACTTGGTGGGGGGGCTGGTGACTGAGAGGCTGGACATGACCCAGCAATGTGCACTTGCAGCCCAGAAATCCAGTTCTGTCCTGGGCTGCATCAAAATCAATGTGGCCAGCAGGGTGAGGGAGGGCATTCGGCCCCTCTGCTCTCGTGAGACCCCACCTTGAGCACTGCAAACAGCTCTGGGTCCCCAGCAGTACTTTGGAAGTTTTGTAAACCCTCTCCAGGGTTCCTTGCCAATGGGATGGCATTTCACTACTACCAAGAGTTTAGTAGCTTGTTTAGAGACCACCCTTTCTACTGCCTTTTCTAAGTGTTTGCTGAAGGTGCTGAATAACCTGTTCCTTGGTGGGATCCTGCTCCTGACATGTCTCCTCCATGGCAAGCTACCGTTAAGCTCTCCCCTGTGCTGCTCACTCCTTAGCTAACCCTCTTCCTCCAAATCCCTGGCATGTTTGTCACTTAATAACCTTTTTTTTTCACCCTCCAGAGATCAATTTACCATTTAAGTGGTTTTGACCAGTACATGGTGTTGGTGACCCATCTTTACATGGGCATGTGTGCTTTTTGCTGTGTTTTCGTTGCTGTCGTTTCCCTGGGTGTGTGAGTCATCCAAACACAGAAAAAGCTAGGGTAGATCTGTCTAACCCTGCTGGCATTTGTGTCTCTCCTCCGCAATTTCTCGGGAGTGTGTCTGGAAACGCTCACAATATTTAACAGTCACAGCTGATGAGTCTGAAAACATGTCAGGGTTTAACACTTCTGGAGGTGAAAGGGCTAGGGGTTTTATGTTCTACATGATTTACCTCACAGAAGTAAGTGGAGCAAACTCGCGCTCCTTTCGATATACAAAATTGCCCAGTTTCACCAGAGGTCCTTTTTTGGTTTTCTCTTTTGTTACCTGCTCTTAAACACGAAGGAGCCTAACAGCTGAATATTCATTCTTCTATGTCCTGTCAAACTGTATGTAATATAAAGTAGTCTTACTAAACAGTTGCCTTAGTTCTCTCTTGTCTGAACCACAAGGAGACTCTAACAGTGTGTTTTCACACCTGTTTCAAGTAAAGCTCCCCTTGTTACTGTCCATAGGAGGTCTGTACATGGGGAAGCTCTCTCAGGGGTGTGTTTGGGAACATCTGAAGGGAGAATGTCACCCTTCGCTACTTTGGACATATGAACCTTGCCACACAGTTCTGCTCTGGAAAACAAAAAGATAAAAAAGTGCCATGAGAAATTGTTTGTAAATGCGTTTCAAACAAAAGAATATGATACTTGGCATGTTTCAAGAGAGACACTGTGACCTAGTAATTTCAAATCACTCAAGGGGTCTTTTGTGAAACAGTAAAAAAAATGAATGATCCACCTTTTCACTCTTGCTGTTACTGGGCAATTTCCACTCTGAAAAAAAAGAAACTAGTTACTAGGGTTAGGAGTCGTGAAGTAGGACAGAATGCATAAACCCAAGCCCAATTTAATCTATATAGTGCAGGTTTGTCTCCTTCTCTAATGTCTGTACCCTAATTCTCTGCTGCTCTGTATGTATGTGTGGGGAACAGTGAGACGTTCCCAGGATCCGAAACCTGCCCTACTTTTTTTCTTTTCTTTCCAAGTCTGGGTTGTTTGTTCAAGACATTCTTAAAAAACATACAAAAAACCCCCCCTCCAAGTAAAGTCCATACAAGAATCGATACCTAGTTTCAGCTCTAGTGTCTTCCTGTTAATGGTTAATTAAGTCAATGGCTAAGTAGCAAATGGGAGTGTTAGGAGGGCAAGAACATACTTCAAAAAGAGTTGAAGCCAACTGTAGTTAAGGCAGAGCAGTGTTTTGAATATGTAGCAGAGATGAAAATAGGACTATATACAAGGACAGAGACAGGATCCTGTCATGAGAATATCTGTTTCCATATGCTAATATCAGTATTTCATAGGGTTACGAAATGTACAGAAAGTATTCATTTCAGAAGGTATTTCAAGATACCTTGACTGAGTCCCTCAAGAAAAAAATACTTGACATAATATTTCTGAAACAATGGTATATTGTAGACTTTAATTAACAAATTTAAACAACGTACAGACAGGGACTGTTCATCTACACTCACACGCACAAAATTTGGCCTGAGCTGGTACTTGGCCTTCCTGCAACTTGGCTGGGAAGGAAAGTGTTTCAACAGCCTGGTGAGGTGTGCTACAGAAAGGTCTGCTCTGGAGGTTGTTTTTCGCTTTGGCAGTTCTACTACACTTTCATCTTTAAAAAGCCCCCACCAGTGATTGCCAGTTCCTGCTTAGAAAGCTCAATGCTCTGTCTCTCAGGGAGTGCCCCTGGGAAGTTTTGGTTTTGAGTAAGTTTAAAGGTCCTGAGGTATCACTGATATAGTGGCATTTCAGATTGGTTTTCTACAAACAAATTTAACGGTCTGCATCTGTTCAAATCACTGGGGTTGAACAAATCTAATGAACCTTTATAGAAGTTAATAAAACAAGATGAAAGAAATAAGAAAAAATAGTTAACCCTACTTAACAGAAATATGTGTAAGCATCCAGAATTCTGGATCAGATTTAGTTGAACAAGATGATGAATATTTGAGTTTGTGTTGTATTCACATTTTGATTTACAATGAGTTTAATTTTTTTCGGCCTTTTTAATCCAAAGCTCTTAAAGTTTTCTTCATATTTACCAAAATAAATATGCAACACATGAAAAGATAACTGCAAGATGAGTTCAGTGGTTTTCTGTCAGATCAACTCTCCTTCTGTCTAAATTAGGAATCTCATGTTTGGTGACACAGACAGCACTCAGCATCACTTCCCAAGGTTGGAAGTTAGCCTTTGTGCCCTCCTCCACGATGATGTGTGTGCTCATGGTAGGATTATCTGACAGACAACCACACAGCAGCAAAACATACTGTTATAAACTGTCCTACTTGGTGATAAATTGTTTGGGTCCATCTTCAACACATAAAACTTAGACTTTGTCCAAATTTTGGTGCATATAGGATGAATTTGCAACCACAGATGAAGCACACTTATTGCTGTTCTTCTTTGGTGATATTAATATTCCAAAGGAGTATTAATAAACTCAACAGAAAAAATTGGTTTGGGGTGTGTATGTTGTAGGAAGATTAATTGTGCTGCATTATTCTCTGACAAATCCAGGATCCTGACTATATAGCAGATAATACATCAGAGGGGCAAAAATAAAGGAGGATATGTCCAATCTTTTGCCCCACCAAGAGGCTGCTTACCTCTGGATCAGCCCAGTGTGCAGGCCTGCAGGCACAGGGATTTATTTAGGTCCTAAGAGCATCAGTTTGGTTACTTAACTTTCTTATCTTCCCCTAGCAAGGTTAGGTCTTTCTGTGTGGAGTAAGCTCTGTGAATTTATGACCAATAAAATCTGCTATAGCATGAAATGGGAAATGACTTCAGATGGAAAGTGTGTTATTGCCCCAAGCCTATTGAAACTATTTGTATTACTGAAGAAAGCGTTTCAACCAACATCCTCTAATGACTTTTAATTGTAGAACCAGAGAATGGTCTGGGTTAGAAGGGACCTTAAAGATCATTTAGTTCCAACCTACCCGCCATGGGCAGGGACACCTTTCACTGGACAAGGTTACTCAAAGCCCTGTCCAACCTGACTCTGAACACTTCCAGGCATAGGGCATCCCTAGCTTCTCTGGGAAACCTGTTCCAGTGCCTCACCACACTCACAATAAAGAACATCTTCCTCATATCTAATCTAAACACACCTCCTTCAGTTTAAGGCCATTCCCTCTGGTCCTATTATTAGTGGGTTGATGTCTAATTCTCCATCACTCTGAGGATGTAATCAAGATAACTACTGTACTTCTAGGTATTTCAAGTTTAGAACTACTTTGTGAAAGTGCAAACAGAAAACAGCTGCTTTAATATTCTGATTTGGCTTTAAAACACAGGCAGCTGGAAAAAAGTATATGTCTGAAAGTGTTTTTCTAAACTAATGCTTCAGCCTTCAAACAATATTTAACAACCTGGTCCAAAAATAATCAGAGAGAATTTCTGTATAGACATCAACTGAAAATTGCTGAGAGCAAATTAATAGTTCAACTAGCTCCAGCTGCAAGTAAGTGTTTTGATAGAATATGGGATATCTCTTCGGAGCATCACACAGCTGGTACAACCTGGGCCAGAAAATTCCTAAAATACACTGATGACAACTTTATGGAACGGGTCCTAAGGGAGCCAGCTTGGAAAGATACTCTCCTTGATCTGCTGCTTGTCAACAGAGTGGATCTCATGAGCAAAGTGGAGATTGGTGGCCTCTTGGCCACGGTGACAACGAAGTGATTGAGTTTAAAATGTCTGTTGACAGGAGGAAAAGTGCCAGCAAATCTCAGCTCTGGACATGAGGAGAGCAGACTTCAGACTACTCAGGGAATTAGTAAGTAAGGTCCCCTGGGAAAAGGTTTTTGCAGGTGCTGGGTTCCACCATTGCTGGTCACTTTTCAAACATCACCTCCTAAGGGCACAGGAGCAGCAATTCCCAAATGTCAGAAATCGAGCAGGTGAGGTAGAAAGCTGGGTTGGGTGAATAGGAATGCTTTCATGGAAATAAGGCAAAAAAGGAAGGTGTATGCCCAGTGAAAGAAAGGTCAAGTGACACAGGAAAAATTCTGAGACGTCTGTCACTACAGAAAGAAAATTTCTGTGGCCAAAGATCCTGCCCAGAAATACGGGGGACAATAAAAAGAGTTTTTTTCAAATACATTAATGGCAAAAGGCAGTATAGAAATATCATTGACGTGTTACAGGATGAGGATGGTCACCTCAGAAACAGTGACAGAGACAAGGCAGAGGTGTTTAATGCTTTCTTTGCCTCTGTCTTCAACATGGATGATGGACCAAGGGGTCTCAGTGCCCTGAGCTGGAGGACCACTGACTGTCAGAATGATCAACTCCCTGTCAACCCTGAAACTGTGTGGGATCTGCTGCTCAAGGTGAATCCCTACAAATCTATGGGGCCTGTTGGGATTCATCCCGGAATCCTCAAAGAGCTGGCTGATGTCATCACAAAACCTCTCTCAATGATTTTTGAGTGGTCTTGGGAATCCAGAGAGGTCCCAGCTGACTGGAAGCTGGCAAATGTTGCCCTGATTTTCAGAAAGGGCAAGAAGTAGGACCTTGGAAACTGCAGACCTGTCAGTCTCATATCAGTGCCTGCTAAAATTATGGACAAGAGTATTCTGGGATCACAGAATAATTTCAGGTGTTGTTGAAAAACACCTGAAAGACAACACTGTCATCAGTCACAGCCATCATGACTTCGTGAGAGGAAAGTCCTACTTATCAAACCCAATTTCCTTTTATGAGAAGGTAACCTACCCAGCTGACCAAGGGAAGCCAGATGATGTGATCTTTTTGGATTTTAGTAAAGTTTTCGATACTGTCTCTCAGAGGATCCTTCTGGACCAAATGTCCAGCCCACAGCTGGATAAACACATCATGTGCTGGGTGAGCAATTGGCTCATGGGTCAGGCACAGAGGGTAATAGTGACTGGGGTGACAGCAGACTGGAGGCCTGTCGCTAGTGGGGTTCCACAGGGCTCCATCCTTGACCCTGCGCTCTTCAATGTGTTCATAAGTGACTTGGACAAAGGACTGGAAGGGACACTGAGCAAGTTTGCAGATGACACAAAACTGGGAGGAGCTGTTGACTCCCTCAAAGGCAGGGAGGCCCTGCAGGGAGACCAAAACAAATGAGGGGACTGGGCAATCACCAACCATAGGAGGTTCAACAAGGGGAAGTTCCAGATTCTGCACCTGGGATGGGAAAATACTGGATGTACATTCAGACTGGGGAATGAGATGCTGGAAATCAGAGTAATGGAAAGGGCCCTGGGGGTCCTGGTTCCTCACCCAGAGGGTGGTTGGGCACTGAACAGGTTCCCCTGGGCAGTGGGCACAGCACCAAGCCTGACAGAGCTCAAGAAGTGTTTGGAAGATACTCTCGGGCACAGGGTTTAACTCTTGGGGATGGTCCTGAGTGGGGCCAAGGGTTGGACTCAATGATCCTTCCAACTTGTCATATTCTGTGATTCTGTGATATGTTGGGAGCAGCCTGAAAGGCTGTTATAGAAAAACTAGAGGCAGTGTAACACATCAGGCATGAAACAATAACATCTTGCTGTGTCCTAGAAACACACATTATGAACCAAGATTTGTCCTACTTTTAAAAAGACCTTTAAGAAAGTGTCTGCTAAAAATGTGACAACACATGACAGTACTTGAGAGAACAAGGTAGAAAGGCCATTGGCACTCAGCTATGTAAATATTTTATTCTTGCAAATATTTAGCAGACCGTGTCTATCCGAAAAGCTGGAAATGAACACAACAATATGTGTGCAGAGCAACAAAACAGGAAAAAACCACATATCCTCTGTATCTCAATCAAATATATAAGAACATCAAAGTAAGCATGCAAGATAATATGGGGAAGGAAGAAGGCTGCAAATGACTGTTAATTGCAGGCTCCCTGTTAAAGCAGCAGAGGTGTCTCTTAATTCTCGATTTTCATTATTCTGGTAGACAGCTATTTTTACTTATGTTTCCCTTATATTAGGTAGATGTAAAGAACACAGAACAAATGTCTTTGAATTCAACACATCTTGCTGATGATCAAGAGTTTTTTTCTGAAAATGGTGGAGTCTATTTTGGTGGATTTACAAAATAGTTCATGCTATAGAAAAAAAGCAAATACTAGCTTAATTACTTCTCTCCCATTTTTTGTACCGTTCTGTCTTGGTGTGAAGATATAATTATCCTGGGTTTTAATTTTCCTCATATCACTGACAGCTTCTGTGATAAAGCAAAATACTCTCTTATTGTGAATGCTTGTAAAATGGTGATGAGAATTGAAGTTAAAGAACAGGAAACATCTCTTTTGGGACTCAGATTCCAAAGACAATGCCGCAGACAAGATCTTTCTATTATGTTTCAAAGAATATTTTATTGTCACTTCCTGTATCAGTTGAGTTATTTATTTAGCTTACTTTGAAATGAAATAGAGACAGAGCAGCAACCAAATCCACAACAACTGGACAATCATGGCTGGATAGGTCATATGTCTCCAGAAACGTTGGTGAAATTATTCCACTTCTGTAACTGAAAGGTCAGCCTGTTGGTAAGCAGACAGATAAAGGGAAACATGAAATAAAGGGTGAAGGAAGTGAACATAATATCTAAAAGTCCCTCTCTTTCATGTCAGGTACCAAAAGGTGCTGGGTTGAGATGCCAAGGGATGGCAGAGCAATACTCTGGGGGCAATCATGGGGCTGGGTTCCCTGATGCTGCACACACAACCACACTGCTTAGGTGGCAGTCCCCTTCCCTTCCCTGGTAGGGTAAAATAGGCAGCTAGAGGCATCTGTCTGCTCTGCTTGCATTTCATCTGGCCCTGCTGAGGGACTCTCTAAAAAATAACCTTAAAGAGAGAGGGTATTTAAGAAATAGGAGGCCCTTTGGAACTCCAGGATTAGTATGGGAACCAATGTGGACCGAAACACACAGGAGGTAAACAGCAGTTTGGGAGGACAAGCACAAGAGAAACATGCTGCAGGGTGATTCTCAAATGGTGCAAAAAGGCAGGAAAGTCTTGCAGTCATTTTAATCTATGTACAGAAGTATTTTAGGTAAATGGTCACCCTAGTGATCGTTATTATTTTTCCTTTCACGAAAGACATGGGGTTTCTGAATGAACATAATGCCTCTTGGAGAATTGAACATGCTGGACTTCTTTGTAGTGATCAAAATGTGACTTTTTTCCCTCCAAATTTAATTTTTTGCAGGCTGGACAATGTCCTTCTCAGGACATTTTTTCAGATGAGCACGACCCAAACTATGCTGCCAAGTGTTACACTAAAGCTTAGGCTGTACTTGAGAGACAAAAAGTCTGAAACGAAAGGTAGTGTGCCTAAAGACCTTCCCCAGCACTTGACCACATTACCTCTCCCAGGGGTGCTGCGTGCTTGATTGTGCCCTGCCTTGTATGTAAAAATGTGCCTTCTTTGGGGCACAACCCCAGGGGCAATACTTACACCCTGCCAACATACTGAGCTGGGGGCAAGAAGAAGTGCCAGGAGAGACTGAACTTATTTTGACTGTCTCTTAGACTGATCATCTCAACAAGCTTTTTCAATAATCAGAGAAAAAGCCTTTTGCAAAGTTTTGCCTGAAAGATATCATGATGTTCTTTTAAAATGATGTGTCAATGGATAACAAGTCTCATAATCATTTTATAAAATGTATTTAAACCAAAAGACCATTTCAGTAGAAATGTGGTGGGTTTGGAATGGATATCTGATTAAATAAATTACGAATAAAGTAATTTTTCAGAGACCTGCAGACCTGTGGAGAGAGGAGCCCACACTGGAGCAGGTTTCCTGGTAGGACCCTTTAAAAAAAATTCTCACTGTCACCAAGGTTGATAATATCTAAGTCTAGTGCTTTTCTCCCTCCTAGATTGTGTATACAATATAAATTCTGAAACTTGGCTCCTTTTTCTATGGTTCTTTCCTATGGACTCCTCTAACTCTGTTTCCAAAGGTGGAATGGTGACTTCTCCTTTTTCAATAACAGTACAGCATCAATGCTGTTTATTTAGGTTTCTCAACAGAGAAAGAGATGGTTTCATTCTAAAATTTTGCATCCTCTAAGCAGAATTTCAGAGTATAAAAAACTGCTGTGGCTAGAGCAGATTTATAAAATTATTATTTATTTAAAATAGGAATAAGAAAAATATGTCCTCCAAGCCTTAGGAATTGGAATAATCCTTGTGACATTTTTCAAGTTTGCGGATTGTTCAGAAAGTTTTCCTTTATCATCAGATTAGACTCTTGTTGGAGTCCTACTCCTCTGTAGTAGGAGACTGTTTCTGAGGGACTCTATCCTGGTAGAACACTGTCAGTGGGCAGATTCCTTCCCCTGAGGGAATTGCTGAAAGAGTCTCCTGCAATCTACGCTTAAGATACACTGAAATTGGCAGTTCCACTTAGAGTCTTCCAGATTTGCTGGTGAAGGATAGGGAGGGTGGGGGTGCAAATTTTTTTCCAGGCAATGGTGCATTTGTGCCATGGTTATTGCCAGAGAGAATTAGGAGATGACAGTGAGGGAGGTTTTCACTGGAGCTGACAGATATCTGGAACGACAAAATTATTTAGATGCCAACTGTTTGCTCCATGAAGACCTTTGTGCTCAATTATGACTGCACAGAGGCAGTCAGCAGGGGAGAACAGATGCAGTCCAGAAAACCTAGTAAGAAATTCACTGTGTTTCTCTTTTTCATTACCTCTCTCCTCCTACGGGCACAACATGCATAGCAGATGCCACTTCTGACAGAGTTTATGCTCATTTATACCATTTCCTCTAACCAGAGTTTGCCCACATGCATTTCGTGAAAAACAGTGATTCCATTTATTTTGCAGTACAAGTCCTACTACTCCACTTGAGACTAACTTGAGAGAAAACCCTGACAAATACAAGAAGCATCTGGCCAACCCTGCTGCTGCTCCAGACCCACACAAGAGCAGGGCGTGGCTGCCCCCCCTCAGCGTCCCTCTTTACCACCTCTAATAAACACTGATGCTTTCCACAGCGTGTGTGTTTCATGACTAAAGAGCAACCCCCTCAGGGAATGCTTTCCAACACTGCCCTTCATAGTGGGCTCCAACTTTTGGTCAGTCTGGAAGTGATCAAGCAGTTGGAATAGATGATCGTTGTAAGTCGCTGCAAACTGAACTGTCCTGTCCTATCCTATCCTACCCACTCCATCCTATCCCTTTTTTTTTTTTTTATTGTGGCATCCCACTGTCAATCAGTGTATATCTGTAGGCACTGATCCAGAAGTGACATCCAGTAAGGTTAAGGTGTGGTTCTCCTCAGACTGTACCTGCAAAGGCTTACTGAGGGACTCCACACGGGAGGTAACCTGGCTACTCCCAGTGTTCAAGTCCAGAGGAAGCTCTTCCCATGCTTTGCTCTGATCTAGAAAGAGCACAGCTCATCCCACTCTCAGAGCTGGGCATGTGCCAACTGGACTCTACAGCAGGCTTTGTAAAGCCACTGAGGACCCTGAGCTGCCCAGGAGTTGTCTTGCTGCACGGTGTGAATGCTCACTTTCTGAGGGGGGAGATGGCATTGCTTTTCTAGACCAGGCTGAGCAAGACTCTGACCTTCTTGTTGTTCCTGCTTTGGGGAAGAGGTTACACAAAAAGTCTCCCAGTGTCCTTTCCAATGCGAATTTTCTGATGAATCCCTAATTTTCCACTTCTAATTTCATGTTGTTTGCCCCCCTGTCCAACTGGACCTATCCACTTTCCCTGCCTTTGGACCTTCATGGAGACATCCTGGAATAAGCTTCACAAATTTCCTCAAGCCCCTGAAAAAAGTCATGCCCTCAGAAAGTTTGGGCACGCACAAGTGCTCTTTCCCTGCATCCTGCAAGGACTCTTCCAGCATTGCAGGCACCAACCCTCTTTGGCCTGCAAGGACAGCTGGGGAACTCACCTCACCTCTACAGAAAAAATACCTGGGAGTCCTGGTGGCCATGAGTTGAACATCATCCAGCACTGCACCCCTGAGGGAAAGGTGGTGAGTAGTGTGCCTGTCTGCAGGAGGATTCTTGCCAGGATGGCTTGCAAGCTCACCTGGAACTGAATCAGATGAAGGATGTGAAAGGACACAGAAAAGGCTTTACTAAATCCATAAATGGCAAAGAGAACACTAGATAAAGTGTGGGCCCACTGCTGAATGAGGCAGGAAACGTGGTGACACTGTACATGGAAAAGGCTGAGATACTGAATGTCTTCTTTCATAGAATCATTGAATGGTTTGGGTTGGAAGGGACCTTAAAGATTAGCTCGTTCCAACCTACCTACCATGGGCAGGAACAACTTCCACTACACCAGGCTGCTAAAAGTCCCATCCAGCCTGGCCTTGAACACTTCCAGAGATGGGGTATCCACAACTTCTCTAGACAAACTATTCCACTTCCTCACCATCATGGGGTAAAGAATTTCTTTTTAATACCTAATCTAAATCTACCCTATTTCAGTTTATAGACAGTACCCTCTGTAACTGAGGTTTTCAAAGTGCATTAAGAAAATAATGCGCCCCTCCTTCTTAAAGATGTGGAAAATAAGGCATGGCCATTTAGCCAGAAGTCAGGCTTGGTTTAGAACATAATGAGAAAATAAAAATAAAATAAAGAAGATGATTGTGCATGATCTGTCTGAATCTTCCAGCCTTTCCCCCCTTCCCATATGTTGCACTACCCTGCAGTTTTATCCCCTTCAGATAGACAGTATATGCTGTCAACACTCAAAACACTGGTCCACCTCTCATTGCTTCTAGATGTAGCATTTTCCTTCTCCACAGTATCCCTAAAGCACTACTTCCTACTTAAAAAAAGTTCTCTCAGAAGAGTTGGGGAACTTGGAGTGGTTTCAGTAATGTACTAGCTAGTACAAAATGTTGTCATGTTAGCAGTAGCAGTGCCGGTTGCTCACAACAAGTGCTTGTTCTGGCTCTGTTGCAATTTGCTTTGCCCTCTTATGTTGTAGTTTGTCAAAAGCCTTTGATAATAGTAAAGTTTTCTTTTATAAGACTGGAAGCCAGGTTATTATTACTGACAGGTACCTGAGCGCTTCCAGGAAGAACGTGGTAGGAGGAGGCTTGGAGGGAAAAAAACACAGATGCTGGGTTCCAGTAAACCTTGATAATAAAGGATCACATTCACTGTAATGTTATTTAACAACAGAGATTAAAAACCACATGCAGAACATTCTTTTACAATGCAGCATCCCACAAGTAGAGGATATCTTTACAAATGGGCATTTATAACTTTTTTTTTAAGCCAGGGATGCTTTATGGGAACAGGGAACTGGCAAAAATTCCTCCTGGCCCTCAGGTTCAGTTCCTCTGTCATAGGTAAATGAGTGATACATACCCTTTCCTGAACTGATCTGGCTCCATCTGTAAAATCATCACTGTTTTGGCCTCTGCTACACCTCAGATTGTGACTGCTGCTGTGCTTAGCCACCTTCTTTGAGTTCTCAGCCACAGATTTATTGCAGGATAGTTTGTATTCTTCTTTTCTTTACCCCTACTAGTGTCTTCCTTCAGTTTAAATACTTCTTTCTGTTCTTGGTGTTTATCTTTGACACAAAAGGGTGATCAAGCATTGGAATAGGCTGCCCAGGCAAGTGGTGGAACCGCTATTCCTGAAGTGATCAAACACCATGCAGATGTGGTGCATAGAGACATGGTTTAGTAGTGGACCTGGCAATGATGGGTTAATGGTTGGACCTGATGCTCTTGGAGGTCTTTTCCAACCTTAACTATTCTACGTTTCTATGTGTAGCACAGCAATGACCCACTGCGGCCTCCTTTCCGCCTCACAAGGTAGCTCTCGCCCACAACGATGCCAGGCTGTGCTCATCTTCCTGCTACACAAAATAATTCACTTTTATAATGTTTTAGGACAACGGAACGTGAGCTTCCTTAAGCTGTATTGCCAAAAGGCAATAAAGAGATGCGACGATCAAGGGCTTAGAGAGCAGAAACGTTGGGCTTGAGTTACCTGTCTCTCAGCTTCCTCCTTTTCTGGTAGAACATAAACAGTGCTTCTTTCTCACCCTGCAGTCAGCATTGCATGTTAAACATGTGACTAAGGGAGTGTCTTATGTTCCTCATGCTCTCTGGGCTAGCAGACTTACACCAAACATGCTCTTCCTCACCTACCTCTTAAATATGAAGAAAAGATCAAGTATGAGTTCCGGAGAAATATTTTTTTACAGTAATGTTTCAAATTAATTTCCAATCGATGCTTAAACTGGTCACTGGTTCACAGACTTCATCTAGAATATCACTTCCGTTGCTTTCTTGAAGATCTGTTTGACAACAATGTTACAGAACTCTCTGTGCCTAAGGCACTTGTTTTCCCTTATCATAAAGCACTCTTCTACTGTCATCGTACGCTTCTGCAGCTTAGCTCTGCGTTGTAGAGTAATTCCCATGAATGAAAGTACATTGCCAAACAAAAGAAGGAAAACATTCTCAAGGCTTTATCTTGACCTACATGCTCGTGTTGACTTATATGATGCAAGTTTTGAGTAATTAATGTACCTTTGACAAAGGGAACACTCGGGTCAACGAAAGAATCCAGTGTAAATATTGTGATCATCACTTGGTGGCTGCCCCTAGTTAACTTCATTTATCGCTGCACCAGGAAGGTTGCAAATAATTTGTTCTCAGTAGGTCAGAGAAGGAGGAGCAGTTGGGCTATTAAAAAATAAGTAAACATCTTCCTGGGAAACTAGTAAGACAAGGCATGTGAATCCCTAAGCTTCAGAAGAGCCTCAGATGGGGCACTGCAGATTTTGCCAGACCGCTCATGAGAGCTTCTCCAGCCTTAACTTCCTTTGTCTGCCCTGTCTCAGTCCCTCTCATAATATGCCCTGGGCTTTTTGTTTTCTCTTGTGTTAGCTGAGGTGTGCAGGGTTAGAGAGAGGGACATCAGGCACAACAGGGAAAATTTTGCTCTAATGTTGGGGTTTTTTTCCCCACCACGAGGTAGTTAAACACTGAGAAAGTTTTCTCAGAGATGCTGTGGACTCTCCATCCTTGGGGGTCCTCAGAATTGAACTGAACATGGCGTCAGCAAGTTTGCCTTGGTCTGAGCAGAGATCTGACCAGGTCACCTCCAAAAATCCCTTCCAACATGAGCTATTCTCCGTGTCTTATAGAGGTGACATGCCGTCTTCCTGACACAGAGGGGACATTAACGAGCACAAGGCATAAAGAGAGTAAACAACTTCTGATTAGAAATGTGGAAAAAATCAAAAGTGAAAGTCAGGGAAAATCAATTTGGATGAGAAACAGGATCACGAAGAGAGATTTGTGTCTTCCACTAAACATACTCAGAAATTCTCATTCCTGTGGTCGACCAGGACTGTGGGGAAAAAAAACAAAGAAAGAAGTTTACTTGTTAGAAGAGGACAAATTTTTCTCATTATGTTGTTTGTCAGAACAAAGTAATCTTAAGTTTTAGGAATTAAGACCTTCACATTGGCTTTTTTTTTTCACGTTTGGCTAGGTTTTCGGATCATTTAATTTAATGATTATCGTTTAACTGTAGGTATCCTTAACTTTAATGAACAACAGACCTCAGTTTTCAACTCACTCCATTAATATTTTCTCAAGTCTGCCAGGAATTAATGTGAAATAGTAGAATAATTTTAAGTATAATAAAAACTCTTTTTACCTCATCCCTATTTCCCAAATCTTCGTTCTCGAAGCCTAGCCATGAATTTACCTGTATAATGTCCCAGACAAGGAAGGCTGAAACGAGTTCTGTTGAGTGAACCTATTTCTGGAGAAAATGAGAATTTCTTTGAGCTAATGAGAATAATTTTGAGGTTGGTCTGACCTTCCATGTGTTTATTTCCTGCAGGGAAAACACTCAAAACCAAACATGCAAACTGGCATAATCCCAGCTCTTTGAAAGATCCTCTGTCATTTTCAGTGTCAAAACCAGGTTTGTGCTGACAATGTTGCTGTGAGTTCCTTCCTTATTTACTGGTCAAAAGACTGATGATACTTGTACATATGTCTATAGATAAAGGCAGATGAATTATTTCCTTAGAGTTGTCTGATTTTCTTGGGCTACACTAAGTTGGCAAATTACGTACATGCACACAAGAAAACGAAGCGAGCAGAATTGCAAAAGTTAAGGTGAATATATACCAAGGGAATGTGCTGTTGCTCTGCTGTGGCAGATTTGCAGCTGTTTTGCCTTCTCCTCCCCCTCAGCCCTTGGGGGATGTACATTACAGCTCCAATACTGGCCTGTCCCCCCACCAGGGAGGTTGCTGACCTGACCCAGCTTTCACCAGTGTATGCTCACAGCATTAAATATTTAACAAGGTGATAAGAGTCCAGGGAATTAGCACTGGGGGGAAAAGGGTATGGCCTCTATAGCTGAGCTCTTAATTAATAAAAATGGGCATTAGTGATCTGTTTCAAAATCCCTGTTTAGCAGGAATGGGATAGAGTAGGTTGTATTTGCTCTTGAAGGAGAGAGGCAGAAGCAGGGATGGGACCTGTGGTTGCATGGAAATGGTAGCTCTCTTGGGGATCAGTGTTAGGTGTTACTGTGAAAAGAAACAAAGGAAATTTTTATTAACTGGAAACTACTTAGCTGCAGATTAACTCAGCTACCTGCCTCTCCCCACAGCTGCAGAAAATTTAATAACAGGCCTTTCCTAATAGGTATCCTTTTCCATACCTTTTGTCAGAGACAGGTATCCTGCACTTTTAAATCTACCTATTGAGATAACAGTATTCTCCTGTTATCTCAATAACAGTATTATCCTGTTATTCATGGTATTTATGTCCCCTTTCTAGAATTTGGGGGATTTTATTGAGACCACATATCTAAATCAATGCATATTCTTGTGGTTCATTACAATTTTTTGTCTTATTTTAGTAAAGTTTTGGGTCAGTTGATCTAAAACAGTGTTTGCAAGAACCATGAATACTTTTGTATATACAAACACCATTATTGGAAAATAGAAATGCATGTATATAACAAATAAATTAGAATTATTTTAAAAGTATTTAGTATGTACTTGGGCTTTTACACTGTGGCGTTTTGATTGTTCATTGTTTATAGATGCAGCTTTTAAGTCTGAAAAAACCAACCCTGATACTGTATTTCTGTTAATATTTAGATAGTTCAGCTTTTTTCCTTCCCTTTCTGAAACGAAATGGGTGAATATTGGGCGTTCATAGGGCACAAACACAAAGAGAGGTAATCCGGGGCAATTTGCACTAAATCATGCAAAAATTAGCTCCTAGTATTTGTTTACAGATACTTAGAAAAGGAGAAAGCCCGTTTCCATGGCCATTTGCTTGTTTTTCTCAATGCACTGAATTTTGTACCTGGAAAATTTAACTGTATTTTTGTTTTCATTTTCTGTAAGGCTTTGTCTCAAATCCTGTTTAGACTCTGCACTACTCTTTTACTGACTTCTTTTATGACCTGTCCCCAGGAAACAAAACCTTGGCTTTAGTAATATTTGTGTTCAGTTTCCCCACTGAATAATTTAATAGTAAGTTACAAAAAACCCAAGACAGTAGTGGACAAAGCTATGTGAAAAAAAGCATGTATTTTTTAAGTCCAGACACGAGATATTTATTGCTTTTTAGTTGGTTTTGTTTTTTTTTTTTTTTTTCTAGGGATGATTACTAGATTCAGCTTTTGCTGATTTTATTTGGAAAGAACTTAATGGTTTGTGTTAGTGGGGATGAGTTTGAAATGCAATTAGTATATTTTGAAAGCAGTAAAAATGCCTAATGCACACATCATTAATGTGAATTTACAGAGAAACTCTGCTTAAAATACAGAAGGTTTGTTTCAAATCAATTTAATGCATGAAACATTTGAGTTGCAATTTTAATTGCAGTGAACGTGACCTGCTTAGAACTTTTTACAGAAAATAGTCTTATGTAACTACAAGAGGTTTCTATGAGGTGCTTTTAATTTTATGCTGTAATATCTGTCAAACACTTTCCTTCAAAAGAAAGAAAAATTCTCTTAAAAATGAGGTGCTCTTCATAGAAAACATTTCAGCAAAAATAGCCATTCAGGGATAAACAGCTAGAAATAACTGTAAGATGACAGAGTTCTAGATTTGTCATGTGGGATCGAGGGGCCTGTGGGTAAGCTGGGGCTTCTGTGACTAGTCAATGATTTCTTTTATCATGTGCTAGGAACAAGAGTGACATTTGTTTCTGAGAGATTTTCATCAATGAATCATCTCTAAGGGTACTTGCTGCAGGTAATAGATCGAAGTTAAAACCCAACAACATAGTAGCAATGGCAGTAAGAGCAGTAATGGACAAAACCCCTAAGAGAGAAAGAGAAAATTATGTCTCACGGCAATAATGTAGAGTCAAGTGCCATCAGTATTCTTTCTGCTGGGAGGTACAACCTTTCTGGGCCTGTGGAACTGAGGCTGTCAGAAATGACTACCCAGGCTGGCCTCGGATATCAGAAGTCAGGTGGACATGCAGCAGGGTTTCGATTGAAGAAGGAGACCTCAAGCAAAGCAGGCAGCCAGCTGGACACTGCAGCAATTTAAATTACAAGCACCCTATTAGTCCATTTTGCAGCACTGAAGTAATTAACAGTCCGAAGCATGTCTAGCATTTTGCTCTCATGCTACTGCAGCCCCCCTTTATAGTCAGCTGTGGAGGTGTGACACGTCCTTAGCATTTGACTGCCAACAAGAAGCCTGTGCTGCCTCACATGTCCATGTAAGTATTAGCCTAACTGGTCTACAATTACCATCACTAGGGAAGAGGAAAGCTCATCCCAGCTAGAGATCCAACTGAGCTTCTGTGGAGAGAAAAGAATGAAAAGTTATTATGTTTAAGGGTCTGCAATCACGTGTCAGCCTGGCACTGCTACGCTTGATGTTTTCAGCTTGAGATAAGGAATGCTCTTGTGAAGCCACGGCAAAGGCATTTGAATGTCTTGAATCTAATCTGTTTTGGAAGAAGCAAGATAAGCAGCAGGGTATGTTTTTAACCAGAAGCATGAAAGCTCAAAACTGACAGACCCTTTTGACTCACCCAGTTGGGCACACTATGGCCGGCAACCACGTCCAAATGCAGCCTCTGATCAGCTCAGAGTTATGCCCATCTGTTGGGATAATAGTGGCATTAACTAACTTTCTGTGTGTTTGGATAACACCCAAATGTGTTGTGCTTCTCCCTTCGGGGGGGCAAACACCAGGCCAAGAGGTGCCTTTTATGGGCAGCCAAGATAGTACCACATGGGGCATCTGTTCTCCAAGAGGTCCTTTGGGCCTAGTGTAGGGCTTTGTTCATTTTGGCGACCATGTTAGGGCAGGGGGAAGTTTGTACATGTGTCTGGCTGCCAAAAACAGTGATTGTTTTCAGGAGCATCTCAGTGCCTCAGAATACATGCTGTAGTTAAATACTGCCTACAAATCTTGCAGTGAGCAAGCCGTGTAGCTTATGAACAAAATGAGTCACAGAAAGAGACATGTGGCTGAAAACCACAGAAGTCTTCTGTGCCTGGTCAACCAGAAATCATGTAAACCTGCAAAGTAATTTGTGCCTGCTAGCATGGAGCAAAATGGAAAATAAATGTTTGAGTCTCGAGCAGAGGTTTTATAAAAAAAAAATGTCTTGGAAGTGCCCCCTTTCTGCTTGTGAGATTGCTCACTGTGGTATCAGTGGGATTGCAAATGGGTCATGATATCCTTACAGCCCAAGTTTAGTGCAGCCAGGCAAACATGAATGTCCTAGCATCACCAGGCATCTCCAACATGTATGTGCACAGGAGACTACAAGCTGAAAGGTGAAGTGTAGGAGGAAAGGTGATATGCACCAGTAAGTTTTCCTGCAGTAGTTATGTTCATCTATAAACTCGCTTACCTGGTAGCAGGTCATTCCTTTGCCTTTACCCTGCCTCTTTTGCTAAGTAAATTGCTGGATGACTTCATGGCTTCTGTTACAGATCTGCTTAAAGCTGATATGTGTATTAATCTAAGGAAACCAAACAATGCAGTCAAGTCCTTATTAGATAATGTACACAGTGTTTTTCAAGTATAGGTACTATTTTTCTTAATAACTCTTTAAAGCTTTTCAAGTTTTAGGAAAAAGAAGCTTGTGGTTATTACTGCTTTGAATAAGAAAACACAATATATTTGTGCTGCAGCCATCAGTTTCCTAGATTTATTTTGTTGTCCTAAGAAAAAAATAAAATACAAGAACCTTTGCTCCCTGGCATTTGCAAAGTGACATCCAACATGAAGAAGAAAACGCAGACCTAGTTTTCAGGCGCTTGTTTCTTAAAATGTTGGTCTGAATGTTTGAACTGTTTTGCGTCACTCACTGGACTTGCAGTCAATAAAACTTAAAAAAGAAAAAAAACCTTGAAGGCCAAATTTCAAGAGTGAAGGAACAGCTGCATTGGTTCTCTACTACAGCAAAACCAAGCAAAATACCAGAAAGCACAGGGTAATTTAATAAGGCAATTGCATATGAGGCTTATGCTAAATGTACCAGGCACATATGAATGATACCATTGTGTTATGTTGCTGGTTTGCAAGGAAAGCATAATTTAAAAGACTGTGTAATTCTAAGGTTTAATTTGATAGAAAAAAACCCAAACACCTCAGCACATGAATGTTACTATGATTTGATTTAGAGGATTTAAATATATGTTTTTCCAGAGCAGGTCAGTTAACTTCTAGGAGCATATTTCATTCTTCTTTACTTTGGCACCTCCAGTGACATTTCACAAACAGGGGTAATGTCTTCAGTGTTCCAGAAGCAAGTCAAAGATAGTAACATCTCTCTTAAACAAATATCCCTTCTGATAGTCTATATGCAGTGATAACTACAGAGATTACAGCATTTGTTTAAGTTGTAGAATTTTTTGTCTGTATGCATTCAAGTGAATTCACTACAGTGAATTCTGGTTTAGGATCTCTGGGTTTTTTGTACAAACCAAATTAACCAAATGGTATATGCATAGCTAACCCTGAAAGGATGGAAACCTTCAGCTGACTTTTACTTGAGTTCTAATGTGAAAGAAAAAGTAGAGGAAAATGCAAGGTAAGGTCAAAGGTGATGGGTTTTGTATGGAAATATAGACCAACATATAAACTCAATAACAATACTTCTAGTCTAGGTCTATATGCTTTATCCATAGCTAATCACCTAGACCACTGCAGGCTTAAGGGGACAAATATATAGCACTTCATTTTATATTGTATGGCATCCTTACTGAAGGGATGCTGAACAGGGGAATCCACTGAAGGTTACTAAGTACACTGAAAACGCCTCTATTTCAGCAAATGGCCCACCCACACAGTGCTAGGGGCTGGGAGATCATGTGGGGGAAGTTCCATGTGTGATTTGTCTGCCCATTCTTTCCCCACAGGCACCTTCTTCTGACTGTGGTCAAAGACCAGATGCTGTCTGTGGTCCCCTCTAGCCTCACCTGTCGTGGCACACTTGCACCCTTAAATTAAGAGAAACGTCGACTTTCTTTCTCCCTGAATAGTCAAAATGTGGTACAGGTCTACTGAAGGTATGTAAGAAAAAATGGTGAAGCAACTTGGTTCTGAAGTAGATGACACATGGCAGAGCTGGATAGCTCAGAAAGGACTTCCCAAATCAAGAAAAAGTAAGCTCATTAGGTACTTACTAAAGCTAATGAAGAATGGGTAGCCTGAAGCTTCCTGAAGCTGGTTCACATTTGTCATCTTGGGCTCCACAATCCTGAGCTTCCTCCTGTGTGTAGTGATAGGAGTCATCTCTATATAGTCACCATAGATAGAGTCACCTCTATCCATTATTTTAATTAACTGCACAGAGGTCACTGTTTCCTTGTAGAAAAAAGGGGAAAAGCATTACTCAATATTTGTAGAATAACCTTATAGTAAAAAAAAACTTGGTCTAGAATTGGGAGACATGAGTAAATTTCCTCTTTCCAACCAAAGCATTTAAAAACCTTCTGACCTTCTCTTCTGGCAGAATAGTGTTCAAACTATCAGCTGATGGGACATTTTTGCTTGGAGAGATCCTTCCTGCTGAAATAATGCCCTTCTGCAGAAAGAACGTAAGACTAAGTGGACTGGCAATATGAAAGCATGATTATTTATTCCAGTGGTTAGACTGTTCATCTGGGGCAAGGGAGTTTGGCAAATAATGTTAATTATAAGATCAGACACATAATCTCTAATTTTTTCTGTAAAATCTTACTCCTTTTGTGAGGGGTCAAGGCTGTTGTGTGTGTGGGAGGTGTGTTTAAGGTTTACCTGGATGACTTAAAAGATACCTTCCTGGGGCTTTGATTCTTCATTGTAGCTGAACAGGAAATACACAAAGAGCTGCTCAGTGTAAATTTTTTTATCAGATTGCTCAGTGCCTGGGGAATTTTCAGTCAAACAGATTAGCACACCCAGCAATGGGGAATAGCAGCACCTTGGTCTTCAGGATCAAAATTTCACCCCTTGGGAGGTATGTCTGTATTAGGGTACCAGTATGGAAAAAAGCAAACACTCTGCAGCTGGTTTTAAATGCAGATCTGAGTCCTTTCATGATGCAAGAGCTTCTGGCAGGATGGAAAAACCCTTGTGGTTGTACAAAGCTATCCCTCATCAAGAATCATGGTAGCTGTGTTCACACGGTCCTCTCTTCAGAGTCTGTTGACTTAGGCACCACATCTCCTAAGTACAGCTGGACCTGTGCTAGTCCTTTAACTAGTACAGAATATGTATATTACAGAAAAATATTAGAACAGAAAGACAATGTATTAGCTTTAATTCTTATCACAAAGTATGGTCGCGGTTCCTGTCAGGTGCACTTGAGCAAATGTCAAATGAGGTACCTTGGTACTGCAAAATACATTACTCATTATAAGGAAATTGTGGTGTGTGTTTACAAATAATTGACTTATTAGTTCAATTTCATAAGAATCATATTTTTGATGAAATATCTATTCTCTCTTCTACTGAAGATATTAAGGTCAAGGGAAAGAACATACGATACCTTTTCTTGAAGAATACCTCACAATTTAAAGCTAAATAGGTTTCGGCAGAAATTAATTGGAAACTAAATGCTGGAGTCTGCGGGATAGAAATGAAATTTTGATAGCCACGAAACTATCATCTTAACATTCCAGTTGGAAGAGTTTCCTCCCAAATCAACAGAGTGTGGTACAAGGCTACTGAAGATGTAAAAGGGAAAATGGTAACGGAGCATTTTTCTGAAGTAGATCATGAGTGGACAAAGCTGGACACCTCAGAAAGGGATTCCCAAAGTCCAGCAAGCCTACTAGGAATTTGCTAAAGCTGGTGAAGGAAGGATAGCTTGAGGATCGCTGAAGCTGGTTCACATTTGTCATAAGTATACTCTGCAACACCATACACAGCAGGATTGGGGAAGAGTGTCTGGAAAGCTGCCTGATGGGAAAGGTGCTGGGAGTGCTGGTAGCCAGCTGGCTGAGCATGAGCCAGCAGTGTGCTCAGGTGGCCAAGAAGACCAGTGGCATCGTGGCCTTGTATCAGCATTGAGAGGCCAGCAGGACTAGGGAAAGGATTGTCCCCCTGTACTCATCACTGCTGAGGAAACACAACACCTTGAATCCTGTGTTCAGTTCTGGGCCCCTCACTACAAGAAGGACACTGAGGTTCTGGAGCATGTCCAGGGAAGGAGCTGGGGGATGGCCTGGAGCACAAGTTGTGTGAGGAGTGGCTGATTGAACTGTGGTTGTTTAGCCTGGAGAAAAGCAGACCTTTCTCAGGGAAGACTTTATTGCTCTCTATAACTACCTGAAAGAAGATTGCAATGAGGTCGGGATCATTGTCTTCTCCCAAACAGGAAGGGATAGGGAGAGAGGAAATGGCTTCCAGTTGCACCAGAGAAGACTCAACATGAGGAAAAATTTCTTCACTGGAAGGATTATCAAGCAGTGGACCAGGTTGCCCAGGGAAGTGGTTGAATCACCATTCCAGTGGGTGATTTAAAAGACATTTATATGTGGTACCTAGGGACACGGTTTATTGGTGGATTTGGTTGTGCTAGGTTAGTGGTTAGGCTCTATTATCTTAAAGGTCTTTTCATGATTCCTTCCAAGATTTCATGAAATAACCTCTACTTCTGAAGTAGCCCTTCAAATTTCAGGTCCCAGATGTTCATAAACAGACTGTGCCACCACATACACAACAGCATCTTAAAATGCATCATGCTCTGTAGTCTGAAGGACACTTCTCCTTCTTCTTCATCTGACTCATCCAGCATAAAGTTTTAGCTTGTAAGGAAAAAAAAATTGATTCAGACATTTTCTCAGAAAAACTTCTGCTTTCAATAGCTGGGCATGTCTTCCAGAATACAAAATATGGGACTGGCCTTGGCTTGCTGCTTGAACAAAGAAAGGTGGTTTTCATCCCTCTACAATGTCCTATTGTTTATTTATTCCACCTTCACTACTGCATCACCTCTTTACACACACTTACTGTAAATGTAAACTGGCTATTTTCTTTTGGTAGTTTGTGAAAATATTGTTTATTATTCCGGAATTTTTCTTCTATTTTCTTTGCTTTTTCGCATAGTTTTCTGAGCTCCTTTTTGTTCTTTAAACTTATATGAATACTTCTAATGTGCATTAAGAGAAGCATTGTTTAGGTTAACAAGGAAAGGTGCAGATAATCCATAACTTTCCTATAATTCTCTAATAGTGCTATTATAAAGAAAACTTCCTTTGCCCTCAGCCTTTGAGCAGAAATTTGGGTATTGTCTATACTGGGAGATTTGGGCAGCACTTGGAGGAGGTTTTTAGTATGCATTCTAGCAGTCACATTCTGTACTCACAGTGTGCTTTTAGTTTTTCAGTCCAGATGTACAATATAGGTAGTGTTTCATAGAGGTTTTTGGTCCTTCAGGAGCTGGTTTCCCTCATATCTGTGACACTAAAGCAACAATTATACAAATCTCAGCAGATGCACAACTAGTTCTGGTACTTCTCAGGTTAAATACAACAATCTGGATACCCTTATTCCTTTGTTCTGAAATTTTGATACTGTCTTCTGCTTGATACTGATATAATGATATTTTTGTCATACTACTGTCATAGCTGAGACTCCGGGTAGTTGATCCACACCACAGTTGAAAAAAATTTAGTTAAACTTGGAATAAATAACATATATTTCAGTTGTGGTGAGAAGGCCTTTTATGCCAACCAACTCCTGAACTCAAACTTCAAAGGAACATTTTGAGCAATTCTGTAGCCTAAAAATGGAGAACATAGTCAGCTGTCTTTTATTCCCACATTTCTTCCCTCTCCCACCACCAATACTTGCAACTTAAATGCATTTTGCTTTTTCAGATTGTAAAAGCAAGTCCTCTGGTAGGAAAATTATTTAATTGATAAGACTACTTTTCAGTCAATATAGGATGCACTATTGCTTTCTTTATATTCAGTTAGTGTATTAAGTAAAACATTAGTAACATGACAATAATATTAATTACCAATCTGCTACCTAAGTGCTATGACTTAAAGACAAGTGTCTGAACATTAGGCTTGAAATAAAGCAGCTACTTTTTTGCCCTCTAGTTTTTACTAATTTTTACTAGTTTTTTGAAAGGGCTGGTTTATTTTGAAATGCCAGGTGAGGTACCACACAGGAAATACTTGTTTGTCTTTACCCCTTTGCCTACCTGGTCAGACTTCAAAAAAACTTTATGCAGAATTGTACATACTTAACACTCTCCCTTCCTCTGCAGGGACTTTCATGGGTTTGATGCTATGGCTTTATCATTTGGGATTTACAAGCCTAATTCATTATAGATTCAGGCACCCCATTACATTAGCAGTAGATGCAGAATTTGCAGATCTTCTTCCAACAGTATGGAGAGCAGCAGGGTTTGAGGTAGGAATAGCAGAAGGTAAATTAGGGAAATCTCATACTAGTTTCTCAAGATGCTTCCTATTCACCTGGCTGGAATGACAGCATTCCCTTGGCAAAATGACATTTAAACACGAAGTTACTTCAAATTAGCATCTACTTATTTCTAGATTTGCCTCTTGTGTAATGTGATGGAGATAAGAAATAAGGCTATAAAGTTCGTTTTGCTTAAACTCTGGTTCAGCTGCAGATTAGCCTGTATGACTCTTTCATTGACCTGTAAAACTGAGTACTGTGCACCAGTCTTTATGTGTACAGAGTGTTGTACGGTGCTGCTTAGTGTCTCCCCATGATTAAAGCTATAACCACCACTGGGAAGTCTTCAGTGTGGAGGACCTCTCCATTTCAGACACATGCAACTGTAGTTAAAAATATTCCCCAGATTTAGATTAAAAAATGCCTGTGATAGTATATTTCTTGGCACTGCTGTTTTTAAGAAAAAAAAATAAATCTTTCTGCTTCCTGCATGGCACAGCTTGTCTCTAGAGAAACATTGCTCCAGAAGGGAAATAATTTTCAACAGATAAGCACTCCCAAAAGTATTTATTAGCCATCAACTCAGATAAACCTACAAGCAAAGAACACCGAAATCCTACTTCCCACCCTGCCCCTTTTGTTTGTCTATAGTTTCCCAGGCATATTTCATTTGGCTTTGCCCCAGGGGCTCCTGAACAACAGGGCAGAGGCTGCTCAGTTAAAATGCTGCGGCTTATATTTTGTTCCCCTGAGAACATTTCTGGTTAATGTGATGCTCATTCTCAGGAAAACATGCCAACCTCTACATCTCACAAACCTTCAGGAGTGTCACAGCCTCATGTGTGCCACTGACAGAGATACTGCTTGTTGGCTTTACATAAACAAACTCTTACAATCGTGAGAAGTAGATGTGGTGCTTGAGTGACTGAACATAAAGAGGTAGTGGCAAGGTTATGAGCTGCTAAATGTGACCCAGTTCAGCTTCTTTTACCTATTTGTGAAGCCGAACCCCTGAAGAGGGGTTTTTGTGAATGCTGTGGTGACAGGAGCTGGAGAAATTGCTGAAGCCAGCCTTAGAGGAGCACTTTGGGATGATTTTTGAGATTTTTGCACTAATTTTTTCTTCTAGTTCTCAATGAAACAGTTTAGTCACGTGCTTTTTTTCTTCCCCCTTCTTTGTCGAAGTTATACCCTGGAGTCAGAAAAGCATTTCGCTGATGATTGATACTGATACAACCTTGCAAAAACTCTTTGTACTAACAAAATGGCATATCTTCAAGAGAGATAAGTTTGGATAAAATATATATGAGCAACTGAGAAATGGAGAAAGAAAGGGAAAAAGTAGGTTTTCTGAGGAGCATTTTAGGAAGCACTGTTAGAGAAATCTGTGACAAAATTCTCTAACAGGGATGGCTTTTAAGGGCTTGGAGAAAGCTTCAGTTTAGTACTGCTTTCTGTAATGCTCTTACGGATTCATCAGCTCTTTTTTAGCCCAAAGGTTCAAAAACTCTCTCTAAAATTATACTCATTTTGTTGTTTTGTGGCTGATGCCTAACCTGATTTGTAGATGGTAGCTGTACGTACAGTGCTGGTAGTAAAACTTAAACTTGTGTGATATCTGTCCTGAAAGCCTATTGCTCTAATATCTCCTCGCTCATATTTACCAATGTGGAGGGCTTTTTTAAGTGAAATATTGAGAAAAAAATTAATATTTGCCTTTCAGGACTTAAGAGACTGAAAATTGGACTGGAAAAAACTTTAGCCCAGATGTTAAGAAAAAACTATATGGACTGTGCTGCATAAATGATGAAACTCTTGAGTGCCTTGTGAGGCTAAGAGGGTAAATCTGAAAACAGAGGCATCACCATCTTCCTTAAGTGGAAAGAGGTAAGGTAGCAGGTGAGGCAGCTTAGAGTGAGAACATTAGAAACCACTGCTCCTCAAAACCTTTTGGAATATATGGTGAATTTTGGCTTATGTGGTGAATTCTGAGCTGGCTGTGGCTCAGTTTCTTCATGGATTGAGGGTAAGGACTGGGTGAAATTACTAATTGGAGGCACAAATGCTTACATCTCAGCACTGCCAGTACACAAAGGCTGTTAGCAATTCCCTGCCTCTTGTAACCACTTACAGTCCATAATTACACCTATTTTTCAGTCTCCTACCTCTGAGGAACAAATCTGCTGTCAGCTACCTGATTCTTGTGTTACTTCTGCAACATGAGCTCTTTGTGACGTGGAGTGCAGAAGCCCTCATCTTAAAAAAAACACTATGGAGACAGAACTAGTATCTCCATGCCATCTTCTGGAGCTATGTTTGTCACTTTGTCCTGTCCAGATGACAGCTCCACTGGCACAGTGACATGCCAGAGACTAATGACACGCCACATGTCTCTCCTTCCAAAAAATGCCCAACATTTTAACTATGTCCTGACAGTGAATTTTCAGAAACCCATCCGCATGTTTCGGACAGCCTTAAACGTGTAGCAAAGTAGAAGGTAACTGGTTGTTTTCCTGGATTTTCGTTTCTCTTGAGTACATGGATGCTTACAAAGGTACCTGTAATGCCTACTGAAGCATGAAGCAGCTCTAGTAAAATGTGTCTCCTGGTAAAATAAAAGCAGTATGCCAAGAGTGAGCCACCGTGCAGCAGAGAACACGGCGTGCAGAGCTTCCCATGCATCACTGCCTCCTGTACTCCTGAGACCCTGCCCCAAGCTCTGCTGCTGAGGCACCCTCCTACCTGCTTCCATGCTCAGCAATCATAGCCATGCTCCCCTTCACTGGAAAACTGCTCTCCTGGCTTTACTGCCTGCCTTTTCTGCTTCCTGAGGAAAGAGAAGGCCCTGGAGCCTCCCAGCCTGTTGGAGAAAAGTTGTTAATGCTGGTTCAGAGATGTGACAAGGGGCATGAGGCTGGGAGAGGGTAGAGGTGCCTGTGCCATTGATCTCAGATGGCTGTAACAGGCAAGATGTGCTCGTGTGCTACAGTGTCATATACCAGTGGTCAGAGGAGGTTATTTTAACGTTGTTGCCACTGACTCAGTAGAACTGTCCTTAACTGATTGACTGTATTTTCTCTCTTCTATTTCTTAGATAATAATTATCCTCTATGTGCACTCTCTTCTTAGGTTTCTGCTCTCTTTGTACAAATAATTTCTCACATATGAATGCCAGAGTAAAGGGTATGAAGGGGTTATGTACATGGTATTCTGATAACACTGCAACACAACATGGTCCATGGGCTGGATCTGTCCATCCAGCATCCTCCTGTTCACCAGTGCAAACAGAATAGCTATGCAAGCAGTGACCATTAACCAAACCAGTTTATCCTAATGACCTACCAGGAAATCCCAAAGGGATCCAGTGAGCAGCTTGTGTGTATGTGACACCCTACCACTGAAACTGTGGAAAACTCTCTCTGCAAACACTTTGACAGAAGAATGGTGTTTGTTGCTATGTAACTAGAAAGGTACAACATGCAAAACCAATCTTTTCTCAGGCTACATGATAAAAGACAGTCCTAATTTCACTCAGTATTCCATTTCACTCCCTCTGAGCATGATTGATTAAGATATGTACTGTACCACAGTTAAGGAATTATAAAATGGAATAACCTTCCCTGCTTCTGCTGGAGATACTCCGTGTAGCACATCCTGGTGCTACCTTTAATTTGTCTGTGACTGTGTTAAGCCTGTGATGCACAGCAAACCTCCCATGAGCTAAGAGGTACCTACATCCTTCTTTTTGTGAATCACTTCCAGCAAAAAGTCTTTCCCTCGTATCAGAATGCTGTCATTAATCCCCTGCATATGACATCCCATTTTCAGCTACTGAATTTCATCCTGCTTTCATAATATTTTTTTCCTCAGAGTTCTTCCTTTGTGATGCCTCAGTTTTTACCCACCTTGGCAATGCCTTCCAGCTCTGTCATCATAACAGCATATTTGTTGCATCAATGTCATCCTCAGGTTTCCTTCCCACAGTCCTAATTTTTTTAAATGATAATTATTGAAAGTTTCAAGCAAGAGTGATGCCAAGGTACTAAAGGAATTCCAGCGTTGTCATGCACCTTCAAACCTTACCCATTGCCATGCCTTCTAAACCCAGTTGCTTTTGAAGATTTATAGTAACTTTCTTAATTTTCATTATCTCCAGCTTCAGTGATTTCCTACGCAGATCTATTCTTAGTGTTGCTGATGTCTAGAATAGATTTTGCAGCATATTTTTTTAATTAAAAAAACCCTAATAATTTATTAAAATACGTGTCAGGTCTGTCATAATTTTGTCATTGTAAACATTTATTACTCGTACAAAGCTGCTCTGTAGAGAAATGGTACCTTACCTTGGAGACCCGACTGAGTCACACCACAAGTGCAAATAAACACGATTTCTGCTTCTTCCATACTGCCTTATAACAGGTTAGCACAACATGTTCTGGAGAAACAATATGTGTGGAACTAGAAAATCCTCTCAGAACAGAATAAAAGGGTTTTCATTAACACAGCAAAGAATTTCCACGAATGTTTGATCACATAAAAATAGACTTGTTTTGGCTGTGTTTGCCTTCCTTTTATGTAACCCCATCGCAAACACTCTAATAAAAAATGTTTACTGGCAGCAGAGTAACAGGAAGAATGCATTCTAAACAAATTTGGGAATGTTCATATGTAACACATTTTGAACCTGCAAACATGTATTTTTGCAGTGACTCCGAATCCAGTTTTATTTTAGCAACGTGCCTGTTCACAACATCTGAAATAATACCTTTAGAGTCACATTGACTACTATATGAAAGCAATATAATGGCTTTTGTGCACTGAAAATTAAGAACTTTTGTCTTAAGAACAGAGATTATACAGCACTGAAGCCACAGCATGTGTAGCAAATGCTGCTTGCCAAGAATTTCTCAAGTAGAGACATGGCTTTGCTCCAAAAGAGTAGTGGAAAAAGAATTAATATTAAAAAAACCCAGCAACTGGGTAGCAACACTATTTGTCCCTTTGTGACAAAATGAGTCCAAATGTACAAAGGAAGTAAGTCCTTTACTGCAATTTCTGTTGCTTTGTTTCTCAGAGGATATCTCTGAATTTCCTTCATAGGCACACCACAACATCGGTGTCTACAGCTATCAACTCTGCTATCAGAATGTTTTTGGGACAAGTAGTGATACTTCTGGAAGTGGTTTTTAATAACTTAAACTATGGAGCCCGCAGCATAATCACCAAAAATGCAGTGTTTTGGGCTAGCAATCAGAATAGGAATCTTGGAATGCTGTTTTGGTTAAATCTTCTTGTTTGGGGTGCCAATTCAACTTCTTCAGATTACAAGAAAACCTGATATAGATACTTAACCTTGATTTTACCAAGACAATAGCATCAGTTCTATTATCATGTTTAAATTTAAACTACATCAGCTGTTTTCTGACATATCAAATTACTGATCACTACATTTGTACTACTGGGTTCTACAAGTTGTCAGCTAAAAACGAAGACAAAAATGCCTCTTCAAAATATCTGGAATAGCTTGGTAAGTATTTGTTAAATAAAAACAGATACAGGACTTAAAAAATTCTTTCACCATCATTGTTATGAAAATTTTTGTCCCTGCTCAGTAGGGCATGTAAAGGGCTGAGGGGAAAGAAACACGTCTCCATAAAGAAGAATTGGGCTGGATTCCCTCTTTTGATGGTTTGCTGTTTTGCCTGTTCAGATGTGTGGGTTGATAATTTTATCAGTGTTAGTGTAACTCTATTAAGAAAGCAATAGTACCTTTATGCCAGCTTTTCCCTCTACCATACAGTAAATGAATTCCTGTGGTTCAGTCCAAGCCTCATGTTGGCCACAGTTTGAAGTCTAGTAGCTATTCCTCTGGTATGATCCCTTCAGAGTCATAGGCAGACATCCAGTGCCCCGCCAAATGCTCTTGCTCAGGCACTGGTAAGTATTTCTGCCTTCCACATCCTGATGCTCTGCCGGGAGACACTGGGCTCTGTGTTGGCTGTATAGGCACTCTCCCCCTCTGCAGGGGGAAGAGAACAGGGTGGTTTTGTAGTCACAGGGTGTACACCCAGGTGTGTGCTGATAACTGTGTGTTACTGTGAAGAGCCTATGGCAGATTTTGGAATGTTTAGGATGCCCCCCCCAATTCCTTAAAATGATCATCTCACTCCATGAGAATCAGCACGGCCAAGTCAGATATGGTGATGCACTTTCTGAGTCCTTTCTATAACCAGTGGTGTGAAACAAGGCTGTGTTCTCGCTCCAACCCTATTCACAATCTTTTTCAGCACGATGCTCCGAAGGGTCACAGCAGACCTCGAGGATCAGGATGGTATCTACATTCGATATTGTACTGATGGAAGCCTTTTCAACCTAAGGCAACTGAAGGCCCACACCAAGACCTTAAACCATCTTGTCCAGGAGCTGCTTTATGCTGATGACGCCGCCCTTGTCGCCCACACAGAAGCAGCTCTGTAGTGTTTAACATCCTGCTTTGCAGACACTGCTGAGCTCTTTGGGCTGGAAGTCAGCTGAAAGAAGACACAAGTTCTCCGTCAACCTGCACCTCAGGAAGTCCCCCATCATCCCCACATCACCATTGGCCAATCAGAGCTCAAATCAGTCCAGCAGTTTAATTACCTGGGTAACCTCATCTCCTCGGATGGTGAGATTGACGGAGAGACAG
The DNA here is from genome assembly GCF_003945725.1 of Corapipo altera. Classification (NCBI taxonomy): domain Eukaryota; kingdom Metazoa; phylum Chordata; class Aves; order Passeriformes; family Pipridae; genus Corapipo; species Corapipo altera. The sequence continues at coordinate 4,972,601 of NW_020884909.1, read as the reverse complement.
ACAACAGGTTAGCAAAGGCATACAGTGCTTTTGGGAAGCTTCATAAAAGAGTTTGGTGAAATAAACACCTGAAGAAAAGTACCAAGATCAGTGTTTACAGAGCCATAGTGCTGTCTGCTCTCTCATATGGATCTGAATCATGGGTCATCTACAGCCACCACCTGCGACTCCTCGAACGCTTCCATCAACGCTGCCTCCGTACAATCCTAAACATCCACTGCTCAGATTATGCGACAAGCAGCAGTCACAAGCATTGCGACCATGTTGCTGAGAACACAGCTGTGTTGGGCAGGGCACGTCTCCAGGATGAAGGACCAACCACCCCCTCCGTAAGATCTTGCTTTATGGTGAACTTACCACCGGCTGCAGCAAGAGAGGAGCCCCAAAGAGGAGATACAAGGACTGCCTGAAACAACATCTCAGCCTTGGTCATATTGATCACCAGAACTGGTCTACTCTGGCCTCCAATCGGGAGGTCTGCAGACACACCATCTATAACGCTGCTGATGCCTTTAAGAACGCAGCAGGATCACCCTTGAGGAGAAAAGACAACACAGAAGAATCATGTCATTTACCACCTAAGGAGTCTTTCTGCTGTGCCTTTTGCAACTGGACATGCCTATCTCATGTTGGCCTTTTTAGCCACCAGTGCACTTATACCAAACGTGGGTAGAGCCCTTCCCAAATCTTCATCCGCGAAGCCCGACCACGACTGTGAAGGGCACACAACCACAGATACACAGATGCTGAGAGCAGATAAACACTTTAAGTTTGAATGGTGGCATATGCTAGCTATACTTCAAAAAACAGAAAACAGTTATAAAGTTAAAGTAACTGAAAACCAGAAAAACTGACAGAAAGAAAGTGTATATCATCCTAATTCCTCTTTGGAAATAGTGTCATCACACACTGCTTAACAAAATATTCACTAGCTTGGAAATCATGTCTGGTTTTGTACTTCCAGTGTTTCTTCACACTCTTGCAGGACCAGAGGAGGTATGTGTGACCTTGTCACTGTTTTGTTCCTAGTCATATGTCACACATGTGTTGTTCCACGTGGGTCCAGCTTTGTCATGCGGATTCTACGTGTGTTAGGCACCCACAGTCCCCACTGCAGCTGGCAGCACCAGGATCCCCATGAACAGCACAGGCACCTCTGAAGTGTGGGAATCCCTTCCCCACCTTCCATTGCCTCCAGCTCCAAGACCAGTAAATGCATTCTGGCAATTTTTAAAGCATCAAACCATTCCCTTTGTGAGACCTCTTTCAGTGTGTTTATAGCTAACCTGTCCTCATCACCAAATCTCCTTTATCCGTCATCAGGGACTTAATTTTATCTTCCTGACACTTCGCTTTCTGCAGTGCCTCTCTTTAGTGATAAAGGCTCTCCCTGTTCCCCAGTGCATTGAGGCTTGCTCTGCCTGATGGAGACACATCTTGACATCTCCACTGTGTCCCACTGACAATTTTCTCTCCCCCTTCCCTGTTCTCTTAGTGCTGCTCTGCCTGCCGTAGGCTGGATTGCTCCAGATGCCTGAAGTTTTTGCAAATCAGCTATCTGGAGATTTCCCTTCAGGGCTGTTTTCTACTCCTGGCTGTCAGCTCTAATCCTAACTTGGCCTTGTGACAAAACATTTCTGAATTTCTTGGAGAAAACCAACCGGCCTGTGTCCTGTCCCACAGGCTCTCCTTCCAGTAAAGCCAGCCTGGTAAGCTTTGGCATACTCCCGGGGCAGAAGGTTTCCCACCAGCCACACCCTGCCTCCCAGGTGGCTCCTGTAGCTGTCCACACCAGGGCACTGGCAAGAGCAGGATCCCGTGGGGCAAAGGGAGGGCAGTCCCGCAGGAGGGAGGTGCCTCTCCTACCCATCACCCCTTCCCCCCAGAAAAAGAAGTTCTCAAGTTGCCAAGACCGTCAAACTTGGATATCTAGTGTTCATTCTTTGTTTGAGCTCAGTTTGGAGAAATTTTCTTTTATCACAGGGTGATTATCTGAACAATTTTGCTTGCAATGTTCTGTTCCACTCTATTTTTCCTGCCCTCGGATGAGAGCCCTAAACAAAATGGATTTCCTTTGGGCTGCTAGTAGTGACAGCACATTCTTACATATTGTTTACACCATTTTACACCACTACAAACTCCTGCACTTTGGTGTGTTATTGATGTTTTAAACCACTTTAAAGTAGAGAATAACTAGGCTGCTTTCTCTTTCTTCATCACTTTTCCAGATAATTACCAGTACCAGTACAATATCCCCTTGTACTGATGTAACTTATTGGTATAATAATAGTAGTTTTGAAAGAACATTTTAAATGACAGCATAGCTCTGTTTGTCCAGATGCCCTGCAAAGATAAATTACTATGTTCCTGCACATCTATTAAAAATGTACTCCTCAGCCTCTGATTTTCAGCCTGCATCAACAGTCTACTTTCCTAAGACCACAGTTTTCCCTGGGAACTGACACTGATGGCACATCAGAGTGATCCTGAAACTTAGGAATTAAGTTATTAGGAATTAAGGAATTGTTTTTTCTGTAACAACCTAACACCACAGATGTATATGAATTTTATATTTTCTGTCCCCACCCTTCCTTTCTTGTACATTGCTCTGCATTCCCAGCTTACAGACTTTGCAGGGGAGAAGAATGTCGTTGTAATGATATGTGATGAATATTACACATGTTCACCACTTCGCTAATTTATGTCAAGATTCAAGTACTCTTCACCTGTATGATTTAAGTTTACCTATCCACTTCTAGTAGGATAGTTTCTTAAGGAGGTTTGTATTTTGTTCACTGGCTGTATGTTTAGTTCATTCTGCTGAAGTAATCTAGAGTTTCTCCCTGAATGAATATCTTGTCAATGTTAGCTACATTATATAGACTAATTACATGCACAGTTACACTGAGTTGGTAGTGCCCATACGATAATAATGTGATGCTCCACGGAGCGAAACACTCTCTTCTGCACCAGTTCCTCAGTCAATATTTAAAGAACCATTAATTCCAGCACTGGAATTGAAAGCCAGCTGGCAAAAACTTGACCCAGGCAAAGTAATATACATCCCAGAATGTGCTTGTACAAAGCAATATAGAATGAAGAGAAGCACATCATCCACTCCTGAAGTTGTTCTGCATGTGTGTGGGTAGCTAGCCTTGGTGCAAACTTCCCTGCAAATAGCTCAGCTCACATCTCTCCTTTATCTTTTGAAAATCATAGCTCCTACAAGCATACAAGGGAGGGGGAAATCTTCCCTTGTTTGTGCACTTCATGGTGCACAGCATTTGAAATAACTCAGTAAAAATGAGAGAAATAAAGAATACATTATTTTAAAAAGACCTTGATGAGATAACTGCACTGCTGGATAAACATATATAATGTTTGAGAAAGTGAAGATTTAACTTCTTTGGTGCAACAAAATACCACTGACTTCAACTAAGAGCTACATTAAAAGCCAATTTTATAACTTACACAAAGTAGTTGTATAAATTTAAGGCTTATATATTTGGTTTAGAATGACTAATGCCTTTACTCATTTTTCAGACTGACTTGTGCACAGGAATAGGAATTTCCTATTCCTGTGATCTGTATTTGCTGCAGATGAGTATGGGACAATTGCTTGGAGAAAGCATGCTCGTATATACTTGCAGAGAGGAACTGAATTACCACATATGCCATTTTAGTCCCAGTGTGTGTTTTTCACATATTTCTAGATACAGTAATTTAGGTTTTCTGGTCACTGATAATTTTCCTATATTCATAATACAAACATTTATAATTTGCATTTAATACCTTTAACAATATTATCCTCCTGGAAGGCCCTGCTGTTCTTCCTTCACTTGACACTTAAGAGATCTCTTTAAAATAGACTATTCCATGAAGGAAGGGAAAGAAAGCAGCAAACTATCCCCTTTTATGTAATAATAAATGAAACTTCTGGAGGCTACCATTTTTGTTCAATAGCTTCTTGATCACAGTGGAAAGGTCAGAACACTGACTGGCTGAAAGTAGCAAGCTTGCTGGATGCATATGAGTGAATACAAACCAGAGAGATGGCAAAATTATCAGCTGACCATATGATTCTTAATCTATGATCAAGAATCAAAGAATGTCCTGAATAGGAGGGGACCCACAAGGGTCATCGAAGTCCAAATCCTGACCCTGTGAAGGACACCCTAAGAATCACTACGTGCCTTAGAGCATTGTCCAAACGTTTCTTGAGCTCTGTCGGGCTTGGTGTTGTGACCACTGCCCCGAGGAGACTGTTCAGTGCCCAACCACCCTCTGATTGAAGAACCTTTTCTTCATATCTAGCCTACACCTCCCTTGACACAGCTTCATGCTGTTCCCTTGGGTCCTGTCACTGGCCACCAGAAAGAAGAGATCAGAGCCTGCCCCTCTGTTTCCCCTCATGAGAAAGCTGTAGACTGTGATGACGTGTTCCCTCAGTCTCCTCCTCTTCTCCAGGCTGAACAAGGCAAGTGACCCCAGCTGCTCCTCATGTGGCTTCCCCTCTAGGCAGTTCACCATCCTTGTTGCCTTTCTTTGGACACTCTCTAACAGCCTAATGTCTTTCCCATATTGCAGTGCCCCAAACTGCCCCAATATTGCAGGTGAGGCCACCCCAGGTCAGAGCAGAACTGGACAATCCCCTCCCTCGACCGGCTGGTGATGCTTTGCCTGATGCCCCCAGGACAGGGTTGACCCTCCTGGTTGCCAGGGCACTGCTGACTCAGATTCAACCTGCCATCAACCAGAACCCCGAAGTCCCTTCCCACAGCACTGGGAATCTGGTATTTGGCTACATGGGAGATTGTCCATGCTCCTTTCACGAAACTTTGTTCCCCATGGCTTTGCCAAATCCCAGATTGGAATGCTGGGGTCTGCGCAGCAGACTCCTGTCTGAAAGGAGTGACTTTTTTGAAAAAGTCCCTTTTAAAGCAGTCACTTTGTTTTTTGACTCTTTTGAAAAAGCAAATATCTTGCAGAGTTTGGCTTTCTTTTTGAATAATTTCCAACTGAAAATTTTGCTTCTGTTCTCAAGAATAAGAACTTATTTACGTAGAAATTAGAATAAAAATTTTATCAGTGTGGACACGACCACGCTTTGGGAGACGGGTTCGTGGAGCGAAAGAAAAGATCTCCTTCATGTCAGGGATACACCTCATACAGAGATGACCTCTGATTTTTTTCCCGACCTCAGCCACAGGGTGAAGAGTAGTTTGGCCAGTGAATTTGAAAGAATTGCACTGGTCAGGCTGTGGCCTGAGGCTTCCAGATGTGGTTGCTTCTTACGAGTGGAAGGTACAGCTGGAGCACAGAGGACTTGCTTCTCAGGGTGCTCTAAATGCTCCCTCTGGTGGCCCTTTCCCCTTTGAGGAAGAGGAGGAAATTTCCTGATGGGTGCTGGGATATGGGTCCTGCAAAAGGAAGAAGGCAGGAAACTGCAAAAATGGGAGTGATTTGTGGAATATGATGCTCCCAGCGGAAGGAAGGCAGGATTTATTGCAGGATAAGCTGAGGCTTGGCATGTAGCTACACATCATGCTTCACATCAGGGGCCCAGAAACTCAAGAGACAAGCCTTGATAAGACTGCTACAAAATTTCTCAAATAATGTTTTTCCTAAGGATGCGGTTTCGGACAACTGTGTATCTGAAGATTACCAACCTTCACTGGAAAATCCTTGGTGTTATCAAAAACCACGATCGGAAAAGCAAAAGGTGTTTTTGTGTTTTTTTCTTTTTGTTTGGGAGAGGAGGGTCGGGTTTTATGTGTTTGTGTGGTTCTCTGATTTTGCTTTTTTGGAGGGGAGATTTTTTGTTTCTTTTGAGTTGTGTTTTGTTGTTTTTTTTTTTTTGTTCTCATTTCCCTGGGGAAAAAAAAGAAGAATTTCAGTAAGTGATTGACTATTTCATATGTCAAATGCATGGGGTCTTGAATGTCTTTCCATACTTGACCTTAACATAATCCCAAGGTAGTCTACATTTTACCAAATGTCACGCAAACCAGCATTTTTCCTAAGATGTTTTAAGATAATACATTTCCATTTTCCCTTTTAATTTTCAACAGGCAACACTGCAGCTGCACATGAAAGGCTGGGCCACAGTCAGGTTTTCCCAGATGGTCCACCTTTCCTTATTCCTGCCCCAAAGTCTTGGTTCTCTAGCACCATGCTTAAAGGTATTTGATATCTGAGACTAATGATTCTCTTACCATATTCCAGCAACTTCATATGGATGTCAGCCCAAATGATGGTCTGTCTATTCCAGCTTTTGAGAGGCAGAATGACCATCCCAAGATACTCATTACACTGGGATTGCTTAGGAAAAAGGAAAAGGCATCAACATATGTGGATGGGTGTCTGAACCTGGGCTGCATTTCCTCTGGACCCTCTGTGGATGGTGAGAATGCCTTTGGATCTTGTGTGCTCACATCTAGCAGGCTCCATGTGCACTGCTGTTCCTGCCTAAATGTGTATTTGGAAGAACAGGAGGGTATAAGCAATTAGGTGAGGGGAATGTGCAAGTCCTGAACCCTTAACTACACTCAGGGATCATGTCAGGTTAAAAGTAGATAGGAGACTGTTTTAAAATAAACAGGGCATGAGCCAGCAATCAATAACTGCCTGAAACCTAAGCCAACCAAGTCAGAATCAGGGCTCTTGGCTAATCTAGCACATGTAACTGGTCTTGAAATGCGTAAAAGGTGGCTGTAAAAACTAGAGAACAATGTGTTTTCCCTGTCCAGGACAGGAACGACTTACCTGGGAAGACTGTGGTGCCTTCATCACCGGAGGTTTTACAGAACAAGTTGAACAAATGGCAGTAAGGAATAGTCTACACACCTTTGGGACAGCCTTGGACAGAGGGAGGGGAAGAATAGTGTGTGACCGCATGAGGTCACTTCCCCTGTTGTTTTTCTGTGATACTGTGATAGTATTATTTTGCTCCTATTCTTGTTTGTCCTTCTCTTGCTACACTCCCAGATGTTCCTTGCCTTTGTGCAAGGTCTTCTCAGCAAGGATATTTTTGCTGAGTGGGGCCTTTGCACTTTACTGCAATATTGCAAGTAAAATTTGGGCTGGTGACTTCTGAACACGAAAAACTTCTTGAAATACCAGTGACCTGTTTTAAGTAGTTTCTGGAGTATATTGCATGTATTTCATGATTTGTTTCTAGGTAGAGTAGTTCTGCCTCAAGTAGCCTGCAGAGAAAAATTGAAGGGCTCAGTCATTCTCATTCTGTCCAAGTCTTGTCCTCTGGATACGGCTGGTTGGAGGAAAGCAAACACAGGTCCTGTGCCATGAACACAGTATAGGGGTGTAGGTGCACACGAGTTTGAAGCTTGTAACCAGTGCACAGTCAAATGTCAGAGATCATGTAGCATGCCTACCTGACACAGAAGTAAGATACCCTTTTTCTCTTGCATGCAGACCCTTAATTTCTGACCTGTGATATGCTGTCAACACTCCAGGACACAACAGTGTCAGACCTATCACAGGCTGCAGAATAGGCCCACGAAGTTCTTCAGGCTCACTGAGCCACCCTGTTTTTTGCAATCATTGAGACTATTCACATGCTTATAGTTAGGCATATGCCCAAGTGTTTTGCTGGACTTAGGTGTGGGTAAAAATATTTTTCCAATATGTTCAACTTGACAACAACTCTCATAAGCATCAGTTTATTTAATAAAAATAAAGTAGGGGGGACAAAGCAGCTTTGGCAGCACATACCACAGCAGCACTTATGTTGCAATTCTACTATTGCAACAGGTGTTCCAGTTTGTTGAGACCAAAGAATCAGTAACAAAATTTGCAGAAAAGCCATCTGCTTAGTGTTTAAGGGTTGTTTTAACCCACCAAGTACTACTACTTTGGTGAAAATTGATCCTCTGAAAAAGTATCTTCCAAAGCATACAAATAACAGCCTTATTTTTCTGCAGTCTCAGATTAAAATGTAAAATAAACCTGCAAAGAGTGTTCTGATACATTGATCTCTCTTAAACTCCTCTTGTTCCTGAAGAACAGTAGGTCATTAAGCCCTGTGCGCAAGTTATTCAGTCAATGCACCCATGAAAAATCAGCAATTGTCCAGGATGTTCTCTACTCCAATTTTAACTTCCCTATAATTTAAACCACAGGACATACACAATGCATGTACGACTTCTTTGGATGTGGTTATGTACATTGTTAAGAATAGGCTGGTATTATAATTTGTACCATAGTGCTAGTCCAAAGCCCAGAACAGACTAGTTATAAGGGGTTCAAAGTTCTTCAGGTATAGCTAAGGAATTGTTTGGATTATGTTTCTGTAGTTATGTGAAGATATATTTGGCCTATATTTAAAGAAAGTCATGCTGCACATTACCTACATTTTGGCAAAAGAATTAATATGTTTGTGAAATGGTATGGCAGCAGTAAGAGAAGCAGTTGGTAAAAGTAGTCCGGGAACTGCACTTGGAAAAGAAATACGATGCAATACATCGTATTTCAAGGCATAAATTCCTTGTCATTTGGGTCAATAAAAGTGTAGCTTGATTGCACAGGTAGGCCATCCCCAATGTATGTCTTCCACCCTGGACTGTCCTCACTCCTTAAGGTGACTACTCAACCACAAGAATCAGATGCAGTGCCCACAAACTGCAGTGGGAAGATGTTTGACTTCGATACTAGAGTAAATCTAGGAAACAACTTGAGTTGAATGCAATGTAAAGGTAAAGAAAAGGTAGAATTGGTAAAAAAAATGAATTAATTTTAAAATTTCTTCCAGTTAAAGCTAATAAATAGCCTTAAAATCCCCTCAAACCTAGCAAGTATCAGTTTCAGTCTTTAATCCAGCAGAGTTGGGCTGTTACTTGGGTTAGCAATGTGAAGAGACAACTAAGATGTGTTTCATGTCCAGTGCAGTAGAGTTCAGATTCTGAAGAGTGTACAGTTTTACCTGACAGATTCCTGCACAGGTATTTAAAGGAGATTTTTCTCAGTATTGGAAATTAGATTGTCACTAAAATTTAAGAAAAAAATTGCACAGGAAAAGAAAATTCTGTCTGAAGTACCTTCTCTTTGTTTCCCTTGTGAAGTTCAGTTATGTAATATTGTTGGATTGCATTTAGATGGAGTGGGATGAGCTGTAAAATTATATAGGACCTTTACTTGATGTGGTCTCCATGACATTTTGCACTCAATAGTGCAGTAACCTTCTTGATGTGTCAATGAGTTTGTGGTAAGAAATGCATGTCTTTTTAACGACCAAAAATGAATAAACCTGTCCAGTTTGAAAAGTACATTTTTATTCATAGGTAATGTGCTACAGACATCGCTATATGATTTACTAATTTCACCTAGAGGAAAGATAAACTATATGCTGTTTGGACACATTTCACCAAATGTTAGATTATGAGAGATGTTTTTACAGGAGCAAATTAGAGATTGAATACCAATTCTACAATAAAAAAGTGTTTTCATGTTTATATTTCCAGCACCAGGCTCAGGTGTTTGTGAAAACTGAAGCCTTCTAAATACATTTGCATTCTTGACAGTCGGTTTCTAAGTTCAGGGTTATTCTTTTTCATTTCAGTGTCTGATGTCAAACATATGAACTAAAGCCAGGTACAGTACCCTGAACTCTTTTCCCTTCTGTCGGATGAGCAGAATATTGCCATAAATTGTAATGGGAAAAAAAGGCAGCCAAAACCTGGGAAACATCAAGACAAAATGAAGAGTAAAACTTTAGACGAGACCTCAGACAGTTCAAGCAGTCCGTGAAGGTCATTCAGTACTAGACACTTTCCACCTCCTCCAAACACATAACAAGTAAAAAGAGGGAAAAATGGTGCTTTAGCTCTCCTACTTGTTGCTTTCTGCCTTAACTATTCTGCCCTCGGAGCCTTTTCCAGCTCCCAGGGCAGTGCATCTGTACATCTCCTGCTCAAACCAGGTGGGCTTGAGAACATAGGTCCATGCTGGAGCCAAAAGGGCAGTAACAACTTCATGTAATTCACCTTTCTCCTCTCTACAACCCACAACCATCCTTGTATTTTCCCACAGTTCAGGTGTTGTCAGTGTCCTTTTAATACATCTGCAAGACTTTTTTAATATCCTGGATGAAAAACATCGTGTTCTTCATAGCAACTGGTTCAGCTTTAAATAGGTTCCAGAGTTTCTGTCCCCTAGCTATGCTGCTTCAGCAGGCCAGACCATTCCCATTCCTTCTGCAAAGGTCTGGCTCTGTGGTGTGGATGGCCTCCTCCTGTGCAGCATTTCCTCTTGCTTTTTTCTCACTCAACTGAGAGACTGAGCAATAATTAGGCTTTTTTTCTTTGTACTATGTTTCCCATGGTCTCTTAAAAACTTTCTGCTGTTGTTTTTTGTCCACCCCCAATATCACTTTGGAGTGCTGAGTAGAGAAGCCTCCTTACTTAGACTATAGGAGCAGGAAGTCATGACCAGACCAGCCATGGCAGATGTCATACAACACTTCCTGAAGTGGGATTTTCCCTTCCCTGTGGTGACTGGAAGGTGAAATGACTATTGTGGTGAAGAGGTGAGAGCCATCTCCATGAGGTGTCTGACTCAAGAGGTGTACTCTGGCAGGGGGACAGACCTAAATTCCTGACGGAGATTCCTGCACAATGGCATCCTTTTTGTTTGGAGTATGATGAGGCAAAACTAACCTTGCTCAAAGACAAGTACTCAGTTCTAAGTCAAAAGACTAATTGAGAAGCTGAGGACCTGCAAAGGGCATGTAAGATGACTCACTGTGAGAGGGTATTCCCTTAATCTGGATGACTCAGTTCTGGAAGTTCTGGAAGACCTAGGACTAGTTTTATCCAGATGTCTGTGGAGAAGCAGTCATAATAGTGAAGACACACTGATGACATCCACCAATTCAGAAATGTGGTTCCTGCAGAGGTGCCTAGCTGATGGATATCACTTGTGCTCTGCTAGGTCAGAGCTGGTGTGCCTTTTCTTTTTGCCTTCATGCTGACTCTACTCTAAAATTATCCTTGCTCCTCCTTGTATAAAATGACCTATGTTCTCATCTCCTGTTTTAGACAAGGCAAGCCTAAGCAGTGGAGAGCCTATGAAAAGTTGCTGTAATTCATTCCAGGGCCATGAAGGAAATTTCTGGGCATCTCTGTGAACTCATTTATGGATTTTATGACCAGCTGTTTGCCAGGAATGACGAGGCTGTGCGCTCAGAAACACCAGTCTTCCCTGCAAAGGAACATAGAGTCCCATCTTGCATTCCAACTGGTGACAATGCCAGGCCTGAACAGGGCTGGTGGACTGCACCAGCAGTCCTGGCACATGAGGGACATCCGCAGTGCAGAAATGCTTATCCCAGGGTACAGCTGAATCTGGAATGTACAGTATATGCTTTCCACAGGCAATGTGTGAAATGTGTATGCCATCAACGGCACCTGCCACCCTGTGGAGCCATTCAGCTGTCATGATAGCTGATGGGGCTAAATTTAAAGTTTGCACATGCTTGAATCTATTTAATACCTTCCAAGGGGAGCTTACGACAGGGGGCGGGGGGGGGGGGGGGGGGGGGGGGGAGAAAACAGCTTTGGGATCTACACATATGCAGACTTTAAAAATATTTTTCCTCTTATAAGTTTATACTTAGCTGGATCTGATGTCATGCTGGTTTTTTATAGTAAAAATCCTGGTGTATTATGTATGATTCCCTTTATTGCCATGACTAAAAATAAAGATGCAAGTTTTACATGGTACTGTTAGTAGTATTCCCCTTAGAAATTCTTGCCTTATTCTCGGATATATTGCCATAATTATATTTTTCAAGACATCCAAAATTACAAGGGAGCAAGTACAATCTTGCTGTAAGCAAAGGAATTCAATACAGCAGTTTTCACTAGATTTAATTCCTTTATTGTTTCCTAAGAGTGTAAAAAATAATGTTATGACCACATCCATGGAAAGATATTCAAAGCATCAGAAGCATATGCTAAGTGTGGTTTGTTAATCATTCAGGGAATTCTGATACTGCGTAAAAGAAACATGCTTTTATCTTGAATCTGTGCCAAAAAGCCTTCTTAAAATTCTTCTCTTTCTCAGGCAAGGCATAGCAAATCATCCCACCACAGACATTTCAGGAGTATCTGAGTACTGGCAGCATAAACAGAGGACTTGAAGGAACCTTGAAGTCACAGTATCAATATTATTTTATAAATTACAATCTCCTTAGTCATATGTATATGACTAAGCAGCACAGATATATGAGTATGTGTGCTGTAATTGCCTGTCAGTGAGATATACCTGGCCATTAGTAATGCAATAAAGTCATCACATACCTTGGCATTAGTAATGGTACTAAAATTAAACTTAAAGTCATGTTGCCACATTTTCACGCAACCCTCTGTATAGTGTTATCAGAAGTGAAATTCCTCTCTATGTATCTGAGAGTGAGTTCATTCAGGTCAGCTAATACATTTCAGGAATCTTTTCATGCAGACATAAACTTTAAATTATCACCTACCTTTAAGCCTCATGAGAGGTAAAACCCCAAAAATGGGAAACTGAAACTACCAAATTTGAAACATCAAGTAAGAAAACCTCTGAGTCGCTCATAAATTGAATTTCCAGGGAGGGAAAATTTATTTCCAGGAGCTAAAAAAGGGGGAAATGCAGAGACATAGAAATACCTATCTGTAAAAATACCTATGTTTTATGAAAACAAATATTTGCAACCAGCTAAACTGTCCCAGGGTTGTAGTAAACAAGCAGTGATAAGGATGGTGCCATGCTGACTAGGTAGTGTACCGGAGGAGGCATTGCATATCAACAGCCTGGCAGTGTCAAAGCCAAGTTAGAGGAGCAGGAATTTAGCACTTCACAAACTCGTGACCCCAAAAAGGCCGTGGTGTATGTCAGGATGGACTCAGAGCAAGGAGGGGGAGGGCAGCAGCCTCCCCTGTGCCTTGGGACCATTCTCTGCTCAGTGTGAGAGATACTACTCGTGTTGTGAAAATGTTTAACTGGTTCATAGGCCTCTTTTTTTCTTTTTTTTTTTTTTTTTTGAGTTGAATAGTTATGTATCTCCTCCTTCACCCGGTTTTGGAAGGCTTAAGATAAGCTTTGATTTCCCTGCTCAGATAACCTCCTGTGCGTGTTTATGTCACACAGAAAACAACCTTTGGTTTTCTGTAACTAAAGAACTGCATAATGTTCTGGCTTGTAGAAACAAATTGCCCTCCTAGAGTAATTGCTTAACACAGTGTGGAGCAATTTACTCCTTAGCACAAGTTATATGATAAGTCATAGTAATATTCCCATTAACAGGCAGAGGAATTCCTGAGTGCAGTTGGTCAAACTCATGGATATAGCTGTGGCTCTGCACATCACTCTCTGTTTTTCTGGAAGGAAAGCTTTGCTATGAGATTTCAAATCACCTGCTCTGATGTTTAGGTTCTTTGAAAAACTTAGAGGTGTCACAATTGTGCTTGAAAGAGAGCTTACAAATGTTTGATGACTAGTGGGTACTTAACAAAAAGCTATCCTTTATCAGGGCCCAGTGTGAAGTTTCCAGAGGACTCTTTTCAGGCATGTATTACTTATGCTTTTGCAGCCATCACAGGAGAATGAGTTAAGATAGGCAAGTGTGAATGTCAAATCCTCTTTGCTTTCTAAAATCTTCCTTGCAGTCTCACACATTTGATTTCACTGATATTATACAGGATCTAAAAACAGGTTATATAAGATATTGACAAGTTTCTCAGTTCAGTCATATTCATGCATTTAGCTATTTGAGAGTATCTGAAAGTAGCGTGCTTGTCTTCAACAGGCAGAGGCAATGATCATTAAATATATAAAATGCCAACTAGAATTCAGCACTTGATGCCAGATAAATAGTGATGGCAAAATTTTCTTTTCCTCTGGCTTTTTTGCTCCCTCTCTTTCCTGGAGTATGGTATTCCCCCTTGCAACTCTCGTTTTCCTCTGTCACAGTCCTCAGGATTGTACTGCAGGTACCAAACACCACAGAAATGGAAAACCAAAGTGTTAATCAGTCACATTAATCCATGCAATTTCATGCATCTGTTATATGAGAAGGTAAACAGGTCCCAGGAAACAACTGGGACAGCAATACTGAAAATGTGGAGTAAGGAAAACAGAGCTATGCCTCTACACTATAAACTGCAGCATAGCCTCCTGTTTGGTTCTGCTGCATGCTGTGGGCCAGCAAGTGAGGGAACAGATTTCATACTCTTCTGGTGAAAGAGGACCTCAGTTCCTGGCAGGGGAGGACGTACAATGCTCTTCTGAGTCTTCCATGGCATTTCTGAGAAGTGCCAGTAAGTGCAGACTGTACCCTCAGGGCAGACACTGCCAGCCAGGGCAGGACTCCCCTCTGCAGCCTGCAAAAACACCAGATAGACAATGAGCTTCATTCTACCTTATAGATAAGCATCTGGAGTGTGCAGGACCAAAATAACCAGTGCCTGAAAAGCCCACTGCAAATCTGCTACTGAGAACATGTCACGATCCAGGATTTCCTGGGGTTTTCATCCAAGTACAGCTCTGGCTCAGTACGAGCAGTGTTCTGTACTGTGCAGCTTGATTATTGTGCAGCTTTGCTGCATGGCAATACACTGTAGAAGAAATACAGTAACAGAATGGAGGAAGAGAGAAGCAGATGGAAAAAAAGCAGGTGAATATGCTGTAAAGCTTCTAGGAGACTTGAATCAGACAAAGACTCCCACTGGCATCAATGCAAATCTCTCTCCTCATCTAGAAAGTAGGTAAGCAGCAGAGAGCAGTGAAGTAAAAGGGAATTCATTCCAGTGAAATTTAAACAGATAAAAATCTGTCCTACATTTTTCCTTTTTTTTTTTTTTAAAAAAAAACAAAAAACAACCCAACAAAAACAAAAAAAAGAAAGCTAACTTTTCATGTTGTCTTGGCAGGCACTGAATTACTAATGAACTTTTGTTTAATGCTGCTGTGATTGGATTTTTTTCACTCCAAAATGCAGAGTGTGCAGGACACTGGTTTTCAGTCAGGGTAACATTAGCTCAGTTGTGTCAAAACCAGTTTTATTGAATTTCCAGTTTATTGCTTCACTTGGGATGTGGGCCTTGACTGAGCAAACCCTTCACCTCATGTGATCTAGGTGGGATGTGGATATTCATTATATTGTCATCCTTTTAGAGAAAGAATTTTTTGTAAAAGCAGTCCAAAGACCATATTTACCTGCTGTAGCTGCTCTGAGTATTTTACTGTCCCCTCTGAATAAAAGTTAATCTTATTTATCCTTATAACATCTCTGAGGTGACCCTCAATTTATATGGATGAGGTCTTTCTTTGCTTAGCAAAGTAAATTTGTCTTAAAATAAACAGAACCATTACCTTGAAAAAAAAACCAAAAAAAACAACAAAAAACCCAAACCCCAAAGAGCTTCATATAAAATCCAGTTCTAAAAAAAGCTTCTTAGCGAAGAAGGACTATGCTGACATAACAGCATGACATGACAGCTGTATAATTGCAGAAGTAAACTTGGTTGGTTGGTGACTGGAAAAAAAAAATCCATTTTCTGTAATACAAAAAAATAATAAGACTTATTTGAAGAAACTAATCCTTAACAAGTCTTATTAGCATTCCCTATTGTTGGAGACTCTAACACTGCTAAAATCAGGATTTGCTGTTAGTTTTGCATAAACTTTCCATTGATTTCCTTGCAGGTGTTGCATATTTAATATTTGTAACTGTAAGAGGGAATTTGAAAGCACTTTTAAGAGCAGAAGACTAGACTTCCAGAGAAGTTGGTTTTTTTTTTTTTCTTTTCTGAAAAACAGTGAGAAAAATAACAGTGCAGGAATACCTATGACACAGCAAAGTCATAAATAATAGACAGCATGAAGATTTCAATATAAAAAGTCATAGCTGGGATTGTGCACTCGTGGGAACCAATACCAGTGATGGGTTTAAGTACATGTTTTGACACTGTCTCACATGATATCCCAGAAGGAAGCTGGAGAGTTATGATCTGCTCAGAACTGCAGGTAGGTGCAGAATTACTTGGGCAATCGTGACTGAAATGGAGTTTCTGGGAAGAGGAAATAATTGCTGAACGAAAGGAAGTGGCATTTCAGATATATGTGTTGGCTCTGCTACTGTCAAGACTTCCATCTGTGATTCTAGTGCTGGAATGGAGCATTCATCCAGCAGGTTTTCCAGGACTGCAATTTGGGAGGTTCTGACAAGCACACTCTCGAGTTTTGTAGGCTGAATCCAGGAAATACATGGACTTATGCAGGAACTTAACAGAGAGAAACATGGATCATCTAAAAAAATATGGAAACCAGAAAATGAATGATACGTTTGGGTTAGTTTAGTTTGGAGAGGAGATTGATATCAAGCTAGAAATGCGTAAGGAATATTTAGGTTATATTTAAAACTTACTAGTGGAACATTACAATATGAAGAATATGAAACCTGTACTGTTGCAGGTCTTTCAGGAACATATCAGATAAACACCAGTTAGGACTTTAACTAGTATAGCTCTTGCTGCTGTAAGCATAAGGCTTCTGATGTGCATTGTTTTATTTTTTTTTTTAAAGCAATGTGGGTTTTTAAAAACATTTTGATGAAGGGTGACCTTGGGGAAGGAAACATTTATACTGCAAACATATTTACATTTTTGCTTGCAATAACTGGAATTTGACTCCAGACAAATTAATAGATTTATAAATAACATGAGTAATTTGTGAAGGAGTTGAACGAAAACATGACTTCCACTGCAGCAGGTGATCCATCCTGTAGCATCGGGGCCAAAAAGCTGATTCACTCACTCTCATGCAATGGTACTATGGCTGTCACTTTAATTTTTATGGCCCCTTCTGTTAAGTTAAGCCACAGGTCCTAGTTAGGTATCAATCCTACTAGGCTGACAACCTTCCATGTTTGTGTAAGGCAAAGGATGCAGGCAGGGTGCCACAGACAGACAGAAGAGATTAGAGAGCACATGAGCTCCTGTGTGTGTCAGTTCTTCCAGGATCACATGTGCTTTGCATGTATGTGAACAGGACTCTCCTTGGCTGTGTTGTGTTTAGTTTTCAAAGTGGTCAAGGCGAAACAGGAATTATTACAAAGCATTGCTTCCACCCACCTTTTCACAAAATACACTGTAAAATCCAGAGAAAACTGGCCAGAGGCCTTCTTTGTATTCCTCACTTTCTCCTCTCTCAGTCCCTGTTGTAACATCCTCAGTCTAATGGGTAGGAAAGTGATAACACCACAAGAAGTCAACACTCAGTCAAAATCGAAGAATAGAAAAGTTACTGCATCCATTTGACCACACAGTTCAGATGGTAGGCTCTGAGCACATCTTCACCTCGCTAGAGTAATTTGCAAATCTCTCCTTAATGATGCCAAGAATTTACCCCTCTTAAGTGAAACTGCTTAAATATTTTATAAAGGAGTTTCGGCTGAGCACACAAACTCTAAGTCACCTTGAAGCAACTGAATTGCTACTTCTTACTGCACAAGTTATAAATGCAAATGTTTTTAGATAAAGAGAAGCTATATTACTGCCAAAGGTAATGGCATCAACCCAGACATGGTCCCTCACAAAAATAAACTGTCATGAATCTGTTGATATTTGAAGAATCAGCATCGTTGGTACAAAAGGAATTGCTCATGTCAAAATTTCAAGTTAAGTGTTTTTAACTGATTCCCTTCAGAAGGCAACAGTAACTGTAACTGATTACTCTTACTTTCTGTATGTGTCTATGTATATACATCTATAAAAATCTATAGATGTATCAGCCATCTGATAGTACCCATCAATAGCATCACTGCTGCTGACTGCAGAGTCCTGAAGTCAGGACATTGCTTCATGGAAATAATTCTAGAATGTTGTTCTAAATACCACCCTTCTCTGATTTTAAATGTACTATGAGGACTGAGAAAAATAATATTGTTAAGAAAAAATATTCTGCTATTCACCATCTTTATAACCTGTTTATTTTATACTCTTAAAATCAGCAGAAAGGTGTAACTCTGCAGAAGTACTCTGTAGATTAACATGCTTTTTGATTTTTGGCCCAGGATACTGACCCAGGGGACAAACAAAGTGTTTTTGAGGCAGAGGAGAGAAGTTCCCAGCTGGCTTCCAGGCCTGGGCAGATATGATGCAGTGCTGTGCTGTCAAGCACCCTCACAAAGGAGAGCCCCTGTTTTAGTTCCCAAATCTCTGCCATCCTTTATCCTGCCCCAGATGTCCTTTCACAACTGCCCAGTCCCACCTGATTCATGTTTGTAATACTCTCAATTAAAAAATTAGTAATTAAAATGAAGCTCTCTTTTTCCATATTACTCCCAGCCATTACACTGCTCCATCTGCCCATTCCCAGACCCCTTCTTGTTTTTAAAAGACTCATTAGCATGTGATCTTGTCTCTGCCAGGATTCCCCAGTGCCATCTGCTCCCTTCCTGGATGATCAGTCTCACTCAGATCACTGTTTACCATGCTTAAAAATCTGACACATTTTCCAAGCACTGGTTTTCCAAGCATTGGTTTTGGAGGATGTTTCTGCAACTCTCTACCGAAGTCAACTGCTATCAGCCTCTTGCCACATTGACAAGGCCTGAGAAAGACCCTGGTCCTTAGATGGTCTGATGCATTCCCAGGTCTGTGGGGCTTTTGTGGCAGCAGCTTATCTGTGTCCTTCAGGCTATAAAACCACAGGCTGTGCTATAATTTGTTCAAGGTATTTGATTGCAATGATTGAAGACTAAAGTAACAGAAACTTAGCTTCCTGTTTGAGGAAACAATTTGTGTCTATCTTAATTCCTCTAGCATGCAAAGACCAAGCTCATGTTATATTGCTTGGAAGAGTTTTCAAAACATAATTTTTACTTACATTTTACCTGTTGTTCCTCACTGTTATTTTCATGCATGTTTGTAAACAGAAGAAGTAAGTGGGGAAAACAATAGTGTATCCCCTCCATTTATCTGAGAAATATGTTGTAGGGAGAAAAGTTCCAGCCACTTTCCAGACATTTGAGCCAGGAACCCAAGTGGGTGACCAGCAATACTCCTGCTGTTCTTCACTATAAGCCTCTTCCTTTGAGTGAAATGGGATCTGCTGTAATTTTCCATGCCCACCTAGCTTCCCAGGAACAATCTGGATCCTTCCTTCAGTAACTTGGACTTCAAAAAATGCCTGGAAGTTCACTGAGGTCCAGGAGATTCATGTCCTGACATCTTCACAGCACAGCAGTGGGTAAATGTCCTTCTGTGGAGCCCACCACAAGCTCCAGGCCCCGTACAGGGCTGCAGTAACCCTACTTCAGATAGCAATTGGATCAGAGCAGAAAAAGAATCCATTAGCACTGTAAACCTCTTTTTCTAGAATTAACACAGGGAAGTGGCTTTCAGTACTGAGCATCACAGAATTTGACCCTTTTAAGATCCAACTCTACAATACTGGAATAAAGTCCTACTCCAAAGCATGTAAAATGGGCTACTAAATTTGAGACTGATGAGTAAAAACATCTACAAAGACTTAAAAAAAACCCCTAAACAATTAATTTTTACCCACATTTTTGATAACTCATTGCTGGCTGTGAAATCTGTCACTGCAAAGGTGGTGGGGTCATTAAGCCTGAAACTTCTCCTCAGCGGAGGCTGCTCCTTATGGGATCTGAGAGTGAGGTGGGGAGAACTTATTCCCTGTGATTTGTGCACATTCAGACCATCAGTGGGTAAATATTTCCAGGAACCAGGTAAACTGAAGCAGCAGGTTTTCAGCTTGATATTTGAGTGTCTTCAATGTAGCAGTGTTTCAACGATATATATAAGGCTGCTGATGCTATCTGTGAAGAGTTGCAACTGCCTTCAGCATTAATGAAAGCTAGGACCTGAACTGAAGTAATGTTGTTCCCTCCTCTTCCCTGGCTGGACTTTATATATGTATTTCTTAGAAGTACTTTTTGAACTCTCATTCATATTGGTACGATTTTCTTGCTGTCCTTCTCCTCCAATTCAATTGGAATTGATTTAAAAAGAAAAAATATATAGACAAAAATCTCTATTATGCTTTCAGAGAAAGAATTTATAGCCATGCTCTCCCATACAACCCAAAATCTCCCACTTTTTTTTTTCTCTAGGAATTATATTGTTAATTATAAAAGAAATAGTAAGACTATGGATTGATGTAACGTTCTTGTGGAAATCACTATCTTACTAACAGGATCTTAGGAAATATAAACTGTGTACATCAGCTAGAATAGTTCAGTCATATGCATATATATGCTAACTTGTTTACCTTACCCGTATATCTCTGAAGCTTATCTGTGAAGCCAGAAAAGATAGGACAATTTATTAAGAACCAGAAAATCACTTATCATGAAACCAGTAATTCCAGGTAGGAATATATTTACTTTAAAAAACATCCAAAGGACAATCTGAAGTGATTTATTTTGAAATTAACAGACCATAGTAGACTTTTCAGAGTCAGTTGGAAAACATCTAGTGTGGTGTTTTATCCGACTGATGACTGTGCCTGAGCTCCCAAGAAAATCAGTGGAGAGATAAAGCTGAGTTTCCAGTGAGATTTTCTGGCATAAAAACTACACTGCAGAGATGTTGCACCAGAGAGAAGTCCTCATGTTGGAATGAGACTTGGCTTCTCACTAAAGAAGCCAAGGGAAATGCTTCACTGGGAAATGTATTAGGGAAATGTATTGGGAAATGTATTAGGGAAATGCTTCATTGCAACCATCTCGGAGAGATTTGGTACACAAACGCCTTCCCTTGCTTTCTCTTTGACTGATGTACAAAGAATAGAAATCATTGCTGATGATGGAGTTCTAACCCACCATTCCACTTATTCCCACTTTTAAAATCACTTTTGCAGATGTTTGGAAAACACTGCAAGTCTGACAACAGCTTGGGCATAGACCCTGTGGGAGTGCACTTTGCCAAAATATCACAGCCCACGATAAGCCTCATCTCCTTGCTACCTTTGGCAAAATTTAGCCCATAAATTCTTCATGTAGCGGCCCTGCCCACTTTGAAGCTATCATCCTATTCCTGTGGCCAGATGTGCTCCTGTGATTCAGATAAACAAGGTCACTTTAGCGGACAACATCATTTTCAACCAGGTATGCCTTCTTTTTCAAAAAAACTTCCCACCTAATTGTCTAAGAGAGAAAGAAAGCCAGCATTTCTGCTTTACTGACAATGCTACCTGAGCCACTTATATTGCAAACAAATATATATATATTATACCATCTTTATAGTTAAGCAAGAATTAGTGTTATATCACAGAGGATCTAAACGTGCCCTAATAGCTTAGAAAGGCCCTAATTGCATAGAAAGTTTGATGAATTCTTATCATTAAGGAGAAAACCACCAAACAGATCTGGAGCATATCAGTGTTATGCATATGGTTTTCAGTGTAAATGAGGCTGTAATTTTAGCATTACAGAAATAAAAATCAGACACAAAAGAACACATACTTGTTGCATAGTCCCTCTAACGTACTTTAAACCCATTCGTTCTACAGATAGTCAGATTACTTGCATATATAATATAGACATATATTACAAAAAATTATGTGATTCCAGGCTTTAAACTGAATACAAACTTAAAAGAAATTACTTCAGCTCATAAGCAAGAGTTCAGTACTAAAGGAAAAGACTGGGATAAATATATGATTCTGAGTGACCATATGTCTGGATATTGATATGTGAACTTGGCTCAGCAACTAACTTTGGTTCATGAGGCTTTGTTTTTTTTTCAGTTTGCATTTAATACTGATGATGAAATATTTGCTGCTGAGTTGAGTTTTCTGGTTTGGGTTGATACCTTCTGGTCCTTTCCCTCCACAGTATATATTTAGATTATGAATGTGATGTGATGTAATGTCATCCAATTCAGCAACTTGCCATAATGATCTCTTTTCCTCAGTCATTATTCACAATCACAGCATGTTTCACATCTGTAAAAGGTCACTGTGCGGTATCTTCTCTTTGGTTGAACTTTAATTGGTGGCAGAGCTGAAAAAGTGGAAAGTTCATGTAGTTCATTGACCCCAAATCAATGGTCACTGTTTCCTGTTCATCTACACCGAGCAGTGCTATGCTGCTGATTTGCACTTTTCCAAGGTATAATTTGATTTATTAGCATGTTTCCATGAATGGGTTTGGATTTTACCTGTGAATTTATGTCTCTAGACCAACCACTCATCTTAGTCATCATCATCATCCTCATCATCATCCTCCTCCTCATCATCTCACCGCCTTCATAATTAATTTTTTTATTCCCCGTATGAGTTGAGGCCTCAGTCTTAGACTTGGCCATAGCAGCAAGTGTAAGCTGAGTGACATTTTTTCTCGAGTGTTGTCACCTGTTATGTGTTCTGAGTTGTCTAGGAGAGCTGGAGTTTGTATCCTAGCATTTAATTTTGAAAGTGTTACTACTTGGAATTGTTGCTGGACAGAAGGATGGGGTAGGTGAGAGTAAAAACAAGGGAAGATGATACAGGAATTGCTTATATACAAGGCAGTTTCTAGGAAGTGTTATCTCAGTAGTTTGACCTAACTACTTCATACTTAGATTAAATGCCAGCCTGGACAAAAAAAAAAAAAAGTTTGAGAGGTCCCCTTTCCTATCAGACTAAAATCTTTTTATGACTACTTTTCAGAGATTTATGTGTGATGATATCACATAAAAGGATCTTTTGAAGAAACATGAAGGTAAACGACATAACAGCATGGTTAATTACAAGCTCTTCCTCTCATAATTCTGGGCTTGTGTAATCTATGATAAACATAAATTATCAGTGCAAAGTAGTTTTGTCAGGGTGAAAAGAAGAGGAAGTTATTGAAGTAATTAAAAAATGAGTGGATTGTTTTGAGAAGACAGTGAAGTGACATTCAGAGGATATGAAGCACAATGAAAGAGAGGTAGCAAATGCATAAAATCCTGACGCGCTTTCCAGCTCCCCACTATGGTGACTAACTCTACCATGACTTACTATGTTGCCCTAAACATAAAGGAGAAATTGAATTAATCACCTTCCCTGTGCTGTCACAGTAATTTTTTTATGTTTCAAAGCAAAGAGAGGAAAGTGATTCATTGGGAAGCTGCTCAGTATGCTGAGGGAGTACATAAATACCTCCCTTAACGACAGAGGCAATATTAGTCAAACAGATTAAAACATCAATAGTACAGATGTACTCAGAAAAAGGAAAAATACATTTTGGTAACAATAAGACTTTGACATATTGGGTTGATATTCAAACAGCAAACTTCCAGTACTTAAGTGTAAGTAGGAAGACTGTTAGTGTTAATATACAGCATATTTTGTGATAAAACCTTATAAAGTCTCTTTATAAGACTTTTTTATTGCATGGTAGACTTTAAATTATTTCAACAGAAAAAAGTCGAATGTTCAAATAAAGTTTTAAGAGGTATATCTTCACAATATTTTCTAATTCTAATGAATATACATTAAAAGTACTTGAAAATCCCTGAACTGAGGGGACTGGAGTCCCTGTGTGTGCCCACAGAAGATACACAAGAGCCTGACACTCCGTGCTGTTGCATGTTTTTTGTCACTGCTCCCTGCTCTCTCCCAGCCAGACCATTCCCAGGATGGATGGGTAATTCAATCTCTACAGCTACCACACTGTGCAGGCAGCTATCAGGGTGTGGTAATTGTCTCTGATTGATTGCCACCAGATTCAGGTGGGCTTTCAGCAAAAAACACCATTGCAATGTATGTGCTAAGGGGAACATTGCAGCACAGAGCAGTGGAGAGGATGAAACTCCTGAATGTGGGCCTCCTAAATGCAGAAATGAGAAGGATGAGTTTTTTGTTCCTGAAGCTGAGTCTCTCCCAAACCTGCAGCTGGGTTGCTGGTAAGAGTTAGCTCAGAGTTAAAGGCTATGCATTTAAAACTAACATTTCCTTCTGACCTGAATTTGTCCTGATCTTGACGAGCAAAGGCAGGAGAGACAGCAAGCTGTTGGTGTGTGGGGATTGTTTTCTGGGAAAGGAGTGGATGTCCATAACACCAAGGACAAGTCTCCTTTGGAGTACCTACCTACCTGTCTGTCCACCCATCCTCATTTGTGGGAAGATAATTTACAGGATTGTACGCTGGTAGGTTTAAAAATATTTGTTCAGAGTGTTATTATCCCGTACAAATATTAAAACAGACATGAACATGCAGAATAAATGTTCCCATTTGTTAGCCTGAAGGTATAACTGGATAAAAATGTAGCCATTGCAGTTGGGGAAGGCAGAATAAGTACAGGGTTAAACGAGGAGAGACAAATTCCAAAGAGGTAGAAGAAGGATGGCTGAAGCCTACACACAGTTTCATGTTCAGCTGATTTTCCTGTAAAAGGTTTATATTGTATACATTCAAAATCACACTTTCCTGAACTACCTGGTTCTATTCCCATATTCCAATAGGATTTTATGTACATTAGTGGCAGACTAATCTTGAATAAAACCTTTGCAATTCCTGGGAGAGTTGGATACAAATGTACATCATTAAATTCAATATTTCAACCACTTCTGCACTGTCTGGGATGAACAGAGGAAGATACACACTACAAATTAAAACAGCAGGAGTCTGGCCATTGTTATCCACAGTCAAAACCCAGGGATAATAACATGACTGGAGGAGAGGTCTGAATATTTGTGCATGATGTGCTTTGATAAAAAGGCAAGAATAGAATCAGTATTAGTTATATGCCTGTCACTGAGATATTATGCACAGTTGTTGCTTAATCTCAGTTGTGATCATGGTGGCTTTTTTTTTTTTTTCAGATTGTTCAGATGCAAATGATATTTACCTACCCTGCTTCCCAAACAACAGGTTGTCACTAATTTAGCGTATGCAGCCTGGAAAACAGCAATACCTTCAGCACAGCAGTTCAAGAGCTGCCATCAGGGTCAAACCAGTCAAATCAACAAGATACGAAACTTTAATGGATGTGAACCAGATTATGACTCTGCAACTACTACATTTTTCTAAGCAAGATTTCTTGTTTGAATGTTTTCTTAATGCTTATGAGTCCTGTGTCTTTGTGGGAAAGATCTATACAGATTATTTATTAAAGTAGGAGAATAGGAAAATTGACTTTTCCTCCATATGAAGATAAGCAATTCCAAGCCAGGAAAGAGAAAGGTTAACACAAAGGCAGCAGAGAACATCTGGTGACAAAGTCCTTCTGTTTTTTAAATAAATAATTAAATAAACATCATCTCATATCAATGTTCCTTTCATTTCCCACTAAAGATAAGGCAAAACTGGGAGAAGATAATTACTAGGGTTTTTTGCTCCTTCTTTTTTGCCCTAAGTGACACTCTTAGACAGTCAGCTGACCAAACTAGTGTTAACGTTTCACTTCTGGTCATCTTGGGGAAGCCAATGCCCTGAAATTTTCATGTTGCTATTTGCTTTTAACCAGTGCTTGGCTGAGGTTGCGAAACCTAAATACGTGCATATAAAATACTGTATTTCTCTATTTCTGTGCCATGACTGAGAACACTATATGTCATACTGAAAATCAGCGAGTTTTGACCTGACTGTTGCCAGGCCTTTGAAGAAATCAGAACATCACTTTCCCCAGCCTGCTGTTTTCTCACTGAGTGCAAGGACTGTGCTTGCAGCCAGGTTTGTGGAAAGACCTGGAGTAGTGCTTTAGGTATTTTGTCTTCTTTGGTTGAATATTTAAGGATAGATTTACTTTAGTTCAATTAAATTGCTGATTTAGCTAAATTCTTTATTATCACTTGAGCATTTACTGCCCTTGCTGTCACCACATCCAGACCCAACACTATTGCAGTGAAGGAAACTGCTGTGAGGTCAGGTCTCTTGATGTTCACCTCTGTACAATTTGGTCTTAATTGTAACAGCAAGAATGACCAAAACCAGACCATTCTGCTGTGACCTGGAGAACAGCATCTAAAAAAATCCTGATGTAGATGTGACCTGTCAAGGAGACCCTTGGGAGTCAACTTTCCCAAGTAATAAATTATGAATATGTATGCTGGGTTGTGGGTGCAGAACCAGGAGTAGTTCAGCTGATGATTTAATAATTGAGCAGACTGGGTACAATATAATTGCTTCAATCTCCCTGTTTAAAACCCAGGTGAGAATGTTCTGATTCACAGCTGGTGTGTGCATGATGATGGCAACAGGCAGTAAATCATCAGGCTACAGACACTTGGTTGCATCAATTGCTCAGAGACCACCCAGAGCTGCAGTGGGAGAAGAGAGTGAGTTTGCTGTGCACTAGTTGGTTGCTCTGTGCTGCTTCCCAGTTGCATATATGTAGTGACTACAGTGCCTGAAATTTTCAAAGTGAAGAGAAATAATTCACCTACTGGAAACCTCATTGACATGCATGGGAGGCCAGATAAAGCTGCTATTTCACACATCATCAGATAATGACTTCTGCTTCTTCTTGGAGTGTTTCATTCTACTCTGGTCTTTTGTTGGTTTAAACACTTTCCGAATGTCTATGTAGTTAGAGTCTCTTAATGTGCTGAAAGTAGCCTATCATGCTGCTTGAAAAACCATAATTATTTCTAAATATGGTCTCACATTTAAAAATATGGTCTCACATTTTGACAACTTAATAACTAGTAATGCATGTGGATCAGAGGAAGCAGAAAGTAAAAGAGACAAAAGCAACAGGCAGTGCATGTATCTTCAGCTACACACTTAGAAAACTAAGGGCTTAAAGCTGATAATACTGGTGATAGCTATTGGCCATGGGTAGTGTCAGAAATTTTATGGCTTTTTTTTTTTAACATCATTACCAAGCAGTTGGGCTAATTGTGCAGAAATGTAGTTCTCAGTGAGTTTTGAACTCTTCTAACGACTCTGTAAGGTTCCCAGTACCCAAACGAAGTAGAATAATTTCATCCCACTTCTAGAGATACAGATGAAACCTGAAGGTTGTTACCACATCACTGCACTGCACTCTTCATACACTACCCTACCTCACTCACAATCTCGTAATTTTTAAAACCATGTTTTCCTTCCTTGCACATGCTTTAACTTTTAAGGGTATTTAAACAGAGCCAGTGCTATCTAGGGGAATGAAGTTTCTCTACGAGTCTTGAAGCAACATTATGCATATTAGAAAGGGGAAAATATTTGTTAGCAGATCACACTTTTTTTGTGGGGTTGGACTCAGCCCTTTACAGCAGTTCAGCTTTCAGGCTTTAACAGCCATGAAACAGATGCATCCCAGAGTCCTGAGGGAATTCTCTGGTGCAGTTGCCAAGCCACTCCCATGATAGTAAAAAAGTCACAGCAGACAGTGGAAATCCCACATGACTGGAAAAGGGGAAACATTGTACCCATCTTTAAAAAGGGTGGGAAGGAGGATCCTGGGTACTACTGACCCATCAGTCTGTGTGCCTGGGAAGATACAGAACAGGTCCTCCTGGAAGCTGTGCTAAGCCACATGGAGAAGAGTCACAAATCGGTGATTTGAGACAACCAGCACGGCTTCACCAGGAGCAAGTCCTACCTGACCAACCTCGTGGCCTACAGTGGACTGACTCAATTAGTGGACAAGAGAAGGGCTACAGATGTCATTGACATAGACACAGAAAAAGGGATAGAATGCATACTCAGCACATTTACAGATGACACCACTGACACACCTGAGGGATGGGATGCCATCCAGAGGGCCCTGGACATTCTCAAGAAGTGGGGCCATGGGAATCTCATGGGTTCAGCTAGGCCAAGTGCAAGGTGCTGCACCTGGGTTAGGGGATGAGCAGATCACGAGCAGCCCTGCAGAGAAGGACTTGGGGGTGCTGGAGGGTGAGAGGCTGGACATGACCCAGCAATGTGCACTCACAACCCAGAAAGCCAGTTGTGTCCTGGGCTGCATCCAAAGCAGCGTGGCCAGCAGGGCAAGGGAGGGGATTCTGCCCCTCTGCTCTGCTCTGGTTAGACCCCACCTGGAACACTGCATCCAGCTCTGGGGTGGACATCCAACAAAGGAAGGACATGGACCTTGGAGCAAGTTGGAGCAAGTCCAGTGGAGGGCTGCAAATATGGTCTGAGGGCTTGTGTGGGTTTTTTTGTTTTTTTTTTTTTTTTTCCTTCAAGAATAGGCCAGTCTTCAGGAAGCTGAGTTTCTTCTCATCAAATGAACAGTGATGCATAGGGGAATACAGAGCTGCTGAAACAGACACCAGTCTTTCTGTTTCAATTAATACAGGCCTGATGTTTTGGTCATAACTGAGTCACTAATTAACATCAATGATAGCCGCCTGCCTTCTTGTCTGTTTGTTTGCTGCAAATGAGAAGCAGTTTCTGCCCTGAAAACACTCTTTTTTTTGTCACTACTCTTTCAGTTATGTTCTGATGAGTCATGATGACTTATACTGGGCCTCTGTAAGTGCTTTCTCACTCTAGTTTCTGTTCCTTAATTGTCCTCTGCTTAAAATCCTCACCAAATGCCATTAGAGCACTATTCTGCCTCCTTCTTAGCTCATTAGGTAGTGTGCATCCTCTGGGACGAGGAAAGGCTGGAACAGCTAATTACCCAGAAAGTACACGGATGGGAGAGCTGGGAACGCCTAGTTTGCTCCCAGAATTACAGGTTGCAAGTCACCAGGTGGAAAAGGAGGAAGTGAACAAGAACTAGTGAGCAGCATCACTCTGATGTTGTCCCCCAGAGCCGCTCAGGTACGCTGCACCGAGGCGATGGTGTGACAGAGATGTAAGGAGTCACCCTCCTTCTGTCCCCTTCTCATACTCCCTTGGGAAAAAATTAACCACACTACAGCCTTCAGCTGTAAGCCTGAGCATCACTGCATTTTTAATCAGTGGAAAAGGTCGAAGATACAACGAGAATGGGTAGATCTGGTATAAACCTATCTGCTGTAATCTGTGGACGAATCATAACAATAGGAAGAAAAGTCTCCAGTTTTGCTCAAAATGACATTTGTGTTGTAATTTTTGTGGAAGCGTAGCAACTTGATAGCAACCCTGAGCAATTAGGAGACATTTCTGTGAGAAAAAATACAGCTGAAACTTGGCATGAATGGTTAAAACACAGAGTAGAAATATGGGAAGTGGGTTCTCTGCCTCTTTTCAGAGGTAAAACTACTCACCGCCAAACTCTCATAGAATTGAGGCCAGTACTTTACACAAAATCCCTCTTTCTCCCTGACCTGCAAAGCACAAAGTGATTTGTAACATCTATTTTCACAAGGCAGGGTGGGAACAACAATTTACTATCAGACATATTGGCTGGCTTAATTATGGGAAGATTCTGTGCACTGTTTCTGCTGTGTTTAGACAACACACTGGATACTTGTATTTGTATATTCGTGTATCACTGAAACATATTTGTGTATCAACAGTGCTTGGGGATTTCAGAGAATATCCTTCTATTTATTTTGGCCTCCATGGAGATGGAATGATAAAGCTGTGTTTTGGTATATATGCGTTTGTTGATTTTAGCTCCAAGCTGAACCTGTGATGGGAAACACACATGAATATAATGCTGACCTCATGTGCACAATTTGACTTCAGTGTCCTAGAATGATCAGGTTTCTTTCCAAAGAGGGGTAGGATTCCTGTGGAGAACTGATATTTTGACTGTACCCTTAGGACACAGAGGTGCTGTGAAAGACAGAAATGCCTCCAGTCCCATTTTGCTTGCATTCTGGTGCTGAGAGTTCAACTGTTTGTGCACTCAAGTTCTGTCCACAAATGCAAGACCAGCTTCCTAAAAGTACTGAATTTTCCCTATGTCACAGGGCAGCAGGGTATTTTTGAGTTTTAGGGGCTTGGAATAGATACAAAAACTCAGTAAAAATACACGTGCAACATGTTTCAGTAGTTCCTTCACTTAAAATACAGAAAGTCATCGCTTTCCACCCAGCCCATATCACCAGTGCTTCCTGAATTGATCCACTTCCCTTTTTTTTAGTATTTAGAGTCCATTAGTCAACCAACCTTCCTTCTTTCCTTCCTTCCTTCCTTCCTTCCTTGAGTTCTTCACTTATGAGTTTCTTCACATAGTTCAACCAGGTGTTTTACATGATGAAGAGTTCAGTATTTTATTTTATTGTGAAAGTTTCAGTAGTTCAAAACCTCATTCTTTCCCGCTTTGACTAACGTGTGCAGTTTCTGTTTCTGCACTGTAAATTTATTGTACTTATAATAATAATAATATATTAATATAATGATAATATTATTATCAAGTTCAACTTATGTAGAAAAATATTTTTTTCATTGCTCTCTATGTGAAGAGAAACAGGTGAAACTAGTATAAAAATGAGCTTGCAGGTGGGAAATAGAACAATTATTCTAACACCTTTTTATTTTGTGAGGAAGTAGAACAACTTTCACAACCCTGATGCTGTGACATGAAAGTGCAGACAGACTACTTCAGCCCAGGAGAAGAAGTTCACAGGGACAGGATTTTTCCTCAAAATTCACAGAATGTCACAAAATTGTTTGTGTTCTCCAGGTCTGTCCACGGGAGCCAGACATTTTCCGGGTGCCCCAAGGCTGGCTTTAGCACAGCACGGTGTTCCCCACTTGCTTTGGAAGTTTTCACCTCCCTTTGTGAAGCACCCAGACACCACTACTTCTCCCCCCCTCAGTTCACAGAATAAGCAAGGGGACAAGAGAAGGACAGGGGTGTTTGTGCTCTTAGTACCAAAGAACCAAATCGATTAAAAAATGGTTTTAGTTTCTTGTTCTCCTAGGTGTATATGTACTGAGCAGTGGAGCGGTGTCATTTCTGTTCCTTATACAAATGATGGAATGCATTTTGCAAAGGTCAGGGAAACAACAATACTAACTTTTATGTACCTTGAGTTTATACAGGATCTCTTCCCCTTATTTGAGTACCTACACACAAAATCTCTTGCTGATCTAACTGATTAAAAAATTGCCTTTTATCATTTTTATCCATGCCTTTTGGAAAGCCAGTCAGGCTCAGAAATCAATTAACTCCTTAGAAATATTGCTCTGCAGTGCCATCTGCTTTCTTCATCACTCTAACTAAACACAATTGGAGATTTTCACTATATATATATATGTGTGTGTTGTCAAATATAAATATTTTTATTTATTAGGTAAAAATTTTAAAATTAAACATCTCAATTAATGCAAACACACGGGGCTATCTATGCATTCCCAACCATGCACTGTGTCCTTAACATCTGCTAGGCTCCATTTAAGTTATTATTGTCCATATGGTGTGGCCATGAAAGAATGACAGATCAGTGATGTAACTGCCTGCAATAGATGCTGATGCTTGCAAACTGTTCACTCAGTGAAAGCAAGAGATAAGTGATTATTCAGGATCATGTCACCAAGAACAAATCTCTTCATCGAGCACTAGGTTAATTTTCTAGTGCATTAATTATGTAACTTTGCCTGTGTTGCTCTGCTGCAACTAAGTGCAAGCTGTGCAGTAGGTAAGAAGAACTTAGCAAGGGAAGAAGCTAATTCTAAACAAGTGTAAAATCTGCTTTTTGACATGGGCAGATGCTACATACTCCTGATACCAAACTGCTGAGTGAAGTTGTGCTAGGACTTCAGCTCTTGACTATATGAGACCAGAGATGTTATACTAATTTCTTGTATCTTAGAACCTGTAGAAGTCATGTCAGCAGGGACACCATCTTTCCACTTGCCCCTTGGTCTTGAAAGTATTTACAGAACTTCCTTGGCTAATAATTTACTATTCCTTTAAGCATATTCCTTTCTAGGTTCCATGATGTGTTTCTCTCTCTTTTTATCCAATATGGTCAGGAATTTTTTGAAGCAAAAATCATGACCCTCAACATCAGCCTGTCAAAACCTTTTACTTATTTTTGAAAAGGGACACGGCAGTTTTAGCAAAACAAGTCTCTCAAGAGAAATTTCCAGTCAAAACCAAAGAGAATGAGAATTCTCCATTCCTTGGAACTGTTGGAAGAAAGTACTTCCCCAGAACCTGTGGCTTCAGCTAGACAGAGTGGCCCTCTGTACAAGAAGACTAACGTCTTCTCCATCCCTGTACCTACCCATGAAAGGAGTGGATATTTTGCACTTGATTGTTTTTGCTTTCCAGAAGGTTTTAAATCCATCCCAATGAAGAATCACAATATCAGGGAAAAAAAAAAAAAAGAAAAAAGAGAGAAGAAAACAGATCCCTTCATTTTTTTTTTTTTTTCAAAATAGGTAAACAACTGAAGTTCCATTTCTACCTTGGAATACAGTAGCAAGAAAATTATGTGAACATTTCTCAAGTATATACTCTTGATATCACATCCAGTTAATCTCTTTTCCAGGTAAATCATCCCAAACATCTCAGTCTTTTATTGTCACTTTGAAACTTTTTTTCATGTTGCACTTCTAATGGACTGAACAAAACTACTTGAAGTGAAATTTTGGTGCACTGATTAAATATAATGAATCTGTAATCCACTTTCTTTTTTTCTTTTTTTTTTTTTTCCATTTTACCATCTATTTAACAATTTCTCTGCTGCACTGTCCACACAAAGAGAAGATTTTTTTTCCCCTGAATCATTACAGTTAGCTTAGGACTCAGTCCTCTGAACAAAACATTTCCTCCAACGCACATGAATTTACATTCATCAGTGCTAAATGTCATGTGTCATTATGCTGTCTGTATAACTAGCTTTGGTTCAACCTTCTGAGGTTCTGGCTGATTGTCTGTAGTTCTGTTTAAACAAAATAACTCCTATATCGGTAAATTCCGACACTTCACACTGTTTTTCCTATTTATATATATTTTATATATCTATACATCCCACCAATACAATAGCCTTAGTACTACCCTGATGCTGTTTTCCCACCCTACCTCTAGTGTATATGTTCCTCTCACTGCCTCTTTCAAGGGGTATTCTGAAAATAGGCTTTTGGAAAATCTACTGTCCTAAGCTGGCTAACAAAAAAACCCACTTTTGATCAGTGTCATATTGGTAGATTAAACTGTGTTTAATGTGTTGATGCTACTTCCGTAATTTCTTCTGAAGAGTATTTTGAAGTCCTTCTCTAAGGCCATTTACAAACCCATCTCAAGAAGCAGAATTCACCAAGCAAAGTCTCTGCATGTGCAATCCTGCCCACCATCTCCGTGCCAGGCTGGAAGGAAGGCTTCAGTTGCACCTGTGCATGAGAAGGCTCCCATGGATACAAGGAGACCCCTGAGCCCTGGAAACAGGGCTGAACTGGGAGCTTCAAAGGAAAAGGAAGGGATCCCTGGAAGGGTGGTAGCTTCCCAGCCTGGCTTCTGTCTGCCCTCCACACCACTGTGCCCCACAAGTCCCCATTGCTGCTGCAGCAGGATTTGTCTTTCCAGAGCACCAGAGCGTCTGTGTGTGCAGCAGCAGCAGAACACTGAGGGGGTTTTGGCCACCTGGTCAAGCTGATGCAGCAGCTGATTTTGTTGGTGATGCCGAGACACAAGTAATTTTCAGCATCCTCTATTTAATCCTATTTATAGTCCTTACTCTCCTGCAAAAATTCCTCCAAGTGTTTTGTGGTAAGAGAGTAACCAAGCAGAACACAGCACAAGCTGACACAGAGCACGTAGCTGTGAGGAGTGAAATGGCTCTCTGGAGATGGCTCACCCAGCCTGTTGAAATTGTCTTTGGCCCACGGCACCTTGACTGGCATTGGCAGCACCATCTTTCTTCTCTCCACCAGCTGCAGTCACCATCCCCAGCTCCAGCACCTCTGCCTGTGTTGTGCCACAAGCCCTGGGACCTTTGCCTGGCTGTCACCACATCACCAGGACAGCTGTTTTTGCCCAGGGCAAATTGTTCCTTCTCCAGTGATCTCCATGAGGGGCCACAAAAGGAATCATGCAAATTGACTTGGGTGTACTGAAGACGAGAAATAAGAAGTTCAAACCAGCCTCCACATTTACATGGAGGAGTGCATATAAAATATACCAGTATGTCTAGTAACATGTTAATATGGAATATTTTTAAAAGAAGGGGGGGGGGGGGGGGGGGGAGCCTAAAATCTACATCCCTTACCTCACTGGAGTACACTGGTTTATTCTTCTGGAGTCAACACAACAGGATGTGCAGGAGGTTGGGATGAAATAATTCAAAAGGATTAGGCAATAAGAGATGTCACGTTGAAAAGATTTAACTGATTTACAAATCCAAAACCCAGAAACAATTCCACTTCTGGTGCTATAAGCTAGCTGTCTATTGCAGCAAAATAAATAGATCTGACCTACATGTAACAGTTAATTTAAAATAAAATATGGGATCTTGAAATAATTGCTTGTTTTCCCCCTCTAACAGTTTGACCCAGCTGGAAGTAAGAGATTATGCTTCTATCTCTTGTTGGAGATTCCTTCTTGTTATTATTTTATTAAATAAACAGCAGAGCTAAAATAACACCTGCAGACAATTAAAGAACAGATCTGACTAATAACAATAGTTGTTTATCTTCCTTGATCTTCCAAATACTTTCTACAAATTATGGTAATCAAAACTTAAACTGAGGTATTTTTTTTAAATAAAAGGAAACAGAGAGATGACCATTCCCAGATTAGCGTAGTTTTGTTTTGTTTTTGTTTTCCACAATCTCATGGAGTTGAGTTTTTGCAAGGTCACATCATGAACATGTTTTGTCATGAATCAGGTGTACAAGCATGCACAGAAAGCTCATATTTCACCCAGTGGTCACTTGTACAGTGGGTTGTGGTAATTTTGCAAGTACTTAGCAATGACCATAATTATTTCAGCATTCTGGTTATTCTTTGGGACAGTAGCCAGTAAAGAGTGTAAAGTGCTCAACAAAGGAGAATGGCTTTGCTGCTTTTGAGGAGCAGGAACTCAAGACTAATAGACACAGAAAGTTGAGTGGTGCCTTCAAAAGCAAACCAACTTGCAGGATGCTGAATACAGTACTGCTCTTCCAAAACCTGTTACAATCTGTGTAGTTGTTCCTTTGGGTTGCTGGCATGCAAAGATGATCAGAAATGGTCAACATTCCACAGGAATGCTGGCAATTTCAAATCCGGTTGTTTTAAGACAAAAAAAAAAAAAAAGAGAAAGGTGAAAATTGTATGGGTTTTTTTAATATATATATATACAATTTAAAGTTTTTGACCATTTTATTTTTGGTATCTCAAAGGGACTGTTAATAACTGGTAGTTGTCTTCTGCTTCCTAATTTTGGATGATGCCTTATAACAAATTTCTAGTCACAGTGATCTTTAAGCCATGCCAAATACGAATAAAAGAGATGGTGATGCAGCTAGGCATGAAGATGCTAATCGTGGGCCAGCTGGGCATAGTTCAAGAGGCCAAAGTAATGCCTAAGGCTGAAGAGCTGAGACCCTGCTTTGGGTTAGGAAAATGGAGTGGAGCTGTGAGTGCCTCATACAGGCCAAGGAGAAGCAGTAAGGAACAGCGTGGCATGAAAGAAGGAGTGAAAAGGACAGTGAGAATTCAGATGTATGCTTTCATACTTACTCTCAAACTGTTAAAATTCTCAAATGCAGTGGGGTTTTTAAGTAAGAAATGTTGCAGCCCTTGATGTAAGAAAGTAGTTTTCCCTGTAAAATAAAGGACAAGGGAAATATGTGCCTCTATTTCCTAAACCACAAAATCTGTCTGCTTTCTTAATGGGGCCCCAAGACAAACAGACAGTGCAGAGCTGCCAGTCACTACCTATTGCAGAGCAGATTCAGCAAGAACTACCAACAGAACTGTCTTTTCTCTGCATCTCTCTGTCCACCTGCCTGTGAGCTCATCCTTACCTAAAAACTCCTATAAATATTTTCCTAAAAGGGGGAAAAAAGAGAGATTTGCATTTCTTGAGGGATTCCAAATGAGAATTCTTGCTTCTGCACCACCAGCCCTGGATTCCTGCATGCACTGTGCTGGAGTAACACCTGTTAAGTGATAGTAAGC
Organism: Corapipo altera; assembly: GCF_003945725.1. NCBI lineage: Eukaryota > Metazoa > Chordata > Aves > Passeriformes > Pipridae > Corapipo > Corapipo altera. The sequence continues at coordinate 4,936,671 of NW_020884909.1, read as the reverse complement.
CTCGGAGCAGACTAGGGCTAGCACTTGGGGGAGATTTAATTTATTGTTCAGTGGAACGAATGCTACTGTGCAGCGACAGCTGGTGCACTGAATGACACACAGTGACTGCCTGACTGACTCGCAACAATAATACCCAAAGAGGCTTGCACATCAGGCTGTCCTGGGGGGAATGCAGGGAGGAGGTGTCTGAGAAAAGCAGGCTGCAGCGTCTTTGCTTGCTCGCTCAGGCCTGGCTCACAAACCACTTGTTCCAGTGCTGAACCACCACCACCACACTGTGACAAAGTGAAATGTCCATGTGCTAGAGAGGAGCAGATTTTCCCTTTAGCTTTAGTTCTGTCTTCTGCCAGTAGGTTTTTCTCCCTCTCCTCTCATTGCTCAAACTACTGAACCAGTGAACATGAGTAGGCAAAATTAATGCACGCTTCAGGCTGCAAGATGGTTGGCCCATTTATGCCTGAAATTACTTTCCACAGATATATTTTTGCTACCGAAGTGCTGGGATCTGGAATACTTGTGTATCATCTTATATCACAGAGGCTACTACTGTTCTCCACACAATTTGCAAAAGGCTTAATCATGGACATATGCTTTCCTGATATGCAACTCTTTTGCATACAAGATAATGGTGAGACTAACATGACATCTGCATAGACTCAGCTGAGTCAGTGGTGATAGCTAAGTCAGTCAAAACCCCTGAGTCTGGGCTGCAAGTTGTACTGCTTTTCCTCTGTGTGGACATGGGTGGAGTACATGCAGCATGTTTCAAAGCAAAAATTGAAGAAACGATCCTCATGGCCTCATTTTGTGTATATAGACTTTATTTCTGGGCAGGTAAACAGGTGAATGTCTGATTTATAGGTGATGCAGAGTACTGGGATGATGAAACTAATTATACTGCTTACACGTGGCCAAACAACTGGGACCTTAAAAGTACATGTGATAAGCAAAGTAGGGGTGGGCTTGTAAAGGCGTGAGGGTGAGGGCCTTTCTCTGCGCCCGAGTGGCTGACAGCACCGTTTCCACCTCACTGCTGTGGGGAAAAAGTAGTTTACTTGTTCTGATGTGTGATGAAGCAGCATCCCATCCTGTCAAGATTCACAGCTCTTGTAGAACGATAAAAACTGGAGCTGTTGAGCTGCAGCCAGCATAAGTGGACCTTGCAATTGGGCTGACAACAGTAGAAGGCACGGATGTAGCCTCATCCCATGGACCTCCATTGCTCCCATCTGTTGAACAGCTGTGTCTCTTTATCTCCTGTGAGCTGTACTGAGGAAAGATAAGGTGCAGAATGGCCTGGAAAAGGCAGCAGCCAGGGAACTGAACAGTGAACACGTGCAAACTTCGTTTTGATCAGCATCCAGTAACTGCTGGTAACTGGGGGGACAGGGCAATCCAGAGCACTTAAAGGAAGTTCACCTCATGTTTGGTGTAAGTACTGATTTGCAAATAATGTGAGACATTTTCAGGGAAGTCCTGTGAACACCAATCACCTTAGATGCCTTCAGGGACTGCAAGTGCTTTACTACACTGCACGCTCTGGTTTAGCTTATATGAAAGTTTGGTGTTTCAAAAAAAAGCAGCAGTGTTTCCGCTGTTCAGTGTCAGAAGGACATTAATTTTTTTTTTTAGCTGGTGGAATACCTTGGTTCCTAACCGGAGTGGTACTTTGCTGCTTGCATGTGCCCGGAAAAGTTGCTACATTCCATTAAGTAGCCAAGGAAACCATCCTCAAAATGAACTGTGGTAGTTCAGGGCTCCTCCCCCATGTCTGCCAGCTGCACTTGGCTTGCCTACAGAAAATTCTTCCCCATGTCCTCTGTTTTGGACTCTCATTTTGCAAAGCTCACAGGCGTTGAATCTGCCTTAGTTACAAGACCTAGCAGAACTGACAGAATTTGCAGAAATCTGGTTAATTATGGAATCAACCGTGCTAAAGGGTCAGTAAAAAAGAGCTATCATTGGAGCTTCACTATGACAAATGTGACAAATAACGTCTAAGGGGACAGTGAGTTTACTTTCATTCTAACTACTATAATTGGCAGCAAAAGTTTGCTTTTCAAAAGAATATGAAAAGAATTTTTATATGAAAAGAAAGTTAACCTTTTGAGTTTTGTGTGGTTTTATCATTCTGCAATCAAGTCAATTCTTTCGATAAGGAGCTGTGAGTGTTTGACTCGTGCACATTATTCTGCCTGATGAACTGCAAATTTTGGTAACATAATTCTTTCACTTATTGCTGAAGTTCCTGGACAATTATCCATTTGTTGCATGCTTCTCATTGCTTGAGTCTTTTTAAGGCAGCATTGAAATTCCTTCATCAGAGGTACATTTTCTGTCCAGCTAACCCCACACTGATCAGCATCATGCAGATGTCTCAGAAAAATGCTTCTAATGGTTTTGACTCTTCCCTCTGAGATGCTCATTTCTCCTTTGCCTTCTGTTGTTTTAAGTCCTTCATCTACAGAATGAGAAAAAATACCACAATAGATAAAGATAAACAAATGTAGATGAAAATTTAGCAAAAAAAATCTCTGAGGATAGCGCACAATGTTTTGTTTTATATTATGTTTTGTATTGCAGGCTGCTGACAGTATGACAGATTATGTAGATCTACACATTTTAAGGCAGTAATCACTAAAATAATAATAATAATAATAATAATAATAATAATAATAATAATAATAATAATAATAATAATAATAAATATTAATTTCCCCCTCTCCCCTTGCATACCAGTGAGTAGGGTCTGATAGTAATTTTGGGAATAGTTTTCAGATATTGTGGGCATTTTGGCCTTTTTAGCAGACATAGCCACAGTATAATCCAGGACTCCAGTTCACTTTTCAAAACGTCTTCTAAGCTGTTTCCAGAGCAGAGATCAAACTGGAGATGGCAGTGCCTGAAGGCAAACTCCTGTCTGTAAAAAAGAGTGTCAAGGTTTAAAGTGTATTCAGCAGCCATAAATAGTGCCTCTTCTTGATGCCATTAAACTCTACCAGCTGCTTTCCAGTAGTGCAGAGTGGCACTGCAGCAGAGCTTTGTGCTGGTGGGTGCAGGGTGGCTGCACTGGCCTGTCTGTGTTTTTGCCTCTGAATCCCTGCTGACAGCCTTGGCTGGCTGACAAGGGGTTTGGTACTCTGGGAAACTTGCTTTGGTGCATTTGTATTCTTCCACCACTCTTTCCAGCTCATGGATATTGTCAGCCTACCCTAGTAGTGTCCCTCATCAGCACTCCTCTCACTCCACCTTGTGATCCCCACTACTTCTGCAGTATTGCTATAGACCATGCTTTGTGAGGCAAATTGAGAGGAATAAGTCTAGTAGAAGTAAAAATATATTGCTATAGAAAGAAATATTTTACCTAAACCCTGTTCAACATCTTCACAGAGAAGGAGATTGCTTTTCAACATTTCTCTTTAGGATTAGTGAGCACAGATATGTCCACATTATTCACATATAATTACTGGTGGCTCAGGCACGCTTTATATTCAAGGTGAAAGGAAAAGGCATGAGACAGGGTCTTTTTCATCTATGATTTCTCATCTCTAGGGTCATTTGCAATATATATTTTGAAGCAAAGATGCTTTTTTTTTAGAAGGAATACTTGTGCAAGATTGAACTTAAGCACTAAAAGCACATTTCAAAGCTTTCAAAGCAAACTTCCATCTGCTGGCTAGGTGCAGAATTTGTAATTCAAATTTCAGACTGTAATTTACAGAACTTACTTAATCAATTGATACAAAGATAAGCCCACTTCTTCATATGGATTCTTCAGGTTTTTGCAGTGGTTTTGCCATGAAAGATTTGACTGCAAATGGTGCTCTGAACTTTTTCACAAACCGAGAGACGGCGAAAACTTTAGAACAAATCGAGCCTTCTGAATAATTGTCTCGGTTCTGCTCTGTACTGATTGCTGTTCAAGAGTACTTTATTGACTTTTCCTTGGTCCCACGTTTCTAAATACCTACAGGAAGGGTCTCTGGGCCTTGGCCATGGTGGAGTGCTTCCCCTCCTGGGCAGCGAGGGGACCAGGATGAGCCTAGTCCAGCGCAGAGCCATGGCCAGCTGGGACCTGTGGGCTGGACCCGGGTCTGGGATCCAGGACCAAGGGCAATGCCGGGGGTGCCTGGGTGGGGGAGTAAGTTAAGGATCTTGAGTTCTGCTTGCCTGTATGAAGTGGCCCCCAAATGTTCATCCTGGGTGTGCCACACTCTGTGAATCTCTTGATTCATTGAAATGTCAGTACTTTGGGAAGGGTGAACGTTCATCACTGCCAGCCACAGACCAGGAGTGTTGTCTCCTAACATGAACACTTCTTAATGTTTAGACTTTTCTGCTAGAAATATTAGGCAAAATGAAAACAGTGTCTCTTGGAGGCTTCTGTGGCTGCAACCTTTTGGTCTTAAGTGCCCTAAGATTGCTGGTTTGTGAGTGTCCCATCCCTCCATCATTTACCCTTTATCATTTACCAATAGCCAAGGGAGAAGACTTCTCAGGATTTGCTTATGCAGGACTGTGCTCCATGGATTTTATGGTCACTCTTACACTGTGTTACCAGACTTAAGGTCTATTTATTGCAATACTCCATGTAAGCATGTGGCCTGCTTTGGCTCTTGCTGAAGACTTTTGTGTGTTGTGTAGAAGCTTGTAGGGACCAGGGGAAATCTGAGCTGGGAATGTCATTGGCAGTGGCTTTTATTGATATCAAAGGGGAGTAGGGTTATCATGCTAACACAGGGCTCAGATATGCCGGGTGGGAAAACTAGGCTTCTGCATTTGGAAAGTTTAGCAGTCTATGACCCACACCATAAAAAAAAGGTTAAATTCAGAGAAAAGAGTGAGAAGTTGCACGTAAGGTTTTGAGTTAAGCTCTTTTGTTATTTATGCCTGTAGGTATAGATATTACCTGTGGTGAATTCAATGACAACCTTACTTTCTGACTTACATTTTTATACTTACATCAGCTGTTCTGTGAAACAGTCCACCGAGTTTTTTTACTATTGGTCTGTGTCAGCTTTCTGGGTCTCTTTGCCACTGACAGGAACTGTTCCAGAAATTTAAAGAAGAAGTCACTGCAAATGAATACACTTCAATCCTTCTCTGTCTGAACTGAGAACAAACAGTATGGGAGAAACCAGCATCCACGGAGTGTGCACACCGGGAAAAAGAACGTTGTATTTTATTAGCTGTATTTTCTGCCCCTTTCGCGGCACTGAAACTAAATTTAGGTTAATATTTGAGCTTTGCTGCCTTCTAGTGGTAGAAAGTTTGTTATGGAGCCGTTGCGATGATTTTATTGCTGGGCTTTGATTCTGGGTTTAAAGTAAATTTCTTCTGTGGAGATCTTTGTGACTAAGGAGTACTCCAGCACTGATTTTCCTTTATTGTACCTAAAGAGAACAAAAAAGTAAAACTTGCATTTGTGCACCGAATTTTCCCAGCCTATATGCAATTCTGTTTGGGATTGTTGTTGTTGTTGTTGCTGTTTTGTTTTGTTTTGTTTTTCTTTTTGACAACCTAAAGTGTAGGAGAGGAGGGTTTACCACTCCGAGAGAAGAGAGGTGAGGAAAGAGGGCTAACAGGTCTCTGAGATACTGAGCATCTCTAGGTAGTCCTGGGTTGGTGGTCCTGAGTGCTTCTCAGACAGTCAACTGTGCATTTTTTAATGCTTTTCAGGTTCCTCACCAGTATCTGAAATGCCGCTTTTCAAAAACTGAGAACTGGAACCTCCAGGGGTTACACATACAATTGCATCTGAAAAACCAAACATGATCCATATCAGGAGAGGCAGCCAAATGAGTAGGAACCCCTGAACACAGGGTGCCATTAGCTCTTTAGGTACTGTTTAGCTGTGAACCTTGACTTTTTCCTTTAAAATGTATGTTGGAAGTAAAGAACATTTGTCTCACAAAGAAAATAGTGTCATTTGTTGTAGGGCATCTTATGCTACAGTTACCTGATATTTAGGGTATAAGCTCCAGTGATGTCATTGATGTCACACACATATTTTAGGAACCCAGAGCAAACATTTTTGTAGAAGTTGGGTAAAATCAAGGCAATGCATGGGAGGGAGGGTCTCCTCACTGATGATGAATCTCTTAGAAGATTTGTTCCTTCCTACCAAAGTCAAAACATAGCCATTTTTTTGATTAGGACTTTGTTATTAATCTGAATACATTGCTGTTAACAGAACATATTTCTTAGTAATAATAATGCTAGATGCAGAGCTTAAGCCTGTCTCAGGTGACTTCCAGAAAACATCCATTCTCTGTCCCTTTTTCCAGAAACTGTACTAGCTGCATCAGTGCCATAGGAGGATAGCTATTTCTCAACTGATAATATCTCAGCAGTGATTTTTTTCTCGAGCTTCTCTCTGAAATATTGCCGATTGAACGGTGTGTGATTCATATTCCCAGAAAAGAAAAAAAGTGTCTTCCCAGCAATAGTTACATTTCTAGGTACTGCCAGGCATTGCAGAATTGTTGTGAGAACATGAGGTCAGGAAACAGTGTCTGCTCATGCCAGTATTTTCCAGCCAGCTTGTTTTCAGATCTCTCTATTCTCAGACTCCGCTGTAGCTTAGTTATTTGGCATCTCTATCTGTACTTCCAGATATGCCTTTTTAAAGCCTATGAAATATCTGTGTTTCAATTGATTGAAAATATATATCTATATAGTGTTGTTGTTTGAGTGTTGAACACTCACTTGAAAGTTTCTTAAAAAATCTTATCCACCCCCCTTCTTACAGTAGAACTTAATGCTTTTTGCGGCCCGTATAAAATCAGAAAGTATTTAAAAAATATACTTCTAGTTAGATATTCATTTTAGGTTGCAAGGTTGGCATAAATTCTCTTTTAATTTTTGTATTATGAAAGTGAATTTTTCCTGCCTGAAAAGTGTGTAAAATACTTTTTCACTCCTAAGTGAAAGCAACCCCACTGCAAAGCATCTGTCATAGAAATGGTGGTTAACTTTGTGCATTCCTTTGTTGTTGATGTAGATGCAACAGTAAAATAATTCTTTACAAGTCTCTTGATGTTTTATTGGTGAAATAAAGCTATTTGGTAGGCAGTTGATGGAGCAAGAGATCAAAGGCCCTCTTTGGTTGACTACCCTATGCTTTTTAATCGATGTATTCTGAGAGTTAGACAAGAAATGGGTTGATTTCCATTTTGCCAGATACTCTGGCTGCATAGGAGAAATCCAGATGTAATACAGAGCTTCTGTGTAAAAATATCTGGAAGAAAAAACACTAATTTCCATCAAGCCTGGAGAGCCACAAAGAGAACTGTCTGTGAAGTCATGCAAAGGAGAGCTTGACAGCAACGTATAAGTTTCAGCTTGCACAGGAAACACCTTGAAGTCCTAAGCAACCCATTATAACTTCTTCAAAAACTTTGCTGCTCACATTTTTTTTCTAACAAAAAAAAAAAGGAAATTAGCTGAAATGGATGTTTCTGCACAAGATACTAATGAGTCTCTGTAGGAAAAAAACAATTGGAAAGACCATTTCAGTATAAAAACACTTTCAGTTTTGGTTTTTTTTTTTAAATTGAAACAATTAAAACTGTTGCCTAAAAGATCGAGGAGGAAAAAAGACTCCAGGCCAAATTAGGTAGGAGATAAGATAAGGGAGCAGAAGCTTTAAAGAGCCTCCAGGCCCCGGGAATACAAACCACCTCGTGTGCCTTCCGACCCGGGTGCTACAATTTTAAAATTATGTCCATCCAATTCCCATTCACCCACTCCCCCAGGTTCTGCCCCGTTCCACACCTTGGCACACTCCTTCGGGAATTGAGTCTAGGAGAGTTTGGGACCCGTCTTTCATCATCTTCATCCCACTCGGAGCACGTTGAGTCCTTTGAGTCCAAAGTCCCAGGCTTGAAGGTCGTTGTTCCTGTGTTTACATCTCCTGGGTTGCAGGTGTTAAGGTGTTTTCTGCAATTCCACATTGAAAAGAAGACTAAACAGCTAAGGGAATTTTAGGGGGATTGATATGGGACAGGGTTTCGTGTGTGCAACCATTAAGCTACTGCTGTTACTTTTACTGGAAAATACTGGTAAAAGATATGACACCATGAGAAATATAATGCAGCTACATTTAAAATCTACATTCACTACATAACTACTTCTAAAGTCTGTAAAAATTAAAAAATCAAAAACTCTAAGGCATCAAAACAAACAAACAAACAGAATCCCACCTCACCATACACAGAGACACAAACAAACAAGCAAACAACCCCCTTCCCCACCACCAAACCCTGAAAATATTACGTTGGTGATGTGGAGAAAAGAGAGAAATTGATTAGCAGCGATGTGCATTACTTTTCCAGCCTCAGCCACAGCTGAATCTGCGAAGGCTGAGACGTGGTAGGTTCACTCTCCTTCCTAGATTTTGGTTAGCTTCATCAAGCTGTGGGTGACCCCATGGAGGAGGATTCACACAATCTGAAAACGGGTTTATAATTTGATTAAATATCAGAGCCTAACTGAGAAGTAACTCCTCTGAATGGACTCTTTATTGCTATCGAGATAAAAGATTTTCCCTCCAACTCCTTACTTCAGTGAATCAAGAAGCTCTTTTGTCATCTTAGTTATTCTAAACCTGTTCAGCTTTTTGTTTTCCAGTCAGCTGGAACTTTGCTCAGGACTATAAATGTCAACCTACATTTCATGGGGAAATACAAAGCCGGTGGTAGGCTTGCTATGGTCTCTCAGTTGCATTAGTATTACTTCTGAAGAGTTGCTCTGGCCTATGGCTACAACTTTGGCCGTAGAAAATCTGTGTGAGATTTTGTTCTTTGCCTGTGTTTTTGGGTCATTTCAATGTATGAAAAATCTTGTTCTGTTCACATTTGATTTATCAAAGGAAAGAAGGCGTGGAGAGCTGTACCTTTCCATGGCTCAAACCAGGTTCTTGGCAGAGCTGATGTTACAGGCATCATTCTGCTACGGCTCAGGCAGTAAGTGATTCTGGATAGATTCTGAGGTCCCAGAGTACTTGTGAGCTCATCCTGTGCCTGGTTCTGCTGTTGGATCCCAAAATATAATATCTACAGGAAGGAGCTTAGTGGGTCAAAACAGTAAACCTCGGAAAACAGGGGCTGACAGGAATCCCATGACCTGAAGGACTGGACCCTCCTCACAAGACCTGTGGAAGATTCCACCTTATGGATTAGCCTGGCTCCTGCAGAAAAATAAGAAAGGATTTTGTGATGGTTGTGTCAGACCATGTCTAAACCCTTTAATCCTCTTCACCCCCCTATAATTTTGGTTGAGGGAAATATTAACCTATTGGATAACTGCAGTAAAAACTTGTGTAATTCCCTAATTAACATAGCTTGTCCTCCTCATTAACATGTCCAACCTCCAAGGCCCTTAAATTGCGTTCGCATGTTCAATAAAGGATTCCAGTTTTCTACCCCGTATCTGGAATTGCTTAGTTATTGACTCTCCACTTTCTGCTGTGAAGTTTTCTGAAACGTCTGTATTCCTTCTTTAATAGTAGCTCTCCCTCTTGTCACACAGCCTGTCTGGTTCTGCCCATCATTCAGGTATTTCTGAGAGACAGTAGGATGGTGTTGAGATGCACTGGCTGCGTGTCAGCCAGTGATGTAGAGATGAAGCATAACTGCAGTATGAGGGGTCAGCACTGAAGCCCTGATTGTACAGCCTGACACTACTCACCTGTTATTGGATTTCCTTGTTTCTCTATAGAGCCTTGTTGCTGCCTTTAATATAATTAATGCACCCCAGTGATATTACCCAAGAGTCAGGTGTTTAGTGCAGGTATTTAGAGCTATTGCTGTGATTCAGAAAAAGTCTCCTAGACTAATAGGTTCTCGAAGATGGGAAGTCAAGTGTCAGGCATATATTTCAATTCCTATTAGGCGACCGTGAAAACACCATTCCCATTTCTTGCCTTCCCTTTGAAGAATATGAAGAAAAACAGATACTTCTTGCTGATAGAATTTTTTTTTTTTAAATTGTTTCCGTTTGTAAAGATATGACTCTCCTGGAGCTGACACCATGAAAGAAATAGAGTGAGTAGGTTGCTTAGCATGAGGATATCCACACCTGGCATAACTTTTCATATGATTTCCTGATCAAGCATGGTCTTGTATGGCACACAAGCTGACAACTGTTAGTATCTAGCAGGTCTGGTTGGAGGTTGTCCAACTCCCCTGGAATGCCCAAGACTTCTGATTTTCTATAGAGATCAAGTTCTTTCACCGTTCTCCAGATCTGAAATTTCGTCTTTCACCTCTTTATCACTTTGTACCCAATTTCGTTGTCAGCTTTGGATGAAAGGAGAAATGAGAAGAAGGTCAGACTCACAACGGTTTTTAGGAACTGAACTAGCAGTACTTTTAGTAGGGTGTAGATGCCTAAGTAGTCCTGTTCTTCCAGTTATAAATGACAGGTGGGTGATTTTTTTCTGGGGGACTAGCAATGGTTGCAAGTAATATTTTTAAACCAGAAGCTCTAAATATATCACACTGAACAGAATGGAAAATTATGAGAAGAGTGTGTTGGTATGCTGGGCTGTGAGAATAAGGTTCTTTCTAAAAGCTAAATGCCTCAATCTGCTTACAAAGGTCCACTTTGAACCTCAGAGCTTCTGGTATTTCACCACCAGGTAAAATTCTGGGTTTATGTTTGCATTGTTTGGATGCTGGCATGAGAAAATTGGTAGAGATTTGAAATTAGAAAGTCACATTTGTATCACTGGAAGTGCTTTCTCATAGAAAGGTGTTTGACCATCAGACTTCGAATTTCCTTAGTCTCTTCCGAATAATTGTCCCATAGCTGGGAAATCTAGACACGACTTTTCCCCAAATTTTGATGCCTTCAAAATTGCTGCAGTTGACAAAGTTGCTGAGTGGTTGCCAATGAAATTGCAAATGAGAAACCTGTGCTATTGCAAGAGGGGAGAAAAGATGGAGAAACGTATTGCCTCTGGCATGTGTTATACCAAGGATGCCTCCTGACTTGTAGGATGTTTGTTTCCTCCGCTTCTTACAAAAGCAGTACTGATTTGTGCTTAACAGAGAATCCAGGCTTAGTTTTCTCCAAAGCAAACCCCCACACTGCCAGTTTGTGGGTGTCGATTTAGAAAAGGGACTCCCCTAAGCACAGAAGGACAAATTGCTGAGAAGTCACTGCACATAATGGTGGAATCTGCTGCCTCTACAGAGATGCAAAGTGAGAGAGGGGGCATTTTCAGCTTTGTTTAGTTCACTTCATCTCCCAGCTCCAGATAGGTTTGAACATTGCTGAAGGAAAAATTTCATGTAACAGCTGTGAAGGTCTTTTTAGGTCAAGCACTTTTTTAAGGAGTTAAAAAAAAAAAAAAAAAAGCCAAAACAGAAACAGCATAAGGTTCTAGCTTATCACTAACAGCAGATTCAGAGTTTGCAGCAGTACCTACAAGCATTGCTCCTGATTCTGAATAGTCACTGTTTCCACTTATCTCTTCATATTGTTTTGGCGTTTGGATACAGATTTGGTGGCTTTACCATAAGAGAAATATTTTGGAAGCTAGTTGTGTCTCCCCCTTTCACTCCAAAATTAGTCTGCAGAGGTGAGCTGTGCAAATGACATTAATAGCTCCTTTTCACTGGGGTCCCCCTTTTTTAAAGGTTTTTTTTCTTTGAAATGATTACGTATTTGCCAAGTCCAGCCTTCTCCATCGACAAAAAACTATCTAACATATTTATGTTTTCCTCAGCACATGACACCATATATATAGGTTGTCATATAATATGCCAAATTCTGTTAAGTCCATGTGTTCTGTGTTGCCAGCTTTCGATAGAGATCACACGTAGTACATTAGTGCAGATGATGGACTTGGTAACAAATATCTTGGTGGGATATGTCCATGAAAACAAACCCCATAATTCTTTAACTTGATATGGGAATTTGTGCCATAGTGTGTCAGTCATTGTTTGGATTCAGTTAGGGGCAATTTTAAAAAATTTGATGTGTAAAATGAGAATAAACATTACTTTCCTACTTAGTGCATTTTTCTTTCCAGTGATTATTTTCTTATTCTCTTGCACTGAAATTTCACTTTAGACAATAATTTTAGTTTAGATAATAGACAGTCTCTATTCTGTGTTCAAAAGAGGTCCTAAACTAGAATTTAATTTATTAGTTTTTCCAGAAAAGTATAGCACAAACTTTCCTCTGCTTTTGGGTTAATGAGACTTCTGTAATATCTCAAATAGTCAGATTTTAAGACTTAGTCCTTCCTCTATTGGATTCTTTGCTAAACCAGGATGTTATTTATCTTATTAGCTGTTGCCATTCATTCTGTTCTGTATTGTGCTGAGAATGGTGAACTCATTTCATCAAGGGTATGAAAACATGTGTTGGGCTTTGTACGACTCAAGTATCTGCCTGAGCATCTTTATCACATCTGGTGAAATCTGGAATAATCACACATTTTTCAACTTACTGTCGTGAACTTCTTCAAAATCTCAATTTACAGAATAAGATAACAGTTAGGTGTGTCCATACTCCTGTCTGCAGCATCTCCTTTGCTGGATGTGCAAGGATTTCTGACCGTGTGCGCAAACACTGCCCTCTGCTCAGGGACGTGGTCTGTACCCGCTCAGGAGATTTACGCGTGGTGGTGTGGAAGGCAGCAAGTGTAAGGTGCTGTGTTGAAGCAAGAACCGCTTGACAGCGAGTCTGCGTCAGAATCTCGGACCACTAACCAACCCTAATTGCTCTACCCCCGGGCAGGGGGCTCTTGAGGTGCTGGACCAGTGAGGTGTCCGTCACTGCGCTTTGAGCCTGATGTTATTTTATCTAAAGCCACTGGGTGTCAGCGCAGGACGTGGCTGTATGGAGGAACAAACCTTTGCCTGCAATGGAGGTGATTAAAGAACGTGTTTCACAGTGAATTTTACACGGTTCCGTCGTTAAGTGCTGCTGAGACCGCCTGACTTCAAGGCCACGGTCCATTAAAACAACAACCCTAGGCAGGCTTCTGCTTCTGCTCTTGGTGGATCTCAAACCCAGCATCAGTTGCTGGTTTTTTTGTTTAATCGTTATTTTTAAATTTTTTTTTTTCTTATTTTGTGTAGAGCTTCAGTGCTTCAGAGAAATGATCAGGGTGCAGCAGGGATGCTTTTCTCCCTGTACGTTGCCCCGTTGCACAAGGAGATGAGGTGTTTTTCTCCCTTCAGTCAGATTGACAACATAAATATGTGTATATATGTCTGTGAATTTCCTCTTCTACTAGATTATCAGTCACACCAATTACATGCTGCCACACTGGAGAAAAGTCTGCTACTTTCCCTGCTTACATCATGGCTGGAAGTGATATCTCCTATTAAATGAGAGAAATATGTGATGATTTATCTTGCCCTTAGGAACTCCTTTTTTTTCCTTATCCTCTGCTTTGTAAAAACAAAAAAAATGGTTCTTTACCTACTTTAGCATAGAAGGCAGCATCATGTGCCATTGGTATGTGGAAAGCAAAGATTAATTGAACTGACGTTATAACCTAAACCATCAACTCAGCATGTCTGATTAAGGGGTGTATACAGGTGGTGATCAGGCTTTGAAAATTCAGATAGCATTTAAATTTGTGCTGCTTGAACGGGACCCAAAAACTACTCATTTTGTCAAACTGGTAAACATGTTGGGACTTTGTTCCCTATTTAGGTATTTAGGCTTGTTAGGTTAACACTGGGCCTCATACAGCCTTCAGGTTTTCCCTTCCCTTTCCCTCTCCCTCCTCCTCTCCCTTCCCTCTGACTTTGGTAACCATCTGCCATCCAGCCAGGGTCAACCCACCACACCTGAAAATGTGTCAGTGTATGTGAGCCAGACTATGTAATGGGCTTTGGGGAAATATTTTTACAATTAATTACTGTAATTTTTACAATTGCAGTAAAAGTTCTTATTCTGAGGCTGCCACTTTTATCATGTTGTTAGGCTTTTCTAACTTAAAATGGGAATGGGACAGCAGGTGTCACTATAATAGCAGCAAAAGCAAGAAGACTAAAATCTGTATCCTTCTTACCATGTTTTTATGGCTCTATGCAGTTTTCCTCAGAGAAAAGGATCAAGAGCAGATTGATGCTTGCCCTGGTCTCCTGACTGTAGGTTTATCAGGAACCAGATCAGCTTATGTCAGTATTTAGAAACATGAAGAGGGTTTGGGAGACTTTAACACTGAGAGATAAAATATACAGTTGTTCTACTTGTGGACTAGTGAAGAGACAGGAAGAGGTACTACTTTTTGGAAACACCCTTTCGTACTTTCTGATTTTTATTCAAACCTAGAAATTTTCACTTAAAGTGCAAATGCTGAGAACCAACAATATATTTTAACCTATGTATTTTGAACAGAGTGCCTAAGGCTACTTAGTCCCTAGCTTTGTAGTGACACAGCTAAACTGATGTTGTGATATTCAGCTAGTGGGCTCCCTGGAGCTGCTCTGTCATTAAAACCTTGCCAGTAAGTCTGACTTTTAGATTCTACCATTCCACTTCAGTATCCATTAAATGAGAATTCTGTGTCTGGTAAATGACTCTTTCAGGGCAAGAAATTCCACAGACTGCAGCTGAAGAGAGCATTTACTTATAAAGGGAATTTTGAAGTGGGATATAATACTGAAATACAGAACAGCCAGTAAACCTAGAAAACAACCAGATGAAACTTTATTTTTTCAAATATCTTCAGCTTAAAGAGCAAGGAAATACACTTACATTTAGTTGTAAACCCTAGAGTGTGTAAAAAGTTGCAGAAATGGATAACAGTGGCTATTTATTTATTTATTATTTAAGGTGAAAGGACAGGTCTGACCATTCTTGAGTTTCAAAACACCCTCACTAACGTTGAGCTGAGGAAAACCTTCAGGAGTATTCTTATTTTTCTGAAGTTCAGGCAGTGGGTCAGCATGTGCCAAATAAGTATAGCTCTTGTTGTTTTATAAAACTGCTGCTCTCTCCTTACTGCTCCAGCATGGGTGACAACCTGTTGCAGTATGGCATTTCTTGTTCTCCAATGAGGTGTGCTTCTCTGTGTGACTTGTTGGCACTATCTGCATTTCAAGTGGGTTTTGTTCACTCCAGCTGTCCTAGAGGAACAAATAAAAAAAATTTTCCAGAATCGTGTAATTATGAAGAGAGAATAGAAAAAACTGCAGCGTAACTAAGGCCTCATGAACTTCGCATTTCAAAGGGCACTTAAAAATGGCCTTATAACTCAATGCTGCATTAGGAAATAAAATCTCTCCCAGGGTAAAGTGGAGGATGTGAATTAATTTAGCAAAGAAGCTATACAAATCCACAGACAGCCATTTCTAATGTCCCTAAACTTCTCTTTAGTAATATATTGTCTCTATACAAGTTTGCTGCTCAGAATTTCAGAAAAAAATAGTTTTTACAAAATCAAAGAATATGCTGAGTTGGAAGGGATCCACAAGGATCATTGAGTCCCACCCTTAGCCCTGCACAGGACCATCACCAAGAGTCACACCACGTGCCTCAGAGTATTATCCAAACACTTGAACTCTGTCAGGCTTGGTGCTGTGCCCACTGCCCTGGGGAGCCTCTTCAGTGCCCAACCACCCTCTGGGGGAAGAACCTTTTCCTAATATCCAACCTAAACTTCCTCTGACACAATTTCAGGCCATTCTCTCAGGTCCTCTCAGTACCTATCCCTTCTCTTCCCCTCACAAGGAAGCTGTAACTGCAATGAAGTCTCCATTCAGTCTCCTCTTCCCCAGGATGAACACACCAAGTGCTCTCAGACGCTCTTCACACAGCTTCCCTTCAAGGCCCTTCACCATACTTGTTGCCCTCCTTTGGACACTCTCTAATAGCTCAATATCTTTCCTATATTGCAGTGCCCCAAACTGCACACAGTATTCAAGGTGAGGCTACCCCACAGCAGAGCAGAGAGGGACAATCCCCCCCCTGATGCCCCCAGGACAGGATTGGCCCTCCTGGCTGCCGGGGCACTGCTGACTCAGATTCAACTTGCCACCGACCAGGACCCCCAGGGCCCTTTCCACGGCTCTGCTGTCCAGCCTCTCATTCCCATTCTGTCCTTACATCCCAGGTTGCCCCATCCCAGGTGCAGAATCTGGCACTTTCCCTTTGTTGAACTTCCTATGATGGTGATTGCCCAGTTCCCTCATTTGTCAAGGTCTCTCTGCAAGAGAGGCAGTCCCTCCCTGCCTTTGAGGGAGTCAGCAGCTCCTCCTAGTTTTGTATTGTCTGCAAACTTCCTCAGTGTCCCTTCCAGTCCTGTGTCCAAGTCATTTCTGAAGATGTTGAAGAGCACAGGGCCGAGGATGGAGCCCTGTGGAACCCCACTAGTGACAGGCCTCCAGTCTGATGTCTCCCCAGTCACTATTACCCTCTGTGCCCAACCTGTGAGCCAATTGCTCACCCAGCACAGGGTGTGTTTATCCAGCTGTGGGCTGGGCATTTGGTCCAGAAGGATCCTCTGAGAGACAGTATCGAAAACTTTATTAAAATTGAAAAAGATCACATCAACTGGCTTCCCTTGGTCAACTATGTGGGTTACCTTGCCATAAAAAGGAGATCAGGTTGGATAAGCAGGACTTCCCTCTCATGAAGCTGTGCTGGCTGTGACCAGTGAGAACGCTGCCCTCCAGGTGTTTTTCAATACTTCCCAGAATAATCTTCTCCATAACTTCACCAGGTGCTAAAGTGAGACTGACAGCCCTGTAATTTCCAGGGTCTTCCATCTTGCCCTTCTTGAAAATCAGGTCAACGTTTCCCAGCTTCCAGTCAGCTGGAACCTCTCTGGATTCCCAAGACCACTCAAAAATCATCAAGAGAGGTTTTGTGATGACATCAGTCACATCTTTGAGGATTCTGGAATGAATCCCAACAGGCCCCATAGACTTGTAAGTATCCAGCTGGAGCAGCAGATCCTCCACAATTTCAGGGTTGACTGGGAGTTGATCATTCTGACAGTCAGTGGTCCTCCAGCTCAGGGCACTGAGAACTCCTTGGTTCATCATCCGTGTTGAAGGCAGAGGCAAAGAAAGCATTAAACACCTCTGCCTTGTCTCTGTCACTGTTTGTGAGGTGACCGTCCTCATCCTGTAACAATATTTCTCAATGATATTTCTATACTGTCTTTTGCCATAAATGTATTTGAAAAAACTCTTTTAATAAAAAGAGTCCCTCAATAGTCCCTCACATTTCTGGCGAACCTCATTTCTGATGCATCCCAGCACGTGCAAAAAGTTTTTCCCGGGGAACCTTACTTACTGATTCCCTGAGTAGTCTGAAGTCTGCTGTCCTCATATCCAGAGCTGAGATTTGCTGGCACTTTTCCTCCTATCAACAGAGATTTTAAACTCAATCACTTTGTGGTCACAGTAGCCAAGAGGCCACCAATCTCCACTTTGCTCATGAGATGCACTCTGTTGACAAGCAGCAGATCAAGGAGGGCATCTTTCCAGGTTGGTTTACTTAGGGCCTATCCCATAAAGTTGTCACCCATTTTTTTTAGGAGTCTCCTGACCCATGTTGTACCAGCTGTGTGATGCTTTCAGTTAATTTCTGGGAAGTTGAAGTCCCCCATAAGGACAAGGGCAGCTGTCTTGGAAGCATCCCTTAGAATTATTCCTCAAAGAATAATTCATTGGTGTTATTGTCCTGGCTGAGAGGTCTATAGCAGACTCCCACAGTGACATCCACATAATTTTTTTGCCCCTTGATTCATACTCAGAGGCTCCCAACTGTGCCACTGCCAGCTGTGAGCTCCATACCTCCTAACCCTTCTGTTACACACAGTGCCACCCCTCCACCTCTTCTGCCCTACCTGTCCCTGCTGAAGAGCCTGGAACCATCCAACAGGGCACTCCAGTTACGGGACTCATCCCCTCAGGTTTCACTTATGCCAATGATACCAAATCTCTGGGACTGGGACAAATCTCTGAGCTCCTCTTGTTTACTCCTCGTGCTGTGTGCATTGGTATAGGAACATTTCAGGTGTGGTACATTGTAGCCAACACCTCCTGAAGCACACTGAGGGATTCCATGAGTGCTCATCCCTTCAAGTTTTGTCACACTATCCCATTGCCCATCTCTGGCAAGCCTGGTTTTGTCTCTTTCCCCATTCCAAGCTTAGTTTAAAGCTTTGAAAATGAGCCCCAACCAGCTCCTGTGCTAGAACTCTTTTTCACCTCTGAGAAAGGTGTTGAGTAGTTCATCCCATGGTCAAAATTCCCAATATTTTCCAAATACACCAACCTCAGAGGCACTCATTGACCGGATAGATCAGCCTATTCCTATCAGTATTATTCCTTGTTAACAGAAGGATCAAGAGAATCATTACCTGTGCTCTTGATCCCTCTACCAATTTTCCCTGGGCACTGAAGTCTCTTTTGAATGCCCTCGGACTTCTCTTTGTTATTTCACTGCTGCCAGTTTGAACAACCAATAGTGCAAGGTAATCAGAGGGCCTTGTTAGACTGGGGAGTTTTCCAGTAATGTCCCTTACCTGAGCCCCTGGGAGACAGCAGACTGCCCTGTGAGTTGGGTCCAGTCTGGATATCAGACCTCAGTAGCTCTGAGGCTTGTGCAATAGCCTTCACTTTGATCTGCATCAAAGCTGCTGCTTCAAAGTTATTTCTAGAGGACAGAGAATGAAATTTAAAAAGGAAAAAGAAAGAAGAGTGTTGGATGTGCCTAATGTATTAAAATGTCTCTGTTCTTATGACTGCTTGGGTTCTGTGCTGCAATGAATGCAAGATGAGAAACAGAGAGCAAATTAACGGTAATTAAGTAGCGATGGTAGCAGTGCATTTGATCTGGCTGCTTGTATTGTTAATCTGTTAGGCTGTTGGCCACAGAACATACCCAGAAGAATACTAGGAATATTGTATTTGAGGAGTAGAAAAGGAAAAGAAATGAAGAAAAAAGGGGAATACTGAAGGAGGAAAAATTAAGTGGAACAGACATTGATAATAACCATCAAGGTTAGAAATGTCTTTCATGTGATATGACATCTGGGGTTTATTTAATGCTTGAACTCCTATGAAGACACTGTTCTTACTTGAAAGATTTTATAATAACAACAATATAATTTTATTCAATGATCTTAGTTGTTTTGGTCTAACTGTTCTGTCTTCAGTTACAGGGTATTTATGTACAACAAGATCCTGCTTTAGTCAGTTTTGACCAAATTATTGTCCTGTTTGTTAACTGCATCCATCAGTGTAGGGCACAGTAAATACTTCCTAAATAATTCGTAGACCTATTGTCTAAGAAAAGAAGTACAAGGGAAGTGATATTAAGCATTTCTCCATCTACCTCATTTGCTTCCCAAAATCACCTGACAAGTTTGGGCCATGACTAGAGCTGAGATCAATGCTGTCTGGATAATGCTTTTGCCTTCTTATACAGAAGTTAAAAGGAAAAAAAGAAGGTCTGCTGAAGTAGTCAGGTAGGAAGCAATACTTCCATTTCCTATATGAATAATTCAGTGTAGAGAAGTTCTTTTTCAAAGTTTGTAACAAAAATAACAATATAAAGAGTACAAATTTGAATATTTTTCTATTACAAGAACAATTATGTAGAAACTGATTTAAAAGATCAGTATTATTTTGAAATTATGTTGTCAAATCTCATCATATTTCTAAAATCTGAAGCGTAGAAGTCTAAAAGCAAAAACTAAATTGTTGACCTTTTTAAAAAACACAGACTAATTCTATGAGGTGTATTCTATTATTTTTTTGAAGCCAATCAGGCAGTTGAACGTCCTTCTTTTGACACTTTTTAAATGCAAAAAATTGATGCAAGCTCACTTGTGAAGAAAAACAAATGACATCCGGTTCACCTGTTTAAGCCAGAACTTTATTAAATCTAGGTAAAATATATAAAAATTAATAAGGAGTGAAAATACAGTAATTACTGTTTCCTTATATCTCTTACAATCTTAATTCTTCCTTAAAATGGGAGGGTTGAATTTGGAAAATGCATTTAGCAATTCCCTACCATGAATGTTTTCATGCCCAGAGTAATTGGAAGAGGAGAATCACAGAATTCATAAAACTGTGGTGCTGGATTGTCAAGAATGAATTTCTGCGGAATCTAGGATTGAAAGTGGAACCGAATTTTGTATCTCTCTGAATACGTATTTAAATATAATGGGTAATGAGCTAAATGTAAATCTCCAGGTTATTTTTAGTAGCTCTTTGTGATGGAGAGTAAGGAGCAGTGTTTGCACCGATGATATCACAGTGAGCTTTGTCTTTGATTTCAGGAAGCTGAAAGGAGCAGTAGATAGGCACAGATTCCTCATTAGTCAAGGAACCATCCCAGTAGGGCTAACAGTGCACTGCCTCAGCGTTGTGTTTGTGGAGTGCAGTTTCTGTATTGACGGAACTCCTAGTTTATGGTTATTTATAAGGTTGGATATTTATAAGGTTGGGGTTTTTGTATACTTTCCTGCTTTCGTCTTTCTCCTGTCTTTTTTCCGCCTCTGCCTGCCAGCTTGCACCATGGCTGCTGCTACCAGAATAAGAGAGATGACTAAACCTGGTCCTAGTTGTTGTTCTGACCTAGAGGGGTGGAGTGTTAGACACCAGATCAGTTATTATTGGGTCAGAACCACCTTGTGGGGAGTGTGTGTGCCTGTGGAGTGGGAAGGGATGGATCGAATGTCGCGGAGGTGGAATGGCAGCGTGTCCTCCATGGCAGGCCCCTGGAACCCACATGGGAAAGCCCTGGACCTGGAGGAGTTGGATCTTGGTTTAAGTGTTGTACGATTGTTTGGATTTTGCCCTAAGTGTTGTTGGTTTATTGGATCTTGATTTAAGTGTTGTTGGTTTGGCTTAAGTGTTGTGGATAAATAGTATGTGGTAAGTCAGTATTGTGGTGGAATATTTTTGCCTAGTTTGTATGGTATCATTTTGAACTTTGGCCAAGTCCCCATATTTGCTCCCCTAAATTAATGAAGGAGTTCCTTGGGAACAAGCCCATGGCTTATTCTCTTGATGCTATCTCGAGGTATTAAAGAACCCTATATATAAAAGTAAAACTCCTAGCCAAGCTCGTGAGCCAGCAGCTCCTAGGGCTTGGAGTCTTACAGTGTTTTATAAGGAACAAGTGCAAAGGGGAATTGGGTTTGTGGCTTTAAGGAGACACCTCATAACAGATTTTTTTTTTTTTTTGTCTTTGAAGAAATGGATTTGTCGTTACGGAAATGTGTTTGAAATATGAAATATAAGTAAATAAATTAGTTATAATCATCTCCTTTTGGGGATCTTTTTTCTAGGAATATATGGTTTTCATCAAGAAAATCCAAATTGTCTGGATTTTTGGATCATTTTGGACCATGTTTGTATAAGATGAGTAAAGAAATGAGATGCAAAAGAGCTTAGATATTAAAGACTGCTTTCAGGTCTTCCTAGTGGCTCAAATGTGAGACTTTCTCTTATGAATGATAAGTCCCTTTTCCAGCTGTATGTGTGGTTTGTCTACATACAGACATCTAAAATGTATGCAGAGATGGCTGTGATTTAGGGCATAAACTTATTCTTTATCCTGAATCATAGTTCAGTGCGATAGTCATTTTTACCTAATTTCAAATAATATCCAGAAAGTCTGAATGCAATTCCCTATCTGAATTTGAGATGTCGCTATTTCCTTACCTTAAGGTAATTTTATGTTCTCCTTGATTTGAAATATGCTGTGACATGTGTCATTAAATTAGTCTTGTTCTAGGAAGAAGTATCTGTATACCCTTATCTTTTTCGCTAGCCAGAATTAAAAAACTAATTTCAGAACCTCATGAAAAAACTCAACCTTTTAGAGGCAGAGTAAATTCAGATCCAGAGGCTGATGAACCTAAATTCATCAGATCATTTATCCATGAGTTTCTTCCTCACCTTACCCTCTGATTTGTTGCTTGTTCCCAGAGAGGCTCTCGTGGGTTAAATGGTGATTGATGACTGTCCTGGCCACAGTGACAGTGCAGCCATGGAGTTTCAAATTCTGCACCCTTCTTGCTCCTGAGATGGACCAGGCACAGGCAAGCACAGCTGGAAAATCGGCATGTTTTATTAGTGTGTCCACAAAAAAAGCTGTTGTTCCAAAAAGTATTCTTCCACCAGGTGTGCAAGAAGCCAATCCCCACAGGCATGTGATTTATTTACAGTTCTACACGGAAAGAGTGTGGGGTGGTAAATTCACAAAGCCAGCACCACGACTGTCAAAACTTTTCACTGTTTATATGTTTTAGCAATAAAAAGGCATTAATATTAATTGGCTACAAGTTATATTGTTCACTTATCAATTAGTATTCTATCTTCTATTGGTTAAAAGATTCCCTTACTTCATATGCTAATTAGTCTGCATGCTTTTGGGTCGATGTGTTTCTTGAGTCCATGGGCTGTGAGTCAGTGGTCATGCTCTCCCCCTGCTGGAATTATTATGAGCCAGTCAGAGCTGATTTCAGCACAGTTGGTGAGCTGGTTTTACGCGATTCTTCCTTATCTTGTGAGCTCTGCCAAATGCCCTTGTGGCCCATAAATTCTGCATTTGTTGGATCCACTATCAGTAAGCAGCACATCCTTCTCCCCAAGCTTTTTTAATTTTCCTTAAGGTCTGAGAGCCATTTGAAGCATGTCAAGCCCTAAACCTTACCCAGGAAATTCTACTGGAAGTAGTTTATCTTTCTAACACCTAGAGATCAAAGCCACCCCACGTTGTTCCCTTGGGGTGCTGTGCAGGCTCCAGGTCACCTGTCGTCTCCAGGGCCTGGCCTGGTGCTAGCACGAGTCAGGCAGCCTGTGAGTGTGTTTCTTGTCACTTCTTCTTGACTCCAAACTTTTGTATAGTTTTGAGTGTGGAAATTGCAAATGTCTCTAATCTGGTCTTACAGAAAGCAAAGAATGTCCCACTTCTTAGCCATTTGTTGTCCTGTACCTATTTAGGTCAGTCAGTAGTTTGGGGGCACCTGTGAAGAAGATCCTATGAAGAGTCTCAAAATAAATTTTAATGCACAAATCACCTTATTTAACATCAGTAGACAAGTTGACTTTGAAATTTTTTGCTTAGATATCACTCTTTGAATGGCTTGGCCAAGAATAAAATGTGGTCATTGCACTGCAGCTTCACTTTTTTGTGTGTGCTGTCCCTGTTCCTTAAAAAAATTCTCCTCTGGAAGCTTTCATGCTTAGAGCTTTTTCCTTGTGTCTGACATCTCTTTAAATAAAAGGTTGAAAGGAATTCTCATGCAGGTACATAAGGTGTCTTGAAGAAGTGTGACTGACTGATTTTAAACAAACAGAAAACACCTTAGATTTCAAATCACAACAGGATTTACAGTACAACAGTTGGTTTTTATTTCTCATTATCCTACTCTGATTTGATTGACAATAAATTCAGTTAATTTCCCCAAGCTGAGCCTGTTTTTCTTCTGATGATAATTGGTGAGTGACTCCTCCCTGTCCTTATCTCTCCCTTTTGTTATATTTTCTCTCCCCTGCCCAGCTGAGGAGTGGAGTGTTAGAGGAGCTTTGGTAGGCACCTGGCATCCAGGCAGGGTCAACCCACTGCACTGTTCTTTGGTTTGATGTATAAATTTGACACACTAACAGCATTAATAAAAAAAAAAATAGTAATTTGTTTTGGTTTACATTTCATCCTGAAGGTAAATCTTTTTTTTTTCTCTGGGCTGTCATTTTTGCTTACAATTATGCTTATGTTCTTTCCCACTCCTGCAGTGCTCAGCAACAATCTTCAGTCTAAACAGAAAGCTCAGTCCTACAGAGCTGTCTCATTTTAGCTCATTTTATGATCAGAATACTAATTTATTGGGGAGTTCCCAGGAGTTCAAGTGGTGCCAGTTAGCTAGCGTGTATCTGCATATTTGTTTTTCCTTTTGGCTAAACTTCAGTGACAAGACACTACCAGCAATGTAATATCCCCTGTGAAATATTGGAACAGTAGCAGGAATTTAAATTCATTCACTTGAATTCAACCATCTGTTAGAATATTCAGTAATAATGTTGTTGTATTCTGCAAAAGGTGCTATCAAAATTCAATATTTGTTACAGCTACCCACTGCAGCAGTGCAGGTACTGCTTTCTCAATGCAGTTCTTTCATCAGGCATTTTGAGGCAGCTCTGAGTACCTCAGAATCACAGGGTATCTGCTGAGAGTGGGCAGAAGGGGGGGTAAGAAAGATGTTGACTTCAGTGTTGGTCTCCTCTGATACAACTGTACACTGGCTCCTTTGCACAGGCAGTGGTGGATTTTCTTCTGCCAGCTGATGTAGCATTCTTTATCAATAAGACAAGTGCTCTGAATTTCACAAATAACATCTGGTTTCCCATCCTAGCTTGAGAATGGTCCTCAAGCTCTAAATATCTTTCTGTTGCTACCCTCACTATTCTCAGCAACGTGGGTATCAGTCTGTTCCACAGATAAACAAACTGAGTCTCAGAAATGGAATTTATCCAGTCAGGTTGTAATTTATTTATAGAGACAAAATGAAGCAAAAGGACACAACCAGCTATTGGTAGTAACTTTTGGGTTAGCACTTCAGTGCTTTAGGTTATTCTTTACATTATCTAAAAATTTCCAAGGCAACAATTCCTGAAAAAACGAGTTAGCTTTTTTCCTCTTTGCAATAGTACTAGTCTTATCTGGAGCACTGAAAAGGGTTGGAATCTTCCTCAGAGAAAATAAAACCTGACTTGTAAGATTTAAGGCTCCTTGATATGTGTGGTCATTTGAATTTTCATACTAGCAAGACGCTGTGCCATAAATCATGGCTGTCTTCAGACAAAAATAGGCAGGCTCAGTTCACTGATTGAGGTACTCTTCATAAATGAAGGTGCAGCGCCTGAAAGTTTGATGTCCCAGGACGGTTGCTAAACTTGATTCTGCAAGATCAGCTGCACTGATGCCATGCAGGTTTAATTGACTTTCGTTACCATGAGCTCTTTTTCACGAGCATGTTGCGGTTACTTGTTTTAATCTATGAACTACTGCACCATGCCCCACCCCCTCTTCTTCTGTTGCAGTAAGGGGAAAATGGAGTATTCAATCTGAAGAGAAAAAATCGTATCTGCTGCAGTGAGTGTGGTTTATAGGAACTCACTGTATGGGCAGGCAGATTCAGGACTCAGATCCTCGGTTCTTGGTCCTTGTTTGGACAATTCTTGGTCCTCACTATAGGATGTCTTACATGGAATTGACACATCCACAGTAAACCAGAGCATTTGAGCTTTTGTGTTGTTCCACTGAGGCCAAATTCAATTCCTCAGTAGTAGCCTTGTGCAAGGCTGTGTACTACAGGTGTTCTGCAGTGACTTTGCTGAGGATGAATGGTATCCAAGATTAGAGAGGGAGACATAAATCAGAACTGTAAGTCTCTTTTCTCCCTCCTGCAATATTAATATACTTAATTGAGATAATCATCCAGTGAGAATTCAGTAGATGTTTTTTATTGCATTTTTCTTGCAGTAAACCATTCTGCATTTACTCCTGTGGCAGTGGTATCTTTAGGACTGTCTGGCTGCCTGCAGGTACTCCTCCCCATCCCCGTATAAATGTTTGTAACCTGGGGAGTAGTGGGAGAGGTTGTTGCTGGGATGTGGTGTGTGGTGCTGCAGTCCTGGGTGCACAGATCCTTTAACACAGATAGTCTTTAGATTCCACTTCCATGAGATGAGCATTATGAAACTGGACCTGTTTGACGGTGATGTTTTCCTCCTGCAAAAATTCTGTAAAGAATACATGGTCCAGTTAATAGTGAAGTAAAAGAATTGACAATAGAACTATCCAAAAGTTTAGAAAAACATACCACATAGGAAATTATTTCTTTTGTTTTGCTATTTTGTTTTAAGCAACAAAAAACTTTTATTTAAGAAAGAGGCTAAATAAATTGGCAATGGCTTGTAGCTATGCACGTAAGCATTCACTACCAGCTTGGGGAAGAGCGACTGGAAAGCTGCCCAGTAGAAGTGGACCTGGGGGTCGATCTCTTCTCTCAAGTAAAAAGTGGTAAGATGAGAGGAAATAACTTCAAGTTGCTCCAGAGGAGGTTTAGATGGGATATTAGGAAAAATTTCTTCACTGAAAGGGTCGTCAAGCACTGGAACAGGCTGCCCAGGGAAGCAGTGGAATGACCATCCCTGGAAGTGTTCAAAAAACATGCAGATGGAGTGCTTAGGGTCATGATTTAGTAGTGGACTTGGCAGTGCTGTTAATGGTTGGACTCTCTTAGGGGTATTTTCCAACCAAAGTTACTTTATGATTCTGCATGGGGAAAATAGGTTTGATTCCCTTGCCTGCAAAGAAGGATATTCTTTCAGAAAGTAACTCCTAATGGCATCCTAATTTAGGTGCATTCCACCAATTTCAGGGAGAATTAGGCTCCCAATTATGCCTAATTTACATTTTCATGTCAGCATGTATGCATGTTACGTCCATTCTCTGAGGCAGGGCAACAGAGCTTCATATGAATAGATCCCTTGGGGTGGATTAGAGTGAAGTGGCTGGTGTATGTATGAGGCAGGTTTGTTTTAAAACAACTTGGTTGCAACAGAAAGGAGGCATGTAGCCATCTTTTCTATACAGGCATCACAGAGATAATATATAAGGAAAAGAAATAAAGAAAGGGAAAGAACAAGAGTAGGCAGAGGAGAGGAAAGGTATCACCACCCGTAGATCCAGTGACAAGACTTGATGGTTGCAATTTCGATGTCTGTACTTGGAGTGATGGTCGCAGCCCTGATCTGTTGGGTTTGGGGGTGAGGGCCTGTGCAACAAAGAGTTTGAGGGGTTATATAGATCCACACCTACGTGGAAACACCCTGATACTTCCTCTGGGGCAGAGTTTTACACTGTGAGATGTGGTTGTACCATATGAGAAGGGAGGAATACCTCCAGGCTTTCATGTGAGTTCTCAAAACCTCCCTTTGCAGGAGAGGGGACTAGATCCTCTGAAGGATCTGCTTCTGACTGGCCTTTCCCTTATCTGGCATGAAAACCTGTTGTTTAAGACAGTAGTCTGGGGTCATCAGGGAAACAATAGATTGCAAGTTTCACCCAGCCCATGAAAGCAATGTCTGGTAGATCACACATGAGATTTCCAGTATTCACTCACAATGATAACTTGAAGCAAAGTTGGCTGAGAATTACACTGCAGTTCCTGGGCATACAGGAGCAGTAATAAAAAAAAAAAAAAAAAATCTCTTCATCACTCCAACCACAATACAGAAAATCAAATTACACACTTAATACCTCTTTTTGTCTTCTCAGAGGAAAACTAAGATTATGTAAGCAGAATAGGACCAACCCTCTGCATTCCTGTTGTATTGTCTCTGTGAGATGGCAGAAGTTTTCCTGTCCTGATGTGTTTAATGTAATTTTTTAAGGAAAATGTTTTCATGCACTGATCAAAAGAAGATGCATTTTTTACCATTTCAGATGCAAAAAAAGATACAAACTGCAACCTGTTTAGAGTGTTGCTTGCTTTTCATGTTTTCACTGTCAGATATCTTTATTAGCTCATAAATGGGGGTACATGGGACGAAGGAAAAACTAAAGCTGTTTCCCCCTGCTGCATTTAACCAAACCAAAATGGAGGAGTGAGATAGTTCTCTCAGATACTCTCAACAACCTGTGTTGAAATTTTTTCAACCTTAAACCCAGGCCAGGGCACTTGACTGCACAGGGTTAAACTGAAATTTCAGAAATTTAGCAGAACTTTTCTCCAGTAAGCACAGAAAACCTTTTCAGTTTTGTGAGAGTGGAGTGGAGTAGAGTGGAGTGAAGAGAAAGCTGTAGAATTCCAGCAGAGTTTTAATACTGAGAGAAAGCTAAGCCAGAGTCTGTGTGATGTGTGGAGCTCTTTCAGATCCCTAAAGTCAGAGATACTTGAACGAACTGCAGCATTTTTAGGAGCTAGTTTTCTCTGTGGCATACCCTGAGTGTACTATAGCATGAGTAATATAGCTCATTTTTCTTGAGCTCTGGTTGTTTCCACCCAACCTTCTGTTTTTTCTCTGCTTTTAAACACAGTTTAGTGTGTCTTCAGACAAAGGAGACTATTCTACAATTTCATGAGGCAATGGTTCTGTTAGCCCTCTGTAAATGCAGTCCAGACCTGCAGTTACAGCAAGAAATTGCTTCAGTACCTTCTTAGCACACCAGAAACCATCATGAAAGTCCTCTGCTGCACAGTGAATGCCACTGTTAAGAACATGATTCCATTATAAATTGGATTTTTAATGTGATGTCGCTTTTAGAAAGTCACCAGTACCTTCCTATTAGTCTCACTGTGACTAAAGCTAGCACGCAGGGAGAAGAATATCCTCATCTATTCTTGTATTTCGTATTTACAGCTGCTTCATCTCTAGCTAAAGATTTTTACCATCTGGGTCACCATGGATGACTTTACCTTGGAGGCTTTTTATGCACATACTTCTTTTCACCTGCTTTGGCAACCATCCTGCATGAATTGTAGAGAGAGGGTAGAAGGCAGGAAGGGCTGGTTCTAGTCAGTTTTCAGAAGACTTCTGTTCTCTAGGTAAGACCTAACAGTTTTTGATTGCACACAAGAGAAATGAATAATGCAGCTGAAACTTTGTAACATTTCATGGTCAGCGGAGTGAGGAACTAGTGCTTATTTAATGGTTGGATTTCAGTTTTTATTATCCACTCGCAATTATAAAGCATACCACTGCAATGAAATCATTGTATCTTTTTGACAAAGTAAGGGCCTTTCTTTCGAGTGCTAGTTTTGATAAAGGGGTGATCTGACTGTGGCCTGGGTTAGAAGAACTTGACAGCTGGTCATGCAGTGCTGTCACACGGACACGACGTGATGCCACGCGAAAGGGTGCAAAGCAATTGAGGGGAAAAAAGCGTACAATAAAACCCCTTTTGTTTTCCTTCCCAATTAATTACCTGCCTACTCAGAAGCTGGTCTTGGCCTCAACTCATTTAGCAGCATTAGAGGAACAGTGAGGCAGAGAGATAAATGTTCCAAATGCATACATTGATTGTTCATACAACACTGTGCTGGTTAACAGCACAATGAGGCTTATGGTTATGACATCTCTTTTATTAAGAACCATTTTTGTGTGAAGACTCCAATTAAAGTTCCTAGCACCTACTTCAAACTGAGCTCTTTTTCCTGAGTTGAGCTTGGGCTCCTGCAGTGTCTGGTAGTTCCCAGCTGGTGATAGTTCAGTTATCTAGTTCATCTGTTTTTCAGCCAAGAAAAGACTCTGTGTCTGTCTTGAATTCCCTGTACTGCAATTTGGTACAGCATGGCTTTTCCACAGCAAGTGTTGAATAAGCCTTCTGTTGTTATCCAGTGATTTACAGGAGGTTAAAAAGTAATGTCTCAGAATAGTGAACATGACTCTTACAATGTCATTGCCCCAGAAAGTGTTTTATTTTCTTGGCAGTGTGTGCTGATGCTAGACTAGTTCAATAACTTGCATGTTCCTAGTGGATCTTCAGAATCCAAGCATCCAGTTCTGTTTTTTTTTTATTAAATCAGATGTACATGAAACCAAAAGAAAACAAAGTATCTCTGTTTATCCAATCTCTAGTTTGTATTTTAGCCTCTTTATATTACATAAACCCCTTTAAATGTACATATACTAAAATATTGAATAAAAGAAGTGTATATATAGTGCACTCAAAAATCTTAAGTGGCAGCTCTTCTCTCCCATTTTTCAGCCCTAATTTTTTAAAGAGAATCTCATCACTGACTGAACAAAAGACAAATTGAATTTTCTTTCCTGTCCCAATTTATTTAGAAATGTATGAGGTATGTCCAAGCGAAGCAAAGTGGTCGAATGTCACTTTTTAATCTACAAAGAATTATTGTGTTTTCTTTAGGAAAAAGAGAAAACTTGCATATACTATTGTGTATATTCATGAAAAGAAAGATAGAGTCTGCAGTTCTTTATGCCACTAAAGATTCTGTTGAGAATAGGATTCAAATGTCTTTACAGAAGAGATTATGCCATGTAGTAAATGAAGCAGCACCAGATCCATGACCCAGAAAGACTCTACTAGTTGTCTCTGAAATAAATGGGAGTTCTGTTGCAGACTTGGAGGGTCTTCACAGCATCTACATTTGGCAAACTAGCTTCTCTAAGAACAGCAGAACAGATAGGAATATGAAAGTCTCAGTGTGGTGTGTTTAAATCAGACACACTGAGAGAGTGTTTGCCCAAAACTAGTCAGGATTGCAAGGGATTGCACTTCTCAGGATTAGTTACAGAGGGATGCTCACAGATTTGGGGTTGCTTCTCAGCATTTTCTAAATGGTTCCTGATGTGTGATTCATGAGTTGCATCACTGACACTGATCTCAAAAGTGTAGCTCACTGATTGCAAGTTAATTACATGCTCATAAATCAATAAACCATATTGATCCCCATTTCGTTTAACAACATGATTTTTTTTTTTTCCCATGTGATACAGTGTTTATTCAAGTAACTGGACAGAACAAGAGCAGACAGAAAAATCCAGGAAGCTTTTTTTGGAATTGTGTATACATACACTATATATAGCTATAAATGGGCTTAATCATTGTAAGTGCAGAAATGATCTCTCTTTGGGCATCAAAGGTTGTGTGCCAGCAATTTTTTCTATATGCATGTCTGAAAGGTTGAATTTCAGGGACTGAGCCCGTTCAAGCAGAGATACTTGATATCTGCAAAATGCACTTTGTGATTCTGATGGCCTATAGCACTTTCCTAAATCTAACAAAACATGTCAGATGTTTGGATAGATTTGGCTGACAAAGCTGGTGACATGCAAATACAAAAAAAATAATGAGGACTGTTAGAGATATTCTCTCCTCTCCCCTCCCCTCCTCTTCCCATAGATTTTGAATCTATGTCAGAAGGGTGTTACGTTTTATGAGTGAAAATATGTAGAAAAATAAGTTGTGTACATATTCAAGTAGATTCCATAGTAATGAAGGGGTTATCCTCCAGATTTCTAGAGAATTCTTTCAAAGAGTGATTTAGGTCCTAAAATCTAAACTGAGCCCTGACTTCTGTTATTTTATACCTTGACATTGAAGGTGGAACTCTTGCTAGAAAATGGTGGTGTTCCTTTAGGCACTACCTACCTTAAAACAAGCAAAATCTTGAAATCTATATTATGCCCCCTTGGAGAATAAGGATGTGGGAGTGGGCAGTGTACCTATCATGTGCTTTAAAGTGGGGGCAGACATGCTCATGCTTCTCTCCTGTCCTCAGTGAAAAGTACTCTATGGATCAATTTGCTTTCTGATAGCAGATCTATTCCAACAACTCTCCTTGGTTTATTTAATCTTTTTTTTCTGCCTTTTTAAATTTTTTTCCCCCCCTACCTAAGATCGAGCTTTATATTTAGCTTCATGAAATATTGACATAATTTTACAAAAACTCATTGCGGTCTACTAACAAATAATTATAAATGAAAGGTTATTTATTTACAAATTATTGCAAATATTGAAGCACGTTCCAAGTTCTCTCCCGTAGCCATTGTGATCCCCATAAGCTCCTCGAATTCATATCTTATCTGATGCTTTTCCTTTCTTGTTACCATCCTCAGGACAAGAAAATGTATAACATGAAGTATCCTTGTGCAACACCCGAGTGCTGCCCTGCCCTTCCCCCTCCCCCCCCCCCCCCTCAGTTCTCCTTTGGTAGGGAGTAGAAAAAGTTGCCAAATTGACACTGAATGTTGTTAGTGATTTGGTTTACTCTTCATAAACTCTTAAGGAACTGAGTACTGCATCTGAAAGTTAATCAAATGACTGAGCGATACTTTCAAAAGCCTGGAAAGGATTGTGTAATTGCCTCAGAAGAGATTTTATATGCTACACATGCCTCTGGCAGCATAGAATCTGCCTTTTCAAAGCATATTGCCTTTTCAAATGAAATGCTACCTCCTCCCTTGGTTTCAATGGTAAAACAACACCTTGTTTAACCAAGTGACTAAGCACAGCAGTTCCACTGAAAACAAAGACCCGTGTAGGTTGCTTAAAAGGCTTGCTACAGGTGCATGACATTCTCTGGTTTATACTCCTGCAGTTTGAATGCACCAACAAGAAATCAAGAGCTTGACTTTATCTTCTGCCACTGCTTTGCAGAAAAATTGACTGTTACGTTAATAAATTTTTAATTACCCTTTTGGCTCTGTGATAACATGATAATTAGTATTTCTGACAGAAACATGGAAAACAATTATGCAACATGAATTATTCATAGAAGTGATGTTACTTCTTGACGAACAAGTAATAGATCCAGGATTTTCTTACCTGAAGGAAGTTTGCAGCTAGTTCATCCTGTGACTAAAGTGTTGTATGTCTGTCTGAATCACGAATATCAGAACTTGTCTAAACAGTTCCAGTCCTAAAAAAATTTCAGTGGCTCTGTCTTAGTGCTTTGTACAATAAAAGCTGCTATTTATGCTATGGTCTAGAAAATCATGTATTAAAACATGAGGAAGGAATCCTAAAGCCTGGTTAAAGTTTTCCTCGCGATTTATGTTCCAGTTCCATGCTAAAATAGTCTGGCAAATTCAGTGCTTTTAGAGTGTCTTTCTTCTTGACTTTTTTCTCCACAATAAGGCAAAACTGATTTTGTTAGCGGGTTGTTTGTTCCCAAAGGAGGTAATTTTCTGCCTTCTAAGGGATTGTTTGAATCGTTTTGTGTTCTGCTACCTTTAGTTCAGCATAAGGTGGTGTATTATGCAGTCACAGCCACCCACGCTGATGCTTTATGTAGTTTGTAGTTTATAAGAACAGTGATCAATCCTTTTCTAAGAGAGCTGTGGTTTTACGTCTGCCTGAAAAAGCAGTAGCATGATGAATCTGTATCCAATTTTTATGAGTCATAATAGATACAACCATTAATCAACAAAAGTGCTGCAAATCTGAAGTATTCAATAATATTAACTTTTCTTGGTATTGGTTTCAATAGAGGAAGATGCTGTGGACACAGAGACAGGGATGTGTATTTTGAATTGACAAGAGTTCCTCTTTATTATGTTGTCCGGGAAATGCTGTGCAGGTAATGTGTACTGGGACACAGGTAAGGAAATGCTGCTCTTTTTCTAAAAGTTTTTGGAATCAGAATAGATAACTGTGTGTCAGAAAATGGAGCATAGAAATGATGTCTCTCAAACTCAAAATATTTGCTGTGAATGCTCATACGTCACCTGTACTGTGTCAAAGGAAATTTCAAGGGACCACCTGTTTTACTGCTCTAAATTTCCTGCCTGCCTCAAAGAAAAACAATAATCCCACTTTCTCAAATGTGTTAATTTCTTTACTTTTGTCAGACAAAGTATCTGTTAACAGAACTTCTGTGCTAATTTTAAACTTTCTTTTTTTTTTTTCTTTTGTGTTTTGTGGAAGTATGAAGTATTTAATAACCAGCTTGTATGGAAACACATGGAGGGATGTGGCAGCTTTACCTGAGTCCTGATACAGTGCTGCTTTATGTTGGCAATAGAGCAGCAACAGCTGGGAGATATTTACACTGATAAGATGAATTGATGCTTTGACAGAGCATCTGAAGTGGAGAAAGGCCTAAGACACAATACTTGATTGATATTTAAACTTTTTATCTAGTCCTATTCAACTTTTAGACATGTAGATGAGTTCTGATTCTAATTTTTTTAGTTACATATATTGCAGCCATAGGATTCCTAATGTGTTTATTATTTATCTTACAGACTGGATCCCCACTCAGCAGTCCTTCAACTTGCGTTTCTGGATTATGTCTTTGAAAAGAGTTTCCTTTGCATTAAGCACCTCTGAAAATGCTAAATGATATTCATCCTTACTATGCTTGCTCTACATTTAGTGCAAGGAGACTGTATGGTGTCTGGAAAAAATAAAGATGCAGAAATCCTTACAACAAAGAACCCTTCCGAAAAAAAAACAAAGTACGAGACTAACACATCTGGCAAATGTCAGATTTTTCATGCACACATTGCAAAAAAATTTGGTCAAAAAGAATCATATCAAAGAAAAATTGTGACTTAGTTTTAAACTCTCCCACTGCTGAATATTCTAGCTTCCTGATAGACGGCTAGGGTTTATTAGCAGTCTTGATAAAGTGCAGTAGACTTTCCAATCCATTAAGTAAATGTGAGCGACATGATTTTGCACAGTTGTTACACTGCAAAATCATTGCTTAGTCTCGTTTTCAGCCCATTTCCTAAATATGGAAGCACTAAGATATCAGGAATAATTAAGGTTTCTGCAGATTGACTTGCTGATTCTAAGGATTACTGGAAGAAATAGGCTGACTTTGCCCTATCAAAAATAGCCAAAATCCTTGGCTGAATGTGTGATTTAAGTGTGTCCCTTGTTTAAATGATGGAATGCAGTGTGAAAAGTGTTTAGAATCAGATTGGATATTGAAACCAGGTGATTATTAATGCATGATTTTGGATGGTCATGTAACACCCCAGTCCCAAAGGCACAAGCTTAACTGGGAGTATTACTTTTAAAAAAATACAAGATTCCAAAAGTTTTGCCTAATTAACTGTTGCAGAACCTTTGGTTCTTAATACCCTGAGGCAGCCTGAAGAGAGAACACTGACACGTCTTCCCAGGAGACTCTCTTAATTTTAGGAGGAAATAAGGATTTTGGCAAAAGTTTAACGAGGTAGCATAAAACCAAGGTTGAGCATTCCTCAAAGCACCGACCTGGCACGTGCCAACACACACAGTTCAGCAGAATCCAACCCACCAGCTTTAAGTTACCTAAAATATTATGTAAGAAAAGAGCAAAGAAAGAAACAGATTAAGAGTAAAGAAAATAAGAGATTAAGAGAAGAAGCAGGAGCAAAGAAAGAAAGAGAGAGAAGAAGGAGTTAAGAAAGAGAGAGAAAAGAGATTAAGAGAAAAATAGCTACCGCCAAAGAGTCCTATGAAAGTCTGGCTCCACATGACCGTAGAAATCTCTGAAGAAGAAAAAGCAGGAGAAGGGGAAAAAAAAGAAGAAAAGAAGAAAAGAGTGGTAAGTGAGCTCCTGCTTCCAGGCTGCCCTTTTGATTGACAGCTACTCCATGTGGGCTCCTGAGTTCCTCCTTTCCCACACACACACAGCTTGGTTCTGACCCAGTAATTAAATACCATTCCAGTGTCTCAGAGTTTAAAAGGGATTTCTTTTTTTTTTTTAAACTTTCAGATAGCACAAGAACATAAAACTATATGTAGAAATAATGGAATGAAAACGTAAAATAAAATTTGGCCCGATTGACAGCAACTTCATAGATTTCTGAGACTACAGAACAGCCTCCTAAGGAAACCATCTGGCATTGGCAAGGAGATTGGCACAGTGTTTGGCAGGGTAACGTTCATCACTTCTGAGCCTAATGACTCAATTTTCTTTCTTCTGTTTTACTAATAACATCGTGTTCTCCTGCAAAAGTGAATGATGTCTGGTCTCATTTACTGCCTTATGGTCAAATGAAAGTATACACAAGAGTAGACTCTGGGCATTTGATAGACATAAACCATGACTGACTTGAGACTCCGTCATACAGGGGTATCTGAAAGACTGATTTTTAGTGTGACATTTTCATGAGCGAAACTGTCGTTTTTGCTAATGGAGTAGAAAGCTTTTGCCATTCCAGCTCTGTGTGATGCCAGCACCAGGTGGTAGATTCCACAGTACAAACTTACCATCTCTGCTGAATGGAGAAAAATGTTCTGAATCAGAAGCATGCGTCTGACCAACTTGTAAATCCTGTGCTTTTAGTGGCAATGTGTATGCACTACAGGAAGTAGTTATGCAAAGATTTAGCATAAATCTCTTACTTTGAGGACAAATAATGTAAAATACAAACCGAAATTCATAAGAATTCATAATCCAACAAGCATTCCGACTCTTTTAATTTTTGTAGTTAAGAAGACAAATGCTTTTACATTAGTCGAGTAGTTCCATTTTAACAGTTTCACTATTGTCAGATTAGATACCAGATTACTGATCTTGAAAAATACCAGTTTCTCCCCTTTTCCCCATTGTTTTCTTATACACGAGCTGCACTCAACGTAGTGACTTAAATTGTCACTGTGGTGTTTCCCAGCTAGGGGTTACTATCTGAGAGTGTTGCAATCCACAGCATTATTATATCAGACTTTAGGAGTGACCTATTGATCCAGTGCCTGCCGTGTTCAATGCTTCTTGAAACTAGCATGCAGTGATTGGAGTCTTCTCACTGCTGCAGTGTCTTTATGTTGCTAATGTCCTGTACTCTTCTCCACTAATGTTCAGTGCTGTGATGCTGGTCCTTAACTCCTAGACACTCATTTCATAATTAAACCAAATGTCACGCAGACACTGTAACATTTGTCCTACCTGTCAAATCTCATTTCCAGCAGCCACCCTAAATAAGAGTGGCACAAGTGCCCTTAAACCCTGAGGATATAAAACAGAATTCAAGCTCCTCAGAGGTCATTTCCTTGCTAGAATAAATGGGCATTACTGTCACTGTTATTGTTATTTCAGGCCTTTAAATTAATCCATGAGGAATACAAATGAATATAAAATAAATAAGTAAAAGCAGATTTTTTTTTCTTTAGTGTTTATATGATCAGTCTCAAACAACTAAGCCTCACACAAGCATGTTATTCAGGTTGTACAAACAGTATCTTTAGAGTATGGTTTATCTGAAGTTCAGTGTGTGTGAATTTATTTAAACTTTACTTTCTATACAATCTGGCATATAAATAATTCCTAAATAAACTGACTGTATCTTGGCTGAGGACAAAGAACAGGTCTGAGGTGGTGAAATTTCAGGTTGAGAGTCTTTTACTCTTTGGCCTGAAACGCACTTATCTAGATAGCCTCAGATATTCAGTCTCTAAGATATGCAGAGTAACTTTTGATCAAATAAGGTGACAAATTATGTGTATTTTAAACTGATTGAATTCTGATAAAAAAACAGGGAAAAAAAAGCATCTGAAATGTCAAGGAGGAATCCTTTCCCCCGCTCCCACTTAATTCAGTGTTTGGACAAACATTCTGTTCTTGCATAAATTTGTAGAATGTCCAGTGCAGTTGTTGCCTCTGGGCCTGGCTGCAATTTAAATAGTATATTAATTGATAAAGTCTTTGTCAGCTTGATTGACATCATAATAAAGAAAGTTGTCTCCTGCTCACCAAACATGGCTTTTTAAGGGTCAAATAAGGGTCACACCAGTCATGGTGTGAAATTTCTTGAGCTTACCTTTAGCAAATACCCCTGGTTAAACTGTTTAGATGTACACAGTAAATTAATTGTTCTCTTGGCATTCCAAAGTGGTTCTGAATATCTTCAAGAAAAAGGAAGAAAAAAAGCCTACGTCTGAAGTATGATTTATGCTTTTATGTCACTAGCATGATCTTGATAACTGGTTCTTATCTAAATATCTCTATAAATAGTTCAGTATATGGGGGGTTTCAGTGTGTTTCAGTTAGTTAATATTTCATACATGAAACTCTTTTATAGTTTTTCTTAGGTAAGCAGATTGTGAACAACGTAAGCAATTATACAATTGGGTCTAGCTGGCAGAATGAGGAGTTCTGCTGTCCTTCTTAGTCATCCCATTTGAACTGTCTGTTGAACAGTTGAAAATCTATTTATGGTGCTTCCTCTCTCAAAGCTGCTGCCAGGTCTTTTCATCTGACATCTTTCAAAGTCCCCTACTTTGATTGGTTTCCGTGCTTTCTCTGCACTACAGCATGCAACTTTCATTAAAGAAAAGCCATTTTTGGCATGGAAAGAAACTCCTGCTGTTAGCTGTCTTGGAAAGCTCTTTAATGCTCAATTACATATGTTCAAACTTGGATAGAAACAAAATCTTCCTGTTCCTGTTATGTAGACTCTGTTCTAAAGCTGGAAGACGTTTTCTAGGTGGTGAAAGCAAGGTATGCAGGTATGCCCAATAAATATAAAAACAGTAGTTACTTAATAATACTGACCCTCATATTTCCCCATATGAAGTTTTTGTTACCTTTCTGTCCCTTATCCAGAGTGTCTTACTACAGCAATCTTGTTACTTATTTGTCCTACATTTATTACTGGTTTTTCAAGTTATATAGTATTTGTATAATGCAATGGAATTCATTAGAAACTGCATGATGGTATTTTAGGAGAAAACTAGCAATGAACTGTGGAGGAAGATCCAGAAGATATGCTTGAAATTTCTATATGAACTGTGTAGCTTGAGAGTCTAGTGGAAAATATGATCATTAATTTTTATCTCTGATTTAATGGAGGAAGATCAAAACTTTTTGGTATTGTCGAGGAAGTAAAAACCTAATAATGGTTAAAAACAACTGATAGGGTTTTTTCAGCTTTGTACTTTCTGAAGTATTTAATTTTAAACAATATTTTGTTGTGCAGAAGTATTAATGATAGAAAAGTGTTCAAAGAAAATTGAAAAACAAACAGGCAAGTGGTTCTTTAAAGAAAATGAAAAAAAGACATGGGATGAGAAATATGTAGAGTCAAAATGCAGAAGGAGCATTTTTAATAACTTAGAAAAACATGAAGGGGTGAGAAGAAAATGGAGCACAGATTGAAAGGGAAGAACAGCCTAAATACGTTTTAATAGAAAAGTAAAATTCAGCAAGGCACTTGGTAAGGACAGAGTTTCTCAAGAAAACAGCAAGCCTGGGAATAGTAACCAAAAGCATCACTGTCAATTGCAGATAACAGAACCATCAACAATTTGCTGAAAACATACAAGGAATGAGAGCTATAAAGGACTACCTGTTCAACTGAGTGGGTAATCTCCCTTTAAGTCTCAGAAATTTGTAACTGTGTGCCATTTTAACTGTCAGAGTTGAGGGAGGGGTTTTTTGCCTTTGGAACTGAACTTGATGTTTCACCATGTATACTTGTGTCCTGAGGATCTTGAAATAGTTAAAGGGCAGTGGCTCCTAACAGTGTTAATAGAGGACACATGATTTGGCTTTAATGTGTAAGACAGAAATTGTTTACACAGCCTTCTCTTGACTATTTCCCCTTCCCTGAAGAAAAATTGATCTTGTAGATGATGACAATACTCGTGAAAACTAAATGTGCTTTACAGAACAAAAATATTTGTGACTGCAAACCCTTGATGTCCTTTCAGGGATGACATGTCATGGTGGTCAAGCTGGCCTGGAAAGCTGAATTCTGGGATATTTGGTGTGTGTGCAATCACTACTAAAGGAAGCAAATTAGTGTAGGCACTTTGAATTTCAAGGATGGGTACACCTATATAAAAGGGTAGAGTAAACTATAAGTAAGACCCTTAGATAAAAGACTGTATTTGTGATATAAATAAATTAAGAGAATGCATCTTAATGTCATCTTCATGGTTTTGGAATTTGTTTGAAAACCAAAGGTACTTTTTGAGCCTCATCACCACGAAAAATGACAGTGGCTTGTGTTAATTTCCTCCATGACATGGATTTTGGCAAAGTCTGTCACTCATGATTTGGAAGAGGCTCCTGTGTGGGTATGCAGTGTCCAACCAGCTTTTCTCATAGCTTCAGACCTGTGACTGAAGCAATGTTCACTCTAGGCACAAGGATCCACAAGCTATTGCAGCCAATGCCACTGAGGGATGAGGCACATTATCAGGGTTAACCCAGATATTTTGCTATGGAAGACCCTTCCATTTTGGGGGAGCTTCCACCAGAAGGGACTGAGTGTGTGAAAAATCTTCAGCAACTGTGTCACAGCAAATTATGAGGATTTTTGCTTCCTAACCACTTTTGTAGATGAGCATGCAGGCAGAATAGCTTGATGTCTGGTTTTGGGTGTTTTTTTTTACCAACAGATGGAAGCAGAGAACTCTGTAACTTCTCCAGGGTAAGAGGACAGGGTTTACAGTCATTTCCCCATCCTCATTTTGATGGCTTTTAACCTAATACTAGCTTTTAGTCTTGATGATTATGTCTTGCAGTAATTGAAAATACAAAACAAAAGTACATTAGTTGCAAAGCAAAGTAAATTACCACCTCTATACTTATGCTTACAAACAGAAGGAGCTCACAGATAAATGCAGTTCTTAGAAGTACTGTGTCATGACCTAAATAAATACAAGACGACAAACTCATGCAACCAAATTGTCTGTAATGGATAATTTTCTTTAATATTTCCTAACCAGTCTTTGTGTTAGACAGGATCAAGGTTTGTATTTTGAACAGACCGATGGGGATTTACAATTGTCTGCAAAATGAATCTCAGACCTACAAGACTGAAGTCAGAATCCCTAGTCTTGCTTTTTTCAATTCAGTTTCAGATGGAAAAAAATCATCACCTGGCTTCAAGTTTTTTCTGTCTTTAGATGGCAGGTACTTGCTTATGTGGGCCTAAAGAAGATGATGGATTTTAGTCTTGATTTTTTTTTCACACATTCAGTGTTATATAAGATTTTCTGCCACCATACATGTGATCTATTCACTGAAAATATTTATTGCAGATCCTTCACCTGCGTTATTTCCATTTTCCAAAAGTTGAACTTCTTATGAGTTTTCAGGTTCTAGAATACCCCTACACCTTCTCACATTCAAGATGTTTATATCTTCAAAACAATGATAAAAACACTTAAATCCAAACCTGAAAAGTAGGAATTTTTTTTCTCCCTTTTCCTACCTTATACTGGAGACATGTTCTGAAGGAACTTATTTGATAATGAGTGTTTTTTGCACAATAATGATCCCTGGCTAGGAAAAGAAAATACATACTTTCAGTCAAGCTTACAAGCTAAATATTTAGCATTGCTTTAAGTTTTATGATCCAAGTATAGTAGAAATTCTGCCTTTCTAGTTAGTGCCTTCAGCCTATTATATATCAAATGAAACAAACTCTGAATATCAAAAATATAACAACAATGTCAATATTTAAGCATCTGCATGCTTCTGCTGCTTCTTTTTACTCAAGAAAGTCTCATACTAAGTTTCTGAAAGATTTGGCAGATTGGATAGCAGATAAAAAACATATGATGGAAATGCAATATCCACCACAGAATAAATGAACCTTATCCTTATGCTTTCTTACAGATATATAAATGTTTTTATTGTTAGGTAGGAGTTACAGAGTGTTTTGTTTTGCTTGTGGTGGGTTGTTTTTTTTTTCCATAATGTGATCTTTGCATGTAAAATTATGCAAAAATGTATTCGGAAACATGATTAACTGATTAAGAAAAGAAAGAAAATTGGGGGTCAAGGCTTATTTATTAATTCAAGAAAATATCATTTTCCTTGAATTAAGTATATAATGGATGAAACAAAATAGGAAATGAAGTTGATTAAACAAAAAAATGAATGTTAGGTATTTCAGCACTGATAAATATAGAATGATGGGTAATTTCCCCAACCTTTGGCATATTTAAGTTGATTTGAATTGCTAAGATTTGAGGGTTCTATTCTATTTTTTTTTCCATCGTTATTCTTTTCATAGATGTCCACGTTACTCAATTATGAGAACAAAATCAGAAATGCCTAAAAAGCTGTAAAGGAACAGAACTGTATTCAGCTCAGCTGTAATTAGAGAACTTAGAACCTCATTTCTTCTGCCCTCAGGAGTTTTGATTTGTCATAAAAGAGGAAAGGAGAACACAGCTTTTTATGATCAACAAGATTTTAAAAAAAAACCAAACACAACAAAGTGTCTGAAAAACGATACATGGTTCAGAAAGTTGCAGTACCTAAAAGCTTAACGTTAATGCTGCTGAAAACATCCTTCTCTCTGGAAGTCTTGTTCTTCTGTGTTTTTGTTTACCTCCAGTTCTGGGAAAAGGGACAGAATGGAGTTACATGCATCGTGGAGGAAGAAGAGAGTTGCAGCTTTGTTAGAACAGCACGTCAAAAGCTGTTATTTCCAGATCATGAAACTCCTTAATATTCTGACCTTTTAATCCGGAGTTTACCAGCACGCTGAAATGTTTCAGTCTGTGAAAATATCGGAGAGATAGATTCCACAGCATTGAAACAATTTGGATCGGTTCATTGTGTATCTTTGCTGAAGTGGAAACCCAGTAGGTCACGATTTACTCTTTGGGCACGTCCTGTTTGCCCTCCAGTCGGACAAAATCTGCCATATTACACACCGGTACTTTAGCCCAGAGGATCGGGTATCTGTAGGCTCGTGGAAAAAACCGCAGCACTTGAGGTTTAATAGTTAAACAGGTGGCATCATCAGCACCGAGATGTGTTTTTCCTCCTGGTAGCATCGCTATTCAGTGGAAATGGTTCTTTAGCAATGCAGGCACATACTGTAATTAACTTTAATGACTGCATATAAAAGGAAGTTCTGCCTTTGCCTTTGTTGTGAGAATGGAGTTTGGGGCCTTTTAGAGAAGCTACCATTAAATATTATGAACTTGGGGAGTAATGGCACTTTAGAAACACCCTTTATGTATTAAACAACAAACAAATGTGCATTAACAGTTGCTGACTAAAAAGACTGGGTAAAATAAATGCTATCCCAGTTTTACAAGAGGGACTGAAATACACAGTCTTGCCTAAAGCTATACACTGATTCTGTGACAGAGACAGCTCTTCCACTTCAGTGCTTTAATTAGAGGAACAAATCTCCATTTCATCAAATGTAGGTTTACCTGAATCTCTTATGAGAGAAGCAAGAGGTTGATAGAAATATTCAGATGCACCAAATTTCTGATACTGCCTTTCTCTGAATAGCAGCTTTTTATTTATTTGTCTATTTATTTTTGGTCAGATTTTTACCTGATACATAAATAAGAATTTAAAACCATTTAACTCTTCTATCTTACTAGAAAGAAATGTCCTGTGACTCTTACTTTTCCCAGGCCAGTACTTAACTAAAGTTAAGGAATCACCAGTTGCAGTGTAAAATCAAGAGAAGCTGTTATTGGTCTCATAAGAAGAAAACTTAGTTTTCACTGAGTCTATAAGTTATAAAACACCAGTATCTCCTTTTCTAGTCTTTCATAGAGGATGCTTGTTTTATGTGTTTCTGTGAGTGATTCTGATTGTTTTCTTGTTTATGGACTTGTCTTACACCTAAGTTTCTTAAATGCATGTTGCTTGAAACAATATTCAGCTGTGGCAGATCTGTTATGTGGTGTTCTGAAGACATTTTATAACAGGGAGAGTTAAGCTGTGTGGACACTGAACTACGAATATTTGTCTCCAAACATTAGTATTTTGCTGATGGATCAGCCCACACAGCATTTTGTGAAGATGCTTAGAAATTCAGTCACCTATCTGTTTATGTCTAAAAGAATATCATCCTGCTGGAAGGGTTTGCCTTACGCTGCACACTGGACTGGACAGTTGCGTGCATAATAAAAATTACTAAATTAAAAAGAAAGAAAATCCAGGAAAATTACTACTGTCTTGCAATTAAAGTATAATGTGTTTTACTGGACAAGCATTTAATGGAAAGTTGGAAAATGCGATTAATTAATATCAACTGGGAACACCAAGAGAGGAAAAGATTCCGCAGAGCAGGTGGCATAACTCAGTAACTTGTGCATTGCTGTGATCACACTTGACGCACCAGTTGAAGACAAGGACTGTCTGTATTCTTCAGTTTTACACAGATATTTAATATTTGTGATCCTTCCTCGAGTACCCAGTGATAGGTCTGCATTCTTGTCTGGAGAAGACCTTGTGGTTGATCACGGTATTATAGCTGTGAACTTGCCAACACTGTTTACAAATCAAGACTACCTCTTTGCATGCCACTCTCTTGGAGCAAAATGTCCTTGGAGTCATTAGATTTTT
This sequence comes from Corapipo altera, assembly GCF_003945725.1. Classification (NCBI taxonomy): domain Eukaryota; kingdom Metazoa; phylum Chordata; class Aves; order Passeriformes; family Pipridae; genus Corapipo; species Corapipo altera. Next base: position 4,892,918 of record NW_020884909.1, on the reverse strand, counting down.
AAATACCACAATTTATCTAAGGAAATTGCATATTAGAACTCTTTTCTTTTTTTTTTCTTTTTAAGTAATTTTTCTGTTACAAAGGAGAAGAGATTAATAGTTTGCAAAAAGTGCAACCAGATACTACTAGTAGGAGATGACCAGGACAGAATCCTTTCCTTTTTATTAATTCACTGAGTAATCAATGAAGTCACTATGAATGGTGTTGTTGCTTCGGGACAATTTTTCAGCTTTTCATACTGTGAAAATGGCTCTTTGCCATTTTAGTGCTGACTTTCCCCCCACTGGAGTAAGAAATTTTTAAGCACCTTATCAGTCTTTCTGGTGAAAGGAGATGGGAACTAAAACGTGACTTTCATTCAGAAATAGCAAACAAGCTGAGGATGTCTGCATTCAGACTTGGTCTTGCATATCTGAGGCTTCAGAACAATGGGATTGGTAATGAACTGAGCCTCTTCAGAGCTGCTGAATATAATGAAACGCAGAACCCTTGCAGTTGCTAGTTTTGCTTTCAATAAATCAAGCTTGTATTTAGAAAGACAAGTACAAGAATAGAATAGAATAAAAGCATTTTTATGTGCTCCAAAGGAGCATACTACCTCTATGCTGAACAGGTAGTAGAGGGAAACCCCTTCTTTGCTAGATATGCAGATAGTGAGTTAGTTACTCAACACAGCTGAAACATTTTTGAAGTTTTGCTTTCCATATTTCTTACTCCATATTATAGAATAGATAAGCATGAAAGATTTAGATGAAGATTTATTTAGATTTATTGCTTTGTTTCCTCAGATTTGAAGTTCATTTCTTTCTGAATTTGGTCATTAATTTTACTTTGAGTGAAGAAGTCTTCCAGAGAAACGCTCTGCTGGTTCAGGTTCTTTCATTGTTGTTCTGGTTTTGTTTGTGGGTTGGTGTTTGGGGTTTTTTTTCCATTTACCAGACTGGCATTTTTTTATAGAAGTATCACAGGAAAAAACACCTTGTCAGTCTTTTCTGTGGTCTATGGTATAAATAGGTTAACTCTTGGTATGCATCTGTTCTCACCCCACCTTTGGCACTCAAAATATGTATTCACTAATTCATACCCAGTACTTGTGATATAATGTCTATTTTTTTTGTGTTACAATGTGGTTTCTTATGCTGTATTAGTAGTAGGAAATAACAACACTGAAATATTGAAAGATCTAGTAAAGATCTTTAAACAGACGTAATACATCTAAGCACTACTGTCATGGTTTAAACCCAGCTGGAAATTAAGCCCCACGCAGCTGCTCCCCTCCCTCCACCTCCTCAGGTGAGAGAGACAAAAGGCAGAGATCCTGAAGTGCTTGGACTTGATTATCTTAGAGGTCTTTTCCACTCTAAATTATTCTATGAATCTATGAGTGAAAAAAAAAATTATATTATAAAGTTTAAATTCTATACCTACAGTGACTGTCTAGAACAAGGAGAAAAAAAACGTTATCTCCCTGTTTTCACTGTGTAGGGTACAGCTCACCCCTCAAGTGCAAGGGAGCCTGGATATAAAAATGCTTGTAAAGCAAACGAATGATATAAAATGTAAGATGTGCCCTGGAGATTAGTTTCAGTATTAAAACTGTAAAGCTTTAATGTCTTCACATAGGTGGTAGTTCTCTCTCCCACATGTAATATTTTTGAGGATTAAAATTTACCCAAGAAGATAAGTAATCTTGAAAGCAAAATGAAAGACTGGGATGGAAAATAGAATATTTTTTTTAATGAACTCTTCCACTTTTCAATAAAGAAACATACTGATAGCTCTTCTGGGTGATGTACTTCAAATCTTCCATTTTATTACTGCTCTTTGAACAAAACAAGGAAGTTCAATAACACTAGGGTTTTTGTCTCTGCTTAGTGGCTTGGAAATATCACCAGAGGTACCTAAAATGTGGATAATTTTCAGAGAGGCTGATAAAGAGTACAGTGCATTTAGGCACTGGAGTCAGGAGTGGAATGCAAAATTCTTACACCACCAAGTTGGCTCTGTGTTATGACCTCCCTGCAGAAGCTGATATGAAAGGGTTATAGACTACTTTTAGTGCAAATTGCTCTTGTGGTTGAAATTGAAAGCACACCTTGTGAAGATTGTGGTATGAAGGAGATATAATGCAATCCTGTCTGTGTGTCTGTCTGTCTATCTATCTAAATCTCCCTTTCTCAAAACTAGTTTACATGTATGTATAATAATACATGTATGTACACTAATACATGTAAGTACATGTATTAGTAAAATAGAAACTTAGGAATGCCTTAGGTCTGCCTTCTAAGAATGTTGTTCCTTTTCTACAGTAAGTGACAATACATGCATTGGAAGTGCTACAATGACCCATTCCAGACCTTTTCAACAGGCGCCTGAAAACTGCCCCACTGAAACCACAGAAGAATCAGCTGACATTTCCTTGGGCTGTTGCTTAGCATTTTGTATTTTCAGTGGAAATTTGTTTAATGAAAGCTTTTCATTTAATGCTTGAGAGGAGGCTGTGAAGGGCATGTTGATCAGGCACGGTGTCAGTGGAATAGAGAGCCTGTTCTTCAGGTCTGGGTTTCAGATTCTCTTTCCCGAAAGACAGATATGAGTCTAGCGTATCTCAAGAGACAAAATCCTAAGGTATAGCCAGTAAGATTTGTACCCCTTTTCCTTTCAGGTGCTTGTCTGGATATAATCCAACTCAGGACTGTTTACTTTTTTTTTCTAAAAGAATTTTTAAAGGAATGGTTTTAAGTAACTTCAGACATTGTTCGAATTCCCACGGGCACACCTTGCACTGTCTAACAAATATAGCAAAGGCCAGAATCTGCACTCTTTGATTAAACTCACCTACTGGCTACAAAACAACAATTCTTGATCCAGTGATTTCAGTGAAAGTATGAGAGTACTTCAAGTAAAGACCTAGATATAGCAGGAGGCTGACTGGTCTAATCTCTTAGCATGTTTAAAGCTTAGCCATAGCTATCTGCTGTAGATCTGAAAAGGAGGCATTTGAAATTAGAACAGATCTGAATGGATGCAAAATGGGTTGACCCTGAAAATCTCTGTTTAATCTTTCCTTGGCTTTCAGCAAATCGGTTCCTGTTATGCAATAAGCCTGCAGAGTTATCAACTGGGATTTCATCTGGTGACTGCAGACATGCCATATGGGAAAAAAACAAGTATTTAGTGTGTAGTTTCTAGGCTGTACTATACATGTCATGCTTATGGTTTCCTTTTTTATGTGGTACTAACGTATTGCATGTGTAGTTCTGAGTCTGTTTTTTACAACAGTTTTTTTTGGTGTCACTCCTTTTTTGTTGTTGTTGTGCATGTCCATCCACTTCCCTTGCATGGTTTTATATTTGCTTTTCTGTTCAATCTTCAGAGCAACCTCTGAACTATAACAAAAAAGAGTACAAAATAAAGCTTTAAAAAGTGAAGAAATACCCTTTAAATTAAAAAAAATCTCAGACTTGTGCTTTCACCAGGCTGTCCAATAATTATATAAAATATACTCTAAAACATTTTCAAAAAAGATATACATATTGACAGTGATGGCAAGTTTGAAGATTTTTTTCCTACTGTGTAGACTTTTTATTTTTCCTTCTGCAAATGCAGACTGTGGGTTTCCTTATTTACATTTTTGATAACTCTGTATTAGACACTCGGTGTAAAATATCAATTCTTAACTAAATTTCGGGCTGTACAGACATGATTCCAGAAATCTGTCACCAGTATGACACCACCCATTGATCCCAGGGGAAACAATTCCCTGTCATCAAGACACTATCAATGCAAAGATGAGGTCTATTTTTCAAATAGAAATACAGTAAGTAAGGGGACGCTAACAGCACTGTGCTTCCAGCAGTAAAGAAAGCATTGAGCAAAAGTATTATGCAACACTGTCAAAAAAAAAATAATTATTTTTGGATAGCCCCAGGGAGGGAGGAATTTGGAAAGAGAAATTTCAGAAGGAATCAGTCTTTGTGCTAAAACATTTGTATCATATATGACCAAGTAGTCATCTTGGTCACCTCCCTAAACTCTGACTCTCTTTGTCAGGCTTCTGTCAGACTGGGATAGAAGCAATTTGTTTAGTGGTGTAGCAGAGGTTACTCCTTGTGTACAGGTATGAACAGAAGAGCAGCACCTGCATGGCTACATCCTTCTGTTGGAACACTCGGGTCTTTCAAGCTGAAAAACTTCAAACCTTCTTAGACAGAAAAAATTATCATTGTGCATTTGTTCTTGATAGTAAATTATGTAGGAACAAATAAGCAAACTACATGGGAAGCATATTTAAGATTAAGCTAGAAAGCAATTTTATTATTGGAATGAAGACTCTGCTCTGAAACAGTGGTCCTGTGCAGGGCTAGGAGTTGGACCTGACAATCCTTGTGGGTCCCTTCCAACTCAGCATATTGTGTGATTCTGCGTATAAAAGTCAACATTATTGTGAATAACCAGCAAGTTGTCACAGCATTTGCTTGACATACTTCAGTGAGCATGGTGTGCCACCTGAGGTATCATCTTTTCTCCTTCATGAGGTGTTATGTGCCTTCATCTACTAGTTAGAGCTTTTTGCATTTTGGAAAGCCTAGATGACAATTGCTAGCCGTTGATATCTCTCTGGCCATTGTCACGTCTAGAGAAATGTCTGTTCTACACTGTCAGAAGGCTATTGAATATATTTCCTGCATATCTTCCGTGTTGGTTGATGTAATGCATATTTATAAAGTAGTATGGAAAAAATATTTTTGGTTTGAAATTAGTGAAGACTCCGGGGATGGGAATTGAAAAGAATATTTATTTAAGCCAATGTAATTTTGTCTTTACTGCAAGTTTCCAGGAGCCTCTCCTGCATATAAACTTTGCTTCCTACTTGAGCTGTCAAGTTACAGCAGTGAAAATAGCGGTTGGGTTGCCAGTCAGATGTTCTTTACACATCTTTCACTACAGAGTGAGAAAGAGTTCTTAAAGTGGAAACTTTATTTTGCAATAGTCAGACTACAGCTTTCATTGAAAAATTTGAGTTGCAGACATTAATTATTGGCAGAAAATTTGAAAATATGAACTACACTTAGATGACCAATGAGAAAAATTTAAACCTCGTAATTAAAAATAAACAACAATACAGATTCATATATGGTTGACACACTGGAGGGACAGGATGCCATCCAGAGGGAACTTGACAGTCTTGAGATCTGGATCTGTGTGAACCTCATGAAGTTCAATAAGGACAAGTGTAAGGTCCTGAGGTGGGTCAGGACAATCCCCAAGCACAAATACGGGCTGAGCAGAGAGTGGATTGAGAGCAGCCCTGAGGAGAGAGATTTGGGGTTGCTGGTGGATGAGAGGCACAACGTCACCTGATGTGCACTTGTGGCCCAGAATCATTTCTATATCCTGAGCTATACCAAAAGAAGTGTGATCAACAGTCAAGCACTCTGCTCTGCTCTGGTGAGACCCCACCTGAAGTACTCTGTCCAGGTCTGGGGTTCCAACATAAGAAGGACATGGACCTGTTAGATCAAGCTCAGAGGAGGGCATGAAGATGATCAGAGGGGTGGAGCACCTCTCCTATAACGCAAGGCTGAAAAATTTGGGACTGTTCAGTCTGGAGGAGAGGAGTCTCTGGGAACACCTTATAGCTGTCTTTCAGTACCTAAAGGGTGCCTATAGGGAGTTTGGAGGGGAGCTTTTTGCAAAGGCATGTAGTGATGGGGCAAGGGTGAATGGCTTTAAGTGGAAGAGGGTTGGACTAGGTTAGCTATAAAGAGGAAACTTTACTGTGAGGAACTGGAACAGGTGTCCTGGAGAAGTGTGGATGTCCCATCCCTGGAAGTGTTCAGGGCCAGGCCTGGAGGGGCACTGAACAACCTGGTCTAGAAGAAGGTGTCCCTGCCTGTGGCAGGGTAGTTGGAACTCGATGACCTTCAAGGTCCCTTTCAACCCAGGCCATTCTGTGATTCTATGATACCATCCTGTGTGAATGCAGACACACTGCCTTATTCCCTCCTCCTGAATTCGGATTTTATGTAGCTGATTTAAATAAATCCAAGGACTCTTTATTAATGGGTTTACCTGGCAGAGTATGTATGTGTCACTACAATACAATTGTATCCTGTAGCATCTGAGTGCATTTATCTCTTTGATCAATCTGTCATATATATTGCATAAACTATAAAACTTTTCCTTGCTTTGCCTACAAATACTTGTATTACTTTTCAGTTAACCACAAATTCTCTCTCTGTACAGTTATATCCTGTTCAATTTCCTCTGCTCTGTTGAAAGACATAGATCCTTCCAATGCTTCTCTGTAAATCACAGTTACACTGTAGTAAATGTCTTATTCTCAAGGATGTATGGGATGTGTTAGTGGAAATTTTCCTGAGCTAAATCCATAAACTCAAAAGCACTTGTATTTTAAGGGTTTTCTATATTCCTCTTACTGCCATTGATTTTTATTTCTATGTAGGATTCATTAGAAAGTCATATGACTTTTAGGAAAGTAGCCCTGTCTTATGTGATTTTCTTCTTTTTCTTTTTTTTTTTCTTTTAATAAATAAGGAAATGCATGTTAATACATCTTACCGTAGTAAAAAAAATATTCTCATTGTCCATCTGTATGATGAAAACCAAGGAATGCATTAAAGATTCATTTATAACTGTAAATCATTCAGTGTTCCATTTATTATCTTCCAAAATGTAGAGATGCATACATTTTCCTGGTTTTATTGAAGATGAAATGTATTAATCATAACATGTTACTGGAAAAAATGTTATATATTTCATAATGTCTTTACAAATGGATAGTAAAATAATGTGGCAAAAATCTCCTGCTTGCTTGCTTTCACAGAAAGACAAGATGCTAAGTGTTTGCTACACATCCAGTAAACTGCAATTCCTCAGTTAAGTCCCACCTGATGCATGCAAAAATCTGTGTGATTTCTTAGGTGTACAGCCACAAGCATCTTCAATTCTTTCTTTCTTTCTTTACAATCAGAAATATCTCCAGGTTCTATTCTGTTTGATGTCAGGAGAATATTCAAAATAAGGGTTTTGATTGACTGTGCCTGCATGTGGATGAACTTCTGTGCAAGTTCTTTAGTTCTTTAGAATTGGTTTGTATCCATAAACTGGACTAAAGTCTTCAGAGCCTATTTTCCCAAGTCAACAGAAGCTGACACAAGAGGATAATATAAAAACCCCAAACATTAAAACCTCACATAAGTAGATAGCAAGCCAGGTCCTCAAGACTGCTATTTACAGAGATCTCAACTGTGAGATTTTTTTTTTTTTCCAGATCAAATTATTTACACAAAAGAATAGTTATTTCTTTCAAACTTTCATCACTGCTCGGAATTTCTATAGCAGTGACATGGTTTACTTCTGGTGACATACATATGAGGCAGCAGCATGATCAGTAGTGTGGCACATGACCCTGTTGTTGCAAGCCCTTCTACTTGAATTGGTACAGGCATGAGACAGCAATAGTTTTTTAAAAGTGGCAAATGATCAAAAGACTACATAAGCAAAATTAACATTCACTCCTTTCATCTCACTGGGTGAAATAACTTCCAAGAGAAAATCATGTTTTGAGGACACTGAAGATTTCATTCCAGTTTTCTCAACTCCCTTCACACCCTCAAAATGTAGAGTATCTTCAGCCATTTGTTAACAAGTACTGAAAAAAGTTAATATTCCCAGAGCTTCAGGCAAAGGGCTTCTGTTGATGGAGGGATGGGAATTTGAGATGTCTGTTTCTGGACACCGCTGACCCCTTGGCAATTTTGACTCCAATATTTATTAAAAAATATAAGGTCTTTTATTACATACATAATTTATCTGTTATTGCCAACATTTCTTAATGCTATTTGAAGATGAAAATCTGCATTTAATTTTCAATATAATTTTTAAAGAACATAATATACTTTTATGGTTTAGATATTGTGGCTTAGGCTTTCAGAGCAGTATTAATAATGGAAAGAACGCATACTTAAAAAACTGGGTAGATAGTACAAAATCTAGGGATATGACGCGTACTTCAGATTAATAGTGCATATGTTCTGTGGTAGAGAAAATTAAAGATCTCAGTTGGTCAGTTTGCTTTCAGAAGAACTGCTAAGCTTTCAGCAAGCCACTAGTATGTGAAAATCAAATGCCTTTTTGGGGGCTCTGTAATTTTTTTATGAGTGTACTGACTGAGCTGTATAGCACTGAGTTGGTTTAGAAGACCACTGGTTTTTAATCCCTTTCATTTTAGCCAAACCTTCTGTAAGACCTTCCTGCTTTACTTTTTAGCATTCAAACAAACAATTCAATACTATAACAAAAATAATTGTCATAGAGTGCAGAAATAGTACGGGTTTTCTTGCAGTTATTCCTTGAAACCATATAATTATGATCACCTAATTTGTGTTTGTCAGTAAGTTCGTCACTAAGTGCAAACTCCCTGTGAACCCTAGATGACAGTTCCTCAGTGGACTTTGTTTGCATAAAGGAGCATCTCCCGAATGGAATGATTAGCTGTAACAAGAAAAAAATGAGCCAAAAAGTTCCCATCCAAGCTTATAATGCTTGGCTTCTTACTCCTGAGGAGTAAGGCCTTTGGAATAAATCAAGCAGAATGAACAGGAACAAATTGATCAGAACTGGACCAACGTGTGGCTTCCACGCAGACAATAATTTGAGAGTGTACACCCACAAGTTTATAACTCATTGATCTTTAAGACTTGCACGCTTGAGCTCAGAATCAACCCTAATCTGGCTGGAACACACTGTCTGAAGCTGCAGCTGGGGATGCCTTCCCATGTTGCCTGAAATGAGTAGAAGGCAGATTTGAGCATGATTTCCAAGTATCTGCCCTGCATGTTGTTCCTGCTGGTTGAGCAGTTACATCCTGAGTTCTTCCTGTCGTTCCCATGACTGGCAATCTGATCCTGTGGTATCAGTCTGAGCTCAGCCTCTCTGGCACCTAAGGTCGTCCTGCACAACTTTGGAAGCCAACACAAGCTCCTGGCTTCTGTACTCAGCGACCTCAGAGATACACGCCTGCAGTCTTGGTCACTCTGTTTTTTCCCCACACACAGTTGTACTGACCCCAAGACTGCCACTCTTTATCCTCTGGTAAACACCAGTTGCATTTCTAATGGGTGAAGAAGCCAGGAGAACATAAAGTCCCAGCAGAAGAGATCATGGAACACAGGGTTTTGTGCAGTTTCTGGACCCCAGACAGAACAGTCATGAAAGCAAGCCTGTGCAGAGTACAGACCTAGTCCACATTACTGTTTAGTCATTCAGCTAGTATTCTTTTACCTCACTATTCGTTTTGCTCTTCATTTTTGCCCTCTCAGGGTCGGATGATTTGTTTATGAGGGGAGCTCAGAAACGCAACTTAACATAGAATAAAAGCTTATTACAGTTGCTGGAAACCAATTCATCGATCAGCACGATGACTCAATAAAGCTATAGTGGTAAAGTAGATTAGTAAGTGAAGATTAAAATAGCAATCTCCTAAGTATAACTCTAAATCTTTCAAGTCTCCCTCCCATCTTTTATAATTTATAGATGTGCTGGAATAGGAAAATTCAGAGATCTACTTAAATTTATATGGAAGTCTGTTTCAGAATCAGGAGATATTTCTGAATCCTTTTCAGTAGAAGCAGAAAATACCAATATTTGAAGGCAAACGACTTGACAATGAAACTGAAGCCAACTTCTGAGGCACTGACACTTACAACTATAGTTTGATTTACAGTAGCAGAACAGCCCATAATTTAATGTTGAGGGATTTCATCACAAAATGAAAACAATCCTGAATGAATCTGGAGAGATTAACTGACAGCTTGAATGAGGAGACATGGCATTTGCAGTCTACAAAAGCTTAAGATGAAAAAAATGTGGTATGATAACATTTCAGAATACAAAAGTGTTGCTATGGCAACTGTGTCTTCTCCGTGGGATCATCTTTCTAAGAAATTCTGTACATGGGTACGTGCTACAAAATTATACATATGATATAGACAATGGAGAAGAATTTTAACCATGATTCACAAGAAAACCTGCTGCAAAAACAATCTTTTGTACAAAGATGTGGGTGGGTTTGAATGATTGCTTAAGCTTCTAATGAAACAGATGTCAGAAAAGATTTATCCATAAGCTATTCAAGTACCAGCTTAACAGTAAGTGATTTTCCTGTGTTCTGAAACACTTTTCTTGGAAGTATTAAAAATAGCTCCTTTGTCTTGATTCCACAGTGGACTACTACTGGCTGTAAATTAGGAGATGACTTGTTATTTTCTGAATAGTAGAGCAGGATGTGAGTTGAAAGGGAGTGTGAGACAAGAAAAAAACTCTGCTTCAAAAATGCGTCTTCAAACTTTGCTTTTTACGTCATCTTGGACTATAAGGTGGAAAATATTGTAACGTGTGATTGGTGGAAACATGTAATGACACGGGGAGAAACAGCACTGAGCTGAACAGCCTGAGGCAGCACAGACTTGTGCCAGCATTTCTGGGTCAGTATGGGTACAGATCTGTTTGCAAACATGGAGGAATCAAGAGTATGCCAGGAATTCAGAATTATGTAAGAATGTAATCAAATTGCAGAGATGCTCTCAAAAAAAAGAATGAAATTAAATTAAAAGAAATTAAATAAAACCTAGCACTTTGCCCTAGATTTCAAATTTTTTTAAATAGCATGCTTAAATTTTAAGTCCTATTTTAAAGACGGTATTCCCTAATTTGATTCGCTGATGAACCCATTCCCAAATTTTAGAAATTAGGTTGTATTTTTCTGCTCCCACATCACATTAACACATGTCGAGCCACATGGCATCACATCTGTTCTACATTCTCCTCTAGATGCCAATTCTAGATAGTCTAGGAGAGAAGATTCTCTCCTAAAATTCCATATTTAGGTATGAGAGAATCTGCATGTTTATTCAACCTCATGTCTCAAACTTATCTTTCTTGCTTACATAATGCGTTACAAATCACATGGTTTAATTTTGTTTCAAACATTTTCCTTAAGCCTGTATAGTCTTTCTAGCAGTAGTGATATCCTGTCCCTCTTTGAACCTTCCAGGGTTCTTGATCTGTACCTCTTTCTGTGACATACAGAAATATACAAGCAGAAAAAGGAAGCACTAAGATATCACAGGACACTGATCTGTTTTGGCACGTCATTTGACAAAAATTGAGAGATCCATCCAAGAGGCACCACTGGCCCGAGATAAGAATTCTTGTGCACTACCTCATTAAACCTGTGTTTCCTCTCAGCCTTTGGGACAAAGAGGATTGAGCAACCTCTGGCTGAGCAAGCTAATAAGTATTTTGTGGCATCCCAGAGTTTGCAGCATGTGAACTCTGAAGTGCATGAAAACAGTCACATGTGTGTGTGTGTGTGTGTGTACGTGTGTATATATACATATATATATATTTCCAGAAATGTGCAGTAGGTTAAGTGATAAAACACCTCTGAATCCCCAACAGTCACAGGGATCAGCCTCCAGATCACGTTCAGAGTGAGAGGTGGGTTGCTGCCCAGGAGTGGGGAACACGTTGTGGGAGGCAGGGGAAGAGCCTTTCGGGGTGGAATAGGATTTATCATGGGATGTTTAGGGAAGGAGAGGAGAGCAGGACGAAGCTTTCAGAACAGTCTGTGTTTGTGTGAGTTCTCTAGGTGTCTGCCTGATTCGTGTGGGTGGATGTGTATTCCTAGGGATGTGGTGTGTACATGTGCTCTGTCTGCCGGCTGCGGATGTGTCTCCTCGCTGCTGGCTGGACCCTCTTTGAACTGAAAGTAGGTTGCTTCATCTTGGCTTTTGTTTTCAACTTAAAAAAGCCCTCTTTTTAATTAATATATTTTTGCTGTCTGTCAGCAAATTGCTACAATAATACAGCAGAGAAGAAAATGGCATGTCACTATATATATATATATGAATATTTTCACAGAGGAAAAGAATGAATGAAAAAGTATACTTTTATATTTAGATGCGCACAATATTGGATATAAAATTGAGACTAAGGTAGGATTTCAGACTCTATTTTCTTTTTATCTTCGTTGTCTCTAAACTCCCCACTGAAATGCATTTATAGGATTTTTGAATAGATTCTCTTGAGGAAAAAAAAATGGTGTTTTCAGGCTTCGATTTTGTGACTACCTGAAGCCAAACATGATGAGATGCTTCTCCATGCAGAAGTGTATGGTGCATAGAACTCATATACATATTCAGTTTGGGATCTGCTTCCTTGATGGTTTTCTTCAGCAAAATATTTAGCAATCAATTATGATCTTGAAAATATTCACAAGCAAATCTTGCTACAGCCCACATTAGTTTGCAGAAAAAACATTTTAAGTTACAGGAGTCTTGTTCTTATGACTCATTCATTCATTCATTGATTCATTCATTCAAAACCCTTGCACCTTTGTAGAGGTAATCAGAATTTGAATGCTTTTCTACCCTAACAAGAAACTAATGTGTCTTAGAAATATGTGTTGCGTAGATGCCCTTTTTCTTAGAAAAGACGTCATAAAAACTCCTTCCTTAATGTTCTGCCGAGCTACTTGGAAAATGACGACAGAACAACAAAGCCCAGCGCGGAGAAAGGAATCCACAGCACAGTCTGTGGGACTTGCTGCTTCACCCCACCACGCTGAGCTGGAGCGCAGCCACCAGCAGAGGGGGTGGCACGGAGTCAGTCCTATCCCGAGTTATTTCCGTAGGCTTGGGAGGATGGCATGGACTAGAACAATAAATTCAGACCAAAAATTTCTCTGATGAGAGTGACTTGGAGGACAGCAGCTATGGGAGAGCAGTAATAAACTGAAGGTCTAAAAGCAAGATAAATCATCTGTCTGTAGATGACTGAATATGTGTTTTCCAGATAAGCCCCATGGTTTTACCAGGTGTTACACTTTAATTTTAGTCTTAAAGAGATTTTGCCTACACAAACTCTTGCAAAGCCTTTTGATTCTTTGATACCTTGAGTTCACATCCGGAGAGAAGACTACACGCCTTTTCTCTAAGAGATTTCTTTTAATTTGGTGAGAAAATACGCTGATTTGCTGAAAAAGCCATCACAGCCCCTATATGGGTTTCTGAATGCAATGAGAGCAAAATATAGGGTTGTAGTGAGAGACAAATACATAAAGAATAGCTTTACATAGAAGCACTGTCTCATATGTTAGAACATATCATGAGAGGGGATGGCTTAACAGTCAGGTAGCTTGTTTGGGATGTATGCCCAACATCACCATGGCAGAAACAAGCAAGAATCAGGGTCTTGATTCAGGGCAGAAGGCAACCAGTGTGGGTTAGACTACAGACTTAAGTAAGAGACTTTTGGATTACCATCATGAAGAGATAAATCAGAAGTAATAATTGTAAGTTAAGTGGGAGTTATTTCAGTACTGTATTCAAAGTAGTGCCCTTGAACATTTCCTTTCAGAGTCACAGATGGAAATTGCATTATACAGCTACAGCTAACCTGGACAAAGAGATAGCTGCTGAAAGCATCAGTGTAAAACATCTGTCAGACTCAAACTTCAGACTGACGGATTTGTTGAAATTGCTGTATTTATGTAGTTTCATCACATGCCTTTAAAATATCAAAATGTGCTGCTGTTTTCACACTGCCTTTTAAAATCAACCCTCCGAAAGGCGTGTGAAAATAGGAATCCTTACCAACCTACAGTGAATTCCTGTTATTGATTCACGGTTGATTGAGCTTGGAAACAGCAATTCTGGAGGTGAAATCTGTGGAGAATAGATTCCCTGGACCAGACATGCCAGTGTGCTCTGTTGTCAATTAAGCTCCTAAGACATACTACATTTATTGGTCAAGTGTTGACAGGAGCGTGCCCGTTAAAATAGATGAAAGACACTCTCACTTTTAGAAAGAGAGTTACATTTTTGTATGCACATAGACTTTATATCAGGACCTCTGCAGCACTGCTCAGGCTATTTGGGTGGCCTGGGACCTGCTGTGCATTCTCAGCTGCATGTACTTGCACATGAATTATTGCTTTTAAGATACTGTGAGAGTGGGGACAGTCAGACAAAGGCATGAAAACAAATTATTACTCCCAGCTATAAAGGTTATGTGGATTTACACCACGTAACTGTTAATGTGGCATAGGATTTTATCCTGGCAAAGATGGATTTGCTTAGCTGTGCATGGAGGACAAGCCTCTGTTACAGTTAACGTTTTCAGAACCCACTGGCTCTGGCTGGGCCCACTTTATAGCTTTTATACATGCAATCTGTGATGTTGCTCAGAGCTCAGGGACCTCCTTAAGTCATAAAAAGCTACAGTCCATAAAGGCCATTGACTAGCTTATTTCAGGAGATGTGCAGGTTTCTGGTACCTCTCTGGGGAGGAAGGAGGTGAGAAAGTAACAGAAGAAGATCCTGCACACATTGACTCCATGGTTTGCAGCACTCTGCAGGCAAGGCTGGGTTTATTTCCAGGATCCTTCACTCTTCCTACTCAGTGTCAAGAGTCTCATTACAGCACAGCTCCACTGCACAGCATTGCACTGTTTTCTCAAACTACAGAGACAAAACCTTTACTGCAATTCAAGCCTGAGGAAGGTAAAACATGGAAGAGAACCAAAAGAAACGAGCCTTTTCGGTGTTAATTGCTCCATAAAAATATGTGCTCACAGCACTACATACAAGTTCTCATGTATTAGCTGCAGGTTACTTACAAAATTATTCTGAGGCTTGTTAACAAAAGACATTGCATTCTGTTGACTTTCCTCAGAACAGCTAACTCACATTAGATCGTTGGCCTGAAGACTGTTTTGTGTATCCATTTCAAAATGTGTATGTTTTTACATAATTTCTGTTTTCCAAAGTGTAAAATAAAGTACTCTTACTTCTCTGATTTATTGACTTATACAGCATCTCTTCAGTTCTGTGATTGCCTGGTTGATGAGCTCCTGCTCACCTCATGAGGTTTACTTTATTAAATATAGCTTGCAGGTAAATTGAAGTGTCATTATGCATGTTTAGAAGGTGATTCTTTAGTGTCTTTAATTGACAAAATTTGCTTGTAAGCCATATTGTTCTTATGACCTCAAAATAACTGTCGGGAAAATAAAAATAGTGGAGAACACGTTGTGCAGGCTACTGTGCTGACAAGAGTCACTACTTATGACTTAATTGTATGAAATACTCAGGGATAGCATTTATGTGTTATCTGATGGGAAAACATTGTTCTTAAGTACTGTATCCATTTCAGCTGGGGTGTTAAGAGAAGAGACTGAAACAACAAATGCCTCTGGAACAGAAGGGCTTTTGGAACACTGTTAGATAATTGCTGGAAAAATGTTAGTATGGGAATTGAAATGTTAGTTCAGTTTATTCTATTAACATAGCCTATTGCAATTGCCAAGGGACAATGGGCACTGAGTTACACCAGGTCCTTTTGAATGCATGTCAGAAGATAAATGCTGCTAATTTGGGGTTTTATGAGTACTATATTTTACCATCCCGAGGGAAGTTTGAGATAGCTGTAATTAATTTCTGCTAGGATTGGTGCTCAGTGAGTAACCAGAGCTCAGCTAAAAGTAAAGTAAGTTCCCAATGACGTACATTTTCGTGACTCAGCCCACAACCACATGCTTATATCTACCCTCACTAGCTAGAGCACTTGTTTACTGTGATCAGCATTTAACCAGTGTGGACACTAAAGTGAACAGTCTCTTAATGTTTCCTGATCCATCTAGACACTGGAAGTATTTTATCTTTTTTTAGCATATACTTAACTTTTCCAAAATAAGATAATTGAAGATACTCATGGATTGTCTGAATCTGCAGATCACTTAGTCTTCACATAGGTCTAAAAATGCCTTTCCCAGAACACTTTCTCTGTCTGTAGCCTGATGTTTAAATTTTAATTGAAACTAATCTTCTGATAAATTATGTTCTTTCTGTCTTTTTTTTTTTTTATTTTTTGTCTTGCTTAGACTTTTCTGCAATTATAGCTCTTACAATGATTCATTGCACTTCTCTTTTTCCTAGCCTTCTGTAATTCCTCTGTTGGAAGGTCACTGTCTGTGGCATTATAGAGACAAAATAAATTTTGTAGGTGGGGTTTTTGAAGAGGTATATGTGACCAGGACACCCACAGTCAGTGGGTGCACTTGCATTTGGAGTGGTGCACAAGAGGAGGGGCATGTCCATGCCATCTTTTCCAGCAATGATGCTCGTGTTGTTTCCTTTTCCTAGGTGTGTGCTATGGATGTGCAGAGCATTAAGTGCATCCACACCGCGTGTGTTGCATTCTCTTTTGTGTTCTACGTATGCAGCTCCAGACTTCTTCCACCCAACCCAAAACCTCTTGAGACTCATCCCTGCAGTACTCCAGGGCATCCCATAAGACTCAGAATACAGACCTAAGGAAAATTCACACCAAGAACCAGCACCAGCTTGGTAATAGAGGTGGACCAAGTTGGGTAGCCACGACAAGAATCACAGAAGGATTTAGGTACCTAAACATAACTGGTTTGAATTTTGGGAGCTATTTTCAGAAGTAATTGAGACATACAAACTGTACCCTGTCACCAAGTAGGAACAGTTGAAGGCTGGGTGAGTACACAGTGAAACATCATCTGTGCTGGCTCAGCTCTTCTACACTTTTCCGGGCATCTGCATTTGGCTGATGCTGGGGATTGGATCTTGACAATCAGGTCCATCAACATTTCAGCAGATCCCATATAGCTGCAGCTCTGCTTTGGTGAATACTTTCACCTGCATTCAGAGGTGTGGGTGCTAGAGGAAGAGGTAAGGTAGCAATGAAAGTTTTTTTTATTTCACATACAATTAAATAAATACAGTCTTCCTGTATACTTGTTGTAAACTATATGTAGGCCTGAAAGCAGGAATCAAAAATAAGGACTTTTCATTCCCAGCTGAGTGCCTTGAATGACAGATTTCAGTGTTACTCCTTTTTTCTTATTTTTTTTTTTCCTCATGAATTTTAATTTCTTCCTTGTGCTATGCCACAGATTCAACAAGAAGGGGTGGGTATCCCTGTGGGTTTTGGCTGTCTCAAATCCTGGAAATGACGGTGTTGAAGAGCTTGGGTGATGCAGACTTAAATCTCCTCAAACTAAGGAGACAGAGAACAATTTCTGTCTTCTATGTGATTGCTTTTACAATTATTTTGTCAGGAATGAGGCATAAGGTATCACCAGCAGTTGAATTTTTCAAAGGTCTAAGCTTCATTCTGTCTTTCAAAATATTTATTTTCTTTCATTAAGAAAATATATGTGCTCCCACACACCCATCACCCATTTTTTTAATCCTAAATTATTGATCCGCAGTGGATGGAGAAGCCTGATTCAGATGTCAAAGCCCTGGAAAGGATTAACAGTTGGAATCTAAATGATTATTTTACTGTTTCCTTGAAAACAAGCATCCCAAGGCTCTGTGGACCAGAATGGAACTGATATGGTTGTGATTTCAGTCCTCTGTAATAACCCTGCCTCTGCACGACTTAAGGCCTGCAGGGAAGGTAGCCTTGCATTTTCTTTGACAGTTTGTAAGTCTAGTTTTGCAAAAACAATCTTAGGATACTGCTGAGTCACAGGGAAGTGAAAAATAAACAAACAGATGCCTGTGCTAAATAGTGCCACTCTTTCGCAATACCATGATTTTTTATTTCAAACATGCATTATTCTGGACAAGGAATGGGGGGAATGTGGATGACTGCGGAGTTGTAATGGATAGAAGAGTTGTGGCAGGCTTTGAAAGAGATATTGGAACAAACAACTGGTTTTGCAGAATGAAGATTATGACTGAAACTGCCACTGAGTTACCAACAGTATAGGAGAAACGCATATACTTTTCAAAGTGATTAATCTGAAATTGCTTCAGTCTTTTTTTAACGTTTTTTCATGCTGCCCACTGAATTAGTAGGAGGATGTGTTAATAATTTACCATCTACAGCTCTAATAACTCACATCTAGGAATGTGATTCTTTTTACTTCCCAAGCAGAATAACCTCAATTAGCTTGGAATGTGTGTTGTAGTAAACTTTCTGAGCCCCACAGGCATCTCCTACCTTTTTTAGGTCCATTTGATATTATATATATCTATATGTTATATATAAGAGAAGAACTGATCTGATCAGTGAATTAAAGTCATCAGTGGAATTTTGTCTTTTTCGATCACGGCGTGGTTTGTACAGCACCAGGCCTGCTGGAGACAGATGGGATTCATCTGTCTAAAAGGGGAAAAAGGATTCTTGTCCCTGAGTTGGCAGTGCTGATTGAGAGGGATTTAAACTAGGTTTGAAGGGGATAAGACCAATCTCACTACAGATGATCCTGGGGGTGACACACAAGTGTTGCGGGGGAAGTCAATATCCCAGCTGAAGTGCATCTGCACCAGTGCACACAGTATGAGTAACAGACAGGAGGAGGAGGCCATTGGCAGGAGGAAAGCTGTGACGTAGTCACCGTCAGGGAAGCATGGTGAGATGACTCTCATGACTAGAGAGCTGCAGTGGATGGTTATAAACTCTTCAGAAGGGCCAGGTGAGGAAGGAGAGGGGGTGGGGTGACTCTGTACACTGGGGAGTGTTCCAACTGTGCAGAGCTCCAGGGCAGTGGTGATGAGGCTGAGCGTCTGTGGGTAAAAATCTGGTGGCAGGCTAACACAGTAGTCATCCTGGTGGGAGTCTGTTATAGACACCTACCCACGATGAAGAGGCAGATGAAATATTCTGTAAGCGGCTGAATGATGCTTCACAACTGCTAGCCTTTGTTCTTGTGAGAGACTTTAATTTGCTGGATATTTGCTGGAAATTCAACACAGCAGAGAGGAATCAGCTGAGAAGGTTCTTGGAGTGCATGGAGGATAACTTCCTAACACAGGTAAGTAACCCTACTGGGGGGATGTCCCAGAAGACCTGCTCCTTGTCAACTGAAAAGGGCTGGTGGGAGATGTGGTGGTTGGAGACTCTCTTGGGCACAGTGACCACAAAATATTGGAGTTTTCAATTCTTGGTGAAGTAAGGACAGGGGTCAACAAAACCTCTACCTTGAACTTCCAGAGCGTGGACGTTGGCCTGTTCAGGACACTGGTTCAGAGAGTCCCTTAGACCTTAATAACAAAGGGGTCCAGGAAGGCTAGACACACTTTAAGAAGGAAATTTTAAAGGTACAAAATCAGGCCATTTCAATTTACCTAGGAACAAGCCAGTGGGAAAGATGATCATCCTGGCTGAACAGGAAACTTTCACTGGAACTCAAGGAAAAAAGAGTTTACGACCTTTGGAAGAAGGGGCAAGCAACTCAGGAAGAGAGTACAAGGATATTGTTAGGTCATGTAGAGAGAAAATTAGAAGGGCAAAAACTCAGCTAGAACTCAACCTGGCCACTGCTGTGAAAGATAATAGAAAGTGTTTTTATAAATACATTAATAACTAAAACAAGGCCAAGGAAAATCTCCATCCTTTATTGGACAAATAGAGGGAACACTGTAACCAAAGATGAGAAAAAGGTGCTTAATGTCTGATTTACCTCAGTCTTTAACAGAGAGACCAGTTATCCTCAGGGCAACCAGTCCCCAGAGCCGGGAGCAGTCTAGGAGGAAGTAGCAAGTGATCTACTGTGCCACTTAGACACTCACAAGTCAATGGTGTTGGTTGAGATTCACTGGAGGATGCTGAGGGAGTTGGTGGAAATGCTCACCATGCCATTTCTCACCAGTCCTGGCTAACTGGGGAGGTCCCAGACAACTGGAAGTTGACCAGTGTAAAGCCCATCTACAAGAAGGGTTGAAAGGAGGATCCAGGGATCTACAGGCCTGTCAGCCTGACCTCAGTGCTGGGAAAGGTTACAGAACAGATCATCTTGAGCGCCATCACCCACATGGTAGATTCGGGACAACCAGGGGATCAGGAGTTTAGGAAAGGCAGGTCCTGCTTGACCAACCTGATCTTCTGTGACCAGGTGACCCAACTAGTGGATAAGAGAAAGATTGTGGATGTTTTCTACCTGGGCTTCAGCAAAACCTTTGATACTGTCTTCCACAGCATTCTCTGGATAAGCTGGCAGCCCGTGACATGGACGGGTGCACTCTTCACTGGGTTAAGAACTGTCTGCATGGTTGGACCTGGAGAGTCATCATGAATGGAGCTACATCCAGTTGGTGGCTGTCACAAGTGGGGTTCCCCAGGGCTCAGTACTGGGGCCAATCCTGTTTAACATCTTTATCAATGATCTGGATGAGGCGATCAAGTGCATCCTCAGTAAATTTGCAGATGACACCAAGTTGGGTGGGAGTGTTGATCTGCTGGAGGGTAGGAAGGTTTTGCAGGAGGATTTGGACAGGCTGGATCAATAGGCCAAAGCCAGTTGTATGAGATACAACGAAGTGAAGTAACAGGTCTGATCTTGGGACATGATCCCACTCTGTGTTAGACACTGCACATATTTTCTATACTTCGAAAGTTTTGGCAGAGAAGTATAAATTATCAAAGAGTCACCACTACAG
Source organism: Corapipo altera (assembly GCF_003945725.1). NCBI lineage: Eukaryota > Metazoa > Chordata > Aves > Passeriformes > Pipridae > Corapipo > Corapipo altera. Next base: position 4,872,410 of record NW_020884909.1, on the reverse strand, counting down.
TCAGAATGTTTCAAGAATTGTTTTGCTGCTATTATTAGCCTTTGATTCTGGCACTGTTGTCCACCTCACAACCTTCTCAACCACAAGCCCATGTCCTCAGGCACGATTATTGCACCGCAGGTAGGTACACATTACTGTCCACATTTTCAGATTTTCTATATGCTTCCAGAAAGAAGAAAACAAAAGAAAACATGTAGAGGGGGCTAAGGCTACCCCACATAGTGTGGCACATTAAGTGTCTTGCTGAATGCTTGTTTGCATGTGCACCCATGAGTGGCAGGTGCCTGCGATGGTGTTTTGGTTAAAGACAAATAAAGAGGAGGGAACTCCAATAAAATGACCCCACCAATACAGAGAAGCAAAATGTGAGGCGGTACAAGTGAAAAACCCAACCATTTACTAATGAGGAAAAATATCATCAACCCCAAAAATACAAAGGAAACAGCTTAAATCAACAAGGCAGGAATTATTTTCTAGCTCTGCCCCCCAACCCCCAGAGTGAAAACCAAAAGACAAAATAGTGGAGGCTCCTGTGCTGGAGCATGCAGCTTGGGAGAGCAAAGAAAACAACATGGCAAACGAGTTTCCACAGTCCTATGCCCTCCCCCTAGCCAGCAACACAATGGAAAAACAAGGCAAAGCAACACCTGGGAATCCGCTTTGTCAGAGGCGAGTTATGCTGCCTGAAAATGCTTCACACATCTCAAAGGGCTCCTTTTGGTTTGGCGTCTATTATACCTGCAAGAGTTGCTGTCTGTTTATGTTGTTTACTCACAAGTTTCAGTATGTTCACCTGGTAAAAAGCAAAGGAGAAAAATCGTGCAATTACAGGTGTTGTACAGCAGGGCATCAGCAAAGGACTCTGTTTTGCTTTAGGTTTCTTCTGCAGGCTGAAGTTAATGAATGGTGTGGAAGATAGGGAAGATCAGCAAGAAATGCTTCTTTTTGCTCTCCTTAATGAATGTTTTGGAGAGACACAGAACAGTTATTTGGCAAAAAGTTGGTTTTTTTCTGCCATATGATCACGTAGTAGTTTTAATACTGCTTTGATTTCTGGTAAAGTTGTCTTTCAAAAAAATGTCAAACATTGATTATGTTTCTTCTGCTTTCTTTGCATTTTTATTGTTAAAAAAGGCTACAGAAATTATCATTAACCTAAAACTAGAAATACATTATACATTTGATTTGGCTTCCCCCAAGAATGAAAGCTAAAAGCATGCTAGTTATAAATTATTAAGAGACATAGTTCATTAGCAATTTCAATTTTAAAACTGTCAGTTTGAAAATGGCTTGTTTTAATGTGTATGAAAATAACAATTATGCTTCTTAGACACATTATTGACGTGATTTTTTTTTTACTGAATAGTCACATGAAGATGAGCAATCTGTGTGTAATATTTTCTTCCATTTTCTTTATTGCTCTTATGTCATTAAAATAATTTGAGATAATTAATCTTCTCAAAAAGTAATTCATCACACTGATTCAGCAACTAAACATAGTGGCATTGTTCCAATGCTTGTAGCTGAACTGAAATCTAAATAAATATCCAGTACCTCTTTAATATTTTCATGCAGATGATATTGTCTACACTGTGCCAATAAAGGGGACAATGCTCTTGAGTTGTGGACATCAATTATTTTCAGCTTGTGAAAGAGGTGACCCAGGTCATCCTATAGGTTAATATAAAGTCTAATTTTGAATAGATTTTTACTACCCAAGAACTAATCTGTTCAGAAAACGTCTGATTTGTCTTCACTGGTCAGTTGCTGTGTGAATGATTTCTCATCTGTGTTTACTGTGCTCCCACTGTATTGGGGTGGGGTGAGGGGTGGAGAGGTGGTGGTAGAACTCTTGCACGAGCCACTATGATAGCTCTCTTTTTTGGAAAATATCTGTTTTATTCAGAATTTCTCGTTGTCTTCAGTCTGTTAGTAGATTATCTGAAGAACAGTGTCAAGTCACTGTAGTTGTTCCCTTCCACAGCTGAGCCTTTGCCTGCATGGTGGCCTGGTTGATTCGGCTAGGATCAGCCTTCCTGAAATCAGGGACAATTCCACTGCAGTTCACCCAGTGTCTGGCACCCTGAATTCTTCCTTCTCCTTCACATTGAGAAGCCTCTTAGCAAAATCTCAGATAAGTTGATGTTACAAATACACAGAAAACACCACTGAACTCTTTTTTTTTCTTTTTTTTTTTTTTTCTGTGTATAACATAGCGCTGATCCCTGCCTAAGGTATCATTTCATTACAACGAAAGACTAATATAATAACACTAATATAATAACTAGGATCTAGTGAGTCACTGACTTATATCTTGAAAACAGCACTGCAAATTCTAGTAGCCATCATCAGTTATGAGTCTTCATGGTAAAGGACTGAGTCCTGCAGATTATTACAAAACATTTGCAAAGAGAGTTAACAGCTTGCATCAAACCAATGATACACTTGGACAAATAAAGACAAACAGGTTCTGGGGCTTATAAGTACAAAAACATTGATTGTATTCAGTTGCAAGAACTGTGCAATATTCTGCTATAGTCCTGAAGACTACTTGGGTTTTTATGTGTAATTCATTATTTCACGTAATTATTAGGATTCGGACTGATTCTAACTTATGGGGTGGCTTGAAATAAAGTATATAACTGAAGGGGGAAAATACTGCTTTTAAACTGTCAAGGAAAGCTTTCTCCAGCACTGATATATTCATTTCACACATTGTAAATTAAATATGATTTATTTTTACAGGCTCTTCAAATTTTTACGTTTGTGTATTCTTTTCTAAGTGCCTTTTATATATTCGTTGCATTTCATAATGTGTCTTCCCTCAACAGATGGTGTTGTTGAATGCACAGCCAAGTTTTTTTAGCACCTGTGAGAATGGGGAAAAACATACTGCCCCAAGATATTGATAACCCACACGCAAAGAACCAGTGTATGAAATAAAATGGGTACAGATACATCTTTGTTTTTAAATCAAGAATTCATTCTATGAGATTTTGAATGAAGGTTGTCACTTACAAAAAAGCCATGATTGAGTCTGTGAAATGATCCTGCCAGACACTGATGATGGATTAGGTTAAGGAAGAAAATGATGGTGTGAGCAAACATGTTCACCTCTTTCTTGCAGAGAGGTAGAGACATAGACAATGGTGAGCTGCTTTGGCTTGGTTGAGAAGTGCCATGTCAATAAACTGTAGTAATTTAGTTACTTTCAATTATTTGCTCATAAAGTTCATGCAGAAGCATCTTCCTGTAGAGGAAAACAGGACTTAGTCAACCAATTGTCCGCAGGAGACTTTAATTCTCCAGGCTTCCCCTATATAGATAAAACCCACTTAAATCACTGTCTATATAGGTAAATTTTGTAGAATTCTAACCAGAAAAAAAATCTCTGGAACATTTACAATGCATCTAGTTTTATGGCTAAGTCCAGTAAATTTTCACTGTCTCAAGCCTGAAAAGAAGCAATAAATCAGCCTAATGGACTAGATAGGTTGAGTGTTACTATTGTTCTGTATTATCAGGACAGTAAAGAATGGCCATCCACCATACAAGAGGTTCTGTCTCAGTCATTCTGTGTGTTCACTGTTATTAGACTTGATTAAATGTTTTCAATTCATATGTGCAAAACTGGAAAACTAGTTTTTTATGAAGTAATTTTAATACAGGAACTTGACTGAATAGGCGACCTTGCATTTTGAGTTTGCTTTTTCAAAAGCGAGAAAGCAGCACATAACATCTGCAACCTATTTACCCACACAGAATTAAAACTGAGCAAGCATTGTTCCTTTTATGTACTTAAGAGACTTAATTACAGGCAGTCCAGAATGTGTGTTTCTTCCATCCTGGAGGTAATAATAGAGCAACTTATTTTGCTTTTTTTTTTATTCAGAAAGTGATTTTGAAACAAACATATATACATAATACTATCAAGTATTGCTTTTAAAAATGGCAAATGACACTGTGTAAAGTCTTCAAATATCTTCAGCAGTTCTCTCTTAAGGTCGCTTTGGTAAACCATTCACATGCAAAGGGAAGTAATTAGTTCCAGTTCTGCTTTTATTAATTGCCTCATAATTTTTTAATCAACACTTCATTGTTGCACGAAACTAACAATCTGATCTGGATATTTTCTCATTGTACTTTACAGAATTCATTGTTTTTTATTGCTATAAGGGATGCTGATATTAAGAGTCAAGACTGGTTTTTCAGTGATGAATACTGTGAATATTTTGTCTGTTTTGAGCAGAAGTACCATGTTTACTGCTTAGGCACACAGCCACCAGATTGGCGAGGGTGGTATAAAAACATGGGTGAAAGAAGCACACCTCGATGTCACAGCTCAGAAGCAGTGACCTGTATTTATGTGATTATGTAACACTGATGTAAATGCCACGTACCAGGAGAGTAGAGAATCTTATTATAAAATGCCTTCCCTCAGCAGCTTTAAAAAGCCAGTGCCTGTACATGGCACAAATCTCCTTTGTGATAGCTTCTTTCAGTGCAGGTGTGGTGGGTTGACCCCAGCTGTATGTGAGGTGCTCACCAAAGCTTCTCTATCCCTCCCTTCCACAACTGGACAGGAGAGAGAAAATATAACAGAGATTCATGAGTTGAGACAAGGGTAGAGAGAGGTCCCTCACCAAATGTCATCAGAGGCAAAACTGATTCGACCTGGGGATATTAACTGAACTTATTGTTAACAAAATCAGAGCAAGATAAGGAGTAAAATAAATCTTAAAACCACCTTCCTCCCACCCCTCCCTCCTTCACAGCTCTACCTCCTCCCCCAGTGGCACAGTTGGTTGGGTGTTTACACAGTTGGTTGTGGTTTGTTCATCACAGGTTATTTCTGCCACTGCTCAGGGAAAGGAGTCCTTCCCCGGCTCCATCGTGGGGTCCCTCGGGAGACAGTCCCCCATGAACCTCCCCAGCATGAGTGTATCTCATGGGCAACAGTTCTCCCTGAGCTGCCACGACGGGGGTCACTCTACCAGGGTATGCAGTCTTCCAGGCACAGCCTGGTCCAACGTGGGTCCCCCACAGGGTCACAAGTCCTACCAGGAAACCTGCTCCAGCGTGGGCTCCTCTCTCCGCAGGTCAGCAGGTCCCTGCCAGACCCTTTTCCAGAGCAGGTTTCCCGTGGGTTCACAGCCTCCTTTGGGCATCCACCTGCTCCAGCCTGGGTCTCCCCCATGGACTGCAGGTTGATCTCTGCACCCCTGTGGACCACCATGGGCTGCAGGGGGACAGGCTGCTCCACCATGGTCTGCACTACAGGCTGCAGGGGAACCTCAGCTCTGGCACCTGGAGCACCTCCTGCCCCTCCTCCTCCACTGACCTTGGTGTCTGTAGCGCTGCTCCTCACATCTTCTCACTCCACCCTTCTCTGGCAGCAATTACGTCCACACAATAACTTTTTTTCCTTCTTGAATATGTTATCACAAAGGCATTACTGCCGTTTCTAATTGTCCCAGCCTTGGCCAGCAGCAGGTCTGTCTTGGAGCCGGCAGGCTTTGGCTCTGCTGGATGTGGAGGAAGCTTGTAACACCTTCTCACAGCAGCCACACCTGTAGGCACCCCTCGCCTCCAAAACCTGCCCAAATTCAACACAGCAGGCATTCAGTCAGGCATCAGAATAGTGTTGAAACAATGCCTTGGTATCTCTAAAGTTACTGTTTTGATACTTGAAAAAAATTCCATGTTCCAAGACAATGTAATTTAATTACATATGCAGCGTACCACGACGTGACTAATGTTTGATGGCACTCAGAGGAAAGAAGTGTTAACATGCTAAACATTATAAAGTACTTTCTGATTCTAGCATGGAATCAAAGGGAAGTTACATAGCATTAACTGACAGTGATTCTTTCTGACATGGGGTTTTAAAAGACTTTTTTTTTTGCAATGTCAGTGAAAAATATGAAGTGACACTTTCAGAAATAGTTTCTCTATTAAAAGCCCCCATCAGGAAAATCTTTTTGTTTCTAAAACAAAAAATAAAATGTACCCCCATGCTGGAATACTGCAATGAAAAACACAATTATCTTACTACCTTGCTTTTTAAGTTAACATCACTCCCCAAGTCTAAGTTGAAAATTAAATGAAAAACTTCCATGAAAAATGTTTCTTTAGATCAAGAGCTACTTGCATGTAAATATGTTTAAAGAGAAGCTGGTTCTTATGTTTGAGTTATCACCATGTACTTCACACATGGTTATTTCATTTTTTTCTATGATTTTCAGGTTCTGAATTGATTTTAAATTCAATTTTATTTAATCTGGTCCTAACCAGATATCTTACTTAATCATGGGTATTTATCCATGTTAGTGGAAGAATTGCTGAAGGATTCAAGCAATTCCTACAATAAAACCAGACATTAACAAAAGATAGATTATTTAGGAGAAGAGTTTTTGCAATCTATCAAAAATCTTGGAGACACCAGGACACAGTTTATCCAGAAAGTCTAAGGTTCCCACTGAGCTTTGTTGAACTTGCTGAAGATTCAACTGGAAAAGTTCTGGTTTGGGAGAAAAAACTATGACACTAGGGCTCCTTTATGCCAGCAGAATCCCAGAATCCTTGGAATATTTGCAAACGTGTCTAATTTTACAGTATGCATGCCTTGTACTCTCCCAGCTTTTCCCTTATCCTTTCAGCAAGAAAACTTTGACTTGCCAGCATGGTAAAGAACAGTTTGGAGAGCTTTTATGTGATTGCTTTTATGGACCACTAATTATATAATCCCTCCACATATACAATTGCACGCTGCTTTCTGCAGTTAGTCACTTGTGAAGTTGTAACAGCCTGCACCTTAGGGAAATTTAGCTCCTGAAGTGCAAATAGTCACACCTAGATTCCAAGTATAATCTTGTACTTTTACACACTTTAGTCACAGAAAATGCATTGTACTAATACAAAAGAGAAATTAACTCTACACTTTCAAAGACTGGCAGGCTGGTCCATAATAAGATTTATCACTGGTATTAGTTGTAAAAATGTTGTCTAATAAAATAAAATGAAATAAAATAAAATTGTCTACTAAAATAAAATAAAACAAAATTGTTTTGAAGTCCTCTGAATATTACTTTTGCAACTTATAATAAAATCTACTGGTGTGATTGAGGGAGATGTTAAAAGTTATTGATTTTAGGTGTAGGTGAATTCGATTGCTTGTGGAGGCAGTGAGGATAGTGGTTCCTCAGCAGGCAGTTTGTAGTTCTTGGCTCCCTGGAAATAGCCTTTCTGAAGACTTCCCACCTCCCAATCTAGTAACAGCATAATCAGAGTTATTCCTCCACCTGGCATATCTTTTGTACCCATAAAACATCACCTCTTCTCCAGTCTCAGAAGACCTTAACAAAAGCAACAAGCGTCACAAATGACTGTACTCACCCTCAAGAGACCATGGAGACAACGATGCCAGCTGGAAAGAACCCACCCACAATGTTTTTCTCTCCTGCATCTATTGGAACTGCAAAGTCAGGTCCTATTCTTAAAACTAATTTTGAAATGGGAGAGGTTAACCATCACGAAACCTTCAAATGTCTCTGAAACATACCTAGTTTAAACTTTGCAGATTAAATCAGAGCCTTCTGAGTTACAGGTTGTGCAAAGATGAAATGACCATTTCTGTAATAAAATTTCGTGCTCCCAAATATAATACGAGAAGTAGTCCTTCTGCATGAAGACCATTTATCAGAAGAAATGGATTTGAATATGCTTCAATAGATAGATCATAAATCCAGAAATGAGAATGCAAGGTGACAGGATTAGTTCAGTGATAATATCAGAATCCTGTTATAGTACATTACACAAAATAATGAAGTGCAATATGAATTTTTCAATATAATCTTAGAGGACCTAATCTTTCTGTGCAGATAACATTGTTGAACGCTTTTTATACCATCTGACAGTATCTCTTGAATATTCTGATCACCACATCTATATTTTTTTGTGTACCTTATAGTATTTCTATGTTTTTATACCACAATCCCCTCAGAGAGTTTCAAGCAACCTCACCAGAAAACTGCAACTTTTATGTGGAGTCGGCTTTAAAATATCCATTATAGTTTGGCAGAAATTCTTGTTGATATTAATTGTAATACTAAGTTTGGATTTTTACATTATTCTGTTGTTCATTCTAGGAAGTGAATTTTAATAGCTTGCTTAATAGCAAGAAACTGTTAGAAAAAAAGTGTTGAAAAAGTTCTTGACCCTGAAAATATTTACTAATTTTCCAGTTGCAGATCATGACTATAAGTAAAGATTGAAAACATTTTCATAAAGCACAGTTAAGTACATGTACAACCATTCCTGTTCGGGTCAGGTTTAGAGCTGTATATGTTGAGATCAATGGGTTTTGGTTTAAGCTAGTATGAACAGCAATCACTTTGCCACCTTTAAGGCTAAACAAAGGAGGTCTATCAGTTCTTGTGTTTATACTGATGAAGGGTGTACTTATGACTTGGAAGAGGAGGTTCCATTGGTACACTCATTGGAAGATCCACAGCACAATCATGTGGGAAGTGCCAGAAAGTTTGCCTGCATTTCTTTGCCCCAGGCTGGAAGGAGTTGTAGGGTACAAATAAAACTTAGGTAGAGCTGTAGCCACATTCATCTTTGGATCAGGAAAGGCACAAGAACTATCTTTGCAGCTCACTTCTGATGCAGTGAGCAAATGAAGTTTTGGGCTAATGCCAGCATCATTTTTCAGTCCATACATGGAGAGGTTAGTAGAGTCTTGAGGAGCCAGGTTTAAGTCAGAATCCATAAAGATTCACTACCAATTAAACTATCTTTCACAATCATTGCAGAGATATCTTGTTCCTTTGAAGCTTAATTACAGTCAGTATACTTCCTAAGTATCTCTTAATTTCTGTGCCATATATACGTGGAAGGTCTGATTTTGGAAAACTTACTCTGGTGAACAACTTATATAATTAAGTCTGAACTTACTCTTTCACACCACAGAGTAACCTAAGTTACTATTGCAACAATACAGAAACCCTTAAATTGACTGCCATTCCCCCCAGATTTTTCCCCAGAATGCCAATTACTATCATGGATTATTTCTCCCCTTTATGATATCTTCAGTCATTAATGAACTGGCCAAAAACTAGTTTTCTAACCAGAACACAATATTATTTAATGATCTCTGCACATAGTGATGGATGATGCTCAGATTTGCTCTGTCACACAGGCAAGGATATTCATTGTACATATAGAGTGTACAACTGATAATGCATTTAGGCAGTAAGAGAACAGTTGATTTTCTGGTGTTAATAACAAAGATTGCATCTCAAAGATATACAACAGAGCTGTACCATAATCAGCTAACCGAGACTACCTGCATTGAAAGATCTTTGCAACATTCCATTCCATCAGTTTCTCTAAAAGCTTCACGAAAACCCTTAACTGAATAGAAATGCAGCTTTTCTTCCCTAGAATACTTTTTGTGTATTTTACGTGGAGACATCAGTGCATCTGCCTTTACTTGTCTAGCGAGATGCAAGCTGATAATGAGTCACTGCCTTCCATCAGTGGAAGGAAAGCAACTTTAATTGTCAAAACCTTTTGGAAGTAACCTCTTTGGTTTTAGGTTCTGCTCGTAGCTAAATGAAGAGAACAGTTCTCTAAGCAGCAAGAGCAGAGATTTAGAAGACACAAGAAGATTCAACAGCATCCTAGTGGAAGAATTAGTAGTGTAGGTTGTCTATGAGATTGGAGAAGGGAGGTCAGGGATGTGTAGGTGAAACAAGAATTTCTTTCCTGAAATTTTGAAATTTTGCATAAGTGACCTGCAGTCATTCCATCTTATTTACATTTCTACAATGGCAAGATTGGAGATTCAAAAAAAACCAGAGAACAAATTCAAGGGAGGTAAGAAAAGATGAGGGTCTGCACCCCAGACTGGAATGGGTATGATTTTAGAGCCTCATTGACAACACTCTGTCCTGGGAAGGTGGTATCTCTCGTTGTAGGTCATTACACCACACAAAGGACGCATATAAGGATCATCACATCCAACTCCCAGGTCCTCAAAGGACTATCTAAAACTAAACCATCTGACTAAGAGTATCCTCCAGATGGCACTTGGACTCTGACAGGCTTGGACCATGACCACTTCCCTGATCCAGTGACCGACCAACCTATCCCTGAAGAACCTTTTCCTAACATCAAGTCTGAACCTCCCCCGATGCAGTTTTGTTCCAATGCTTCTTGTCTTATTGCTGGTCACCACAGAGAGGAAAGTAGCACCTGCTTTTCACCTGTCCACCTTGAGAAAGCTGCAGACTGTGATGGGGACACCACTCAGTATCCTCTTCTCCAGGCTGAACAAGTCAAGTGACCTCAGCTACTCCCTCTACAGTTTCCCCTCTAAACTCTTTACCATCTTTGTTGCCTTCCTTTGGACACTGTCTAATAGCTTAATATCTTATATTGCAGTGCCCCAAACTGCACATAATGTTCAAGGTGAAGCTGCCCCAGGTCAGAGCAGAGTAGGACAATCCCCTCTCTGGTGATGCTTTGCCTGATGTCCCCAGGACAGGGTTGGCCCTCCTGGCTGCCAGGGCACTGCTGGCTCAGATTCAACTCGCTGTGTATGTATGAATGTATAATATATGTGTGTATATACATACATACATATATATATATATTTATATATATATATATATATGTATGTATAAGCAGCATTACCCCATCCCAGGTGGAGAATTTACTTTTGTCAGATTTTATACAGCTGGTGATTTCCCAGCCCTCTAGTCTACTCAGATCTCCCTGAAGGACCTGTCCATCCTTGAGGGAGTCCACAGCTCCTAATTTAGTATCGTCCACAAACTTAATGTATATTCAATTTCTGCATTCAGATAATTTACAGAAAAATGTTAAAGACCATTGGACGTAAAATGGAGCCCCATAGAACCTCAGTGGTGACAGGCTTCCAGTCTGATGCAACCCCATTTACTATAATCCTTTGAGCCTGACTCCTCAGCCAGCTGATCAGCCAGCATATTATGAGCTTGTCTAGATGTGTGCTGGACTGTTTGTACAGAAGCATACTGTGTGAGACAGTATCAAAAGCTTTACTAAAATCCAAAATCCCTCACATCTTCTGGCTTCCCGTAGTCAACTTGACAGGTGTCTGTAACCTTCTGTGGCTGTGGTGTTAATGGTAATCCAATACCAATTCACCCAACTGTGTGGGAGATTTACCATGTGACAAATAGTCTGCAATTGTCACAGTGTCATTTTTACACAGAGTCTCTTTGACTCTTCTGAATAATATATGCAAAACACCTCAAGATCACATGAAAAGGCCACTTTTGCACTCCTTGGAATGGCAGACTGGATAGCCTCAAATGATGGCTTTTATGAGATTAATCTTTATGACAGAGTTTTACAATAACCAGGAAAGAATTCAATAATTAAACTACAGATTAGAATTAAGTATGAATAACATCCATCTTTTTTAATATTTTTACTTTTAGTCGTTGCAAAGGACAAAAGTGTGTCATACTCCAAATTTTATGGGTCTAGGATAGTCTAGCAAAACTCCTGTCTATTGGGATACACTGCTAATGACAGAGCAGCACATTTCTTTCTGTTCATTGTCATTAAAATATTTTAATATAGCAGTGCTCTATCTAACCTTATGTGCCCAACAGAATGCTAATTAATTTCAAAAAAAATTCTCCGTTAATTAGTGTGAAGTGCAATTACATCTGTTATGTCATCCAGGTTTCTATTCTCCTCAGAAAATATTTAATGATTATCATTTGCAGTTTGCTCTTTAAATGAATATTATGTAGGTTATTTTTCCAATAGACTGCAATAGAAGTGTAAATTTGATATTCCCTGAAGTTTTACGGATGAAACAGGTCTTTCTTTTTCCTCAATTATGAATACAGTAGAGTGCAGAATTTTGAAGAATGTTCACTTTAAATTCTAAATATTGTATTTATAGGTAGGCTAATTATTCCTATTTTTCCTTTTTTTTCCCCTCCTACTTGCAGAGAACTTTATCTATGTTAGGTATATAATTCAATCCAGAGATACGGCTGCATCTTCTGATCTGACTGCAAACGGTGAGTGAAAAAATCTGCATCCTGATATCCAGTTCCTCATTCACAGTAAAGCTTTGTATTAGGTCCATCTGCATGTCTACTTTTTGGTTCTTTTCCTTGTAGAAACACAACCTTTTTTAAGCAGCTTCTGCTTTTGTGCACTGTAAGCAGAGCCCTCACATCCAACAGTAAATTTAAAAAAAGATATATAGAGAGACAAATACTTTGATTAAATTGAGGCCAGAGTGACTTTCAGTGTGATATAATCTCTGAATAATCTCGAAAAGGTTTGAATTTAGCAGCATCATACTACAGGACTGTTAACACCATGTGGGAAGTTTCTGTGGTCAATTCTGACAGCTGTGGCAGACAGTGAGTTGTGGATATTTTTGTTTTAATGCTAAGCACATAATTTTATTAAAATATCATCTGTTTATTCTGTATATTTGCTTAGTGAAGACACACCTGCCTGTTGTGGCAAGAGAATAACAAGAACTAGATATGGCAACCAGATTACAGAGAATCAGAGAAATGTGGGGCTTGAGGCACACCAGCCAAAGCCAGTTGGATTTAGTTGAGAATTTTTAAGGCTGACTTTTTAAAAAGAGATTGGTTTTGGTTTGTTTGGTGGGTTTTGTTTTTGTTTTAGTGTTTTTGTTTGTTTGTTTGTTTGTTTTGGTTTGGTTTGGTTAGGTTTGGGTTTTTAATTTTGAATGTAAAAAAAATCTTTTCAGGGTTTTTTAATTTTCATAACATTTCTACATGGGAAGAACTTTGGGAAGAAGGTCAGATAAAGGAGATTTTGTGCCTGTCATTATTTATTGATAAATGTGCAGGCTGGAGAGTAAGAGACAGTCTGACACCTAGGAGGGGTGTCTGAAATTGAGCTAATTTCAGGGTTTTGCTGTTGCCTTTTTAACATACAGCTAAATCTGCTGCATGATATGTGCTGGATTAAAACAAAAGATTACATTTAAGTGGGAAAGTAAAGAAGTTTAGCTGGAAGCACTGCCATGGCAGGAGACACTGAGAAATTTCTGCCTAAATTTACCCACCAATTCTGACCTTAGCCATCAATGTCTCTTCAGTCACAAAAAAAGTGCATCCACTTAAAAAGTGATGCACACTTCCAAAAAAGTGAGTGAAATGGTGTGTAAGACCCTGTTCCTGAAGCTGCTTCCAGGAGACCTCAAACTCTTCCTTGTTACTTGTTCACATAATATCAGAATATGACTCTGTCATGAAGATTTCCTCCCTCTCTCAATGTTACTAGGAATTAAATTGCTTCAATAAGCACATGAAGTTCATCTACATAGTACTCTGCATTCTCCAAAGGGAAACAGAAACATTCCAGTTCGTGTTGTTTTCCTTTGAACTCTGATTCTAGGTTAATTATGAACTGCAAGCTTATTTAATAAATCAGTCCAGTCTGATGTGAGACAAAAATCGTAAAAACAAAAAATAAAACCCAATAATTTTGAAAGGTTTACTTTTTATTTTTAGATTTTTATATATAATTATAAATAATTCCATATGTCTGGAAGTTGAATCATCACTAGAAGATTTTTTGGAATAGAATGATTAAATATTTGAGCCTAAGGTTTTAGTATTCATTATTCCTGAGAAAAAAAAATATTGCTTTTGGGTTTGAGAAGGTTTTTTTGAAATTATAGAAAGGACTTGCAAGCAACTTGAGGTTTATTTATGTCACTTAGTCTTCTTTCTTCTTTTTGGAACAGAAATATAAAGTGCAAGCTGTGTAGCCAATTATCACATACTGAGAACTCTTAGCACTTCTTTAGACACGTAACAAAAAAGGAACACAAAGATCTTTTGTGGAATATGACTACTGCTGGGGCACTGCCAGGGTAGCAGTCATGTACCTGTGGGATCAGGGATGGCACTATTCAGAGGGCACAGTAAACAAAGAGCATGTTTGCACACATCCTCTCTGCTTTCTGTATTAAACTGGCATCCACCTATTCTGCGTAAAGCATGGAAGTCAGGATTAAATGAGTGTGCTATGACAAAGGGACACAAAGGAGATCAGAAACTGGGCAAAATCAAGAGTGACTACCCTCTGTAAGGCACAGACCAAGCATCCTTACCCACTTTACTGTATACTGTTATACAATAAGGCAGTTTCTGGGCAAAAATTTTGGATTTTTCTTTTACGTACAGTTTTTTTGCCCATCAGATTTCTCTCCCCTCCCACACCCAGTTTAGATCCATTCCTCATGCCCTCAAGAGAGAAAGGTTTCAGGCCACCACAGACTATTTTTTTTTAATTGCTGTTCACATGCAATGTTGATTAAGCACACAGAATTTGCCAAGTTAGTGTGAAAGCTGTAGAGAAACAAGGCAGTGCTACGTTTAAGGTTTTTATTTTCTTTCCTTTTTTTCTTCCAGAAAAACAATTTTAGAACTTCAGATACACATTCCTTAGAGCAAATATTTTTGCCTAATGGTACTAAATGATGTTGAGAGGCTTTTCAGCTGCAATATTTACAAAGCTCTTATTGTGTAACCTTAATTACAGGTCAAGGGCATTTTCAGTTCCTAAGATGGGTAATAAATATAATGCAATCAAAGTGCTCTTTGCAGTGGTTCTTTTCCATTAGCAAAAAATTTTACATTTCCATTAATTATGAATATCAATAATAATACATAAGCCCAGTGATTCATGTAGCTTAAAAAGCCCTTTTTGGCAGATGTAAGGCCTTTTTTTCCACTGTTACTTTAATGCAGAATGTCTCTGGTAAGGCTGTTAAAAATAATTCAGTTTTCTGTAAATCTGAATGTTGTATTTGTGAGTGCTTTACTGCTTGGTGAAAGCAGAGAGTAATGCACTCATTAACATGCATCACGGTGCTAGTTGTTTATAGCTATCAGAAGAAATCCGTGGGAATGCAGGTATCTTGGCATAGATCAGAGTAGATGCATGATTGATTTGCTTTATGCTGAGAGAGAAATTCGTCTACTCACAGCGAGTGTGATGCTCTCAGTGGTTTCCACAGGAGGTAAGGCCTGGATCCCATGTTGCAAACAGCCCTGCCTGTGTCTCTCTCCCTTCCATCAGCTCATTATTGCCTTAGGCAGCTGCACCTCCTCAGAGGCTTCGAGGCAGCTCTGGACTGTGGTATCCCAGCCATGGGTTTGCAGCAGGAGAAATGTCATCTCCCCTTGGCCCATGCACCCGCCCTTGGCACTGCGGGCAGGCTGCACCCCACAGCCCCCCAAGTGCCTGGTAATCCCTTCCATTGCTTCGTGCCTTCCGTCCTGGGCAGTCCTCATAGCACATCCCTCTGCCCCCTCCAAACAAGCATCCCCCCTCACAGCTCAGCAAGCTGTTACACGTGAAGAAGACGAGCAACTTTATACTTTTCAGTATACAAAGGTTTTCTGCCACAGACTGTCCCTGCCAGGAGCAACTCTGCTCCCTGCCTCACCAATCCAGCTGGCTCCTCCACACCTGGGACAGTGTAAAAGTACACAGAAGATGTCCCTAGGTTAAAATACATACACTAGAGCCACAGAAGTCTCAAGTTTGTGGTACTCCAAGGACCAATGTCAGATGCCTCCAATAGAGCTTGGGCTGATACCTCCATTGTTTGAGGCTCAACCCTTCACCCACTTTGCCAGTAAGAAGATGCAAAGATGACATGAGGACTTCACTGAGCTCAGGGGCAGGTTTTCACAGGCAGATACTTGTACATGCTGCTTTAGGCCTGTGCAGGTGTGAAAGTGCTGTAGCAAATGTATTATGAATATTGCTCTGTCTTAGATTCTTAAGTACGTTATACTGGTAAGTAAGTTGGGCCTATAAGTGAGTTACTCTTAGACCCTAAAATTCTATAGACCCTTTAGTTAAATTGTTTAAATTAGACTATCAATTAAGTGCTGTTAAGTTGAACTGAAATTGAAACCCTTAGGCCTAAACTGTTGGTCAAGTCTGAGGCTGAGTTTGACAAGAAGGTCCTCTCTGAGCCTTGTGATTCAATGGAAGGGTCTGTCTCATTCCTTTTTATCCTTACCCTTTCCTACCTCATCCTGTTTCCATCCCCAGGCTCCCTGTAGATCATTATAGGTTGATTTTAGTTTTAGATTTATTGATTTTAGATTTTAGTCTGTTTTTTCTCTGTGTGTTTAATCACCTAGCAAGTAGTAAAGTAAACCTTCTCAATGAACTCTGTCGTGCTTTCCCTGTTATATTAAACCTGTTTTTTAAACACCTTTGCCAACGATTCTTGGAGGGACCTAAAAGACTCATTTACAACATTTCCACTGCAGTTTTACATCTGACATGATGCTTCCCTTGTTTAAGGACGAGTCTGTCACTCCCAGACTTCGGATTTCCTCTGCCAGTTTTTTATTTCCTCTGTAGTCAGAACCTCTTTTCTCCCTGTTGCCACATGCTTTCCCTCTGAAAGAAAGAAGACTGATATACTTTGGCTGGCAGAACAGGGAAGTCAACTGTGCATATAGGGAGTACTCACCTTCTACAGGTTTTAGCAGTACTTTCATTAACTCTGATACTCTTCCAGAAATGGACCTACAGCAAAAAGCACTGAAACAAAAGAGCTTTGGCTTCTGTAGAATTTCAAACAGATTGTGAGGCAGTGAGAAGGAAGCTTGTTGTAAAGAAATCACACGACTGATGTTTAAAAAGACTATTTTATATCATATCCCTGACTGCTGCCTCTTTGCAAGAAGATTATCTTTTGTTTCTCTTTCTTACACGAAATATTGATCATCTCAATATTTTCTAATTTTCTGACATCGAACTATCACAGCAAGTATGTTTTTATTTAGAATGGTCACTTTGGATGATTCAAATAATGATCAAAATCAGTTAAGTGTATTTTTAACTTTGGAATACAGGTGGAATGGCTGTTGTAGTAAGTTGCCACCTATAGCTAAATGGAAAATAAAATCACCTTATTATTTGAAAAAGGGAAAACTATAACAGATCTCTTTTTAGTTGTTTCAAATAAGAAACCTTTCAGATGATGTTTTACATACTTGACAGATACCTATTGGGACCAAAAGAAACTTCTGTTTTCTAAAGTGTCTTAGATTCACATAGTTATTATTTCATCCACTGTGGATATATATCTCTTCGTCAGTCTACAAGTTATCAGTTACTTTAGTAAGAATGTTTGATCTTGCAAGTCTATGAACATTAGAACAGCTGACGCAGAGCATGCCACCTTTGAGGATAAATTTTACGTTGTCTTGTCTTGCTGAGTTGCAAGAGATGCAGAACACTTCCTCAGTGTTTGTTCACATTTCTACCTTGATACAGACAGCACAGATCAAGCAGAACATGCCTTCCCTTTCCCTAGCCTCACAAGATGCTAAAGGTTTTGCTGAAGATGTTTTTTTGTGTATATACAGAGAGCCACAGTTTTTGACAGCGGATCTTGATTTACACCAGTAAAAACGTGCATAAGATTTTTGTGTAATATTTTACCTTGAAATAGAACAAGCCTGCCAATTTACTATGAGTTTCCATGGGTTGGTATTATTTCATGCAAATAGCTACCTGGCCTTTGGGCCTTAAGCCCTTCTGATAGTGGAACAAAGGATGAAAAGGTTACAGGGTGAGCATCTCTATTTCTTTTCCTTTTGTTCTCTTTCAGTATTAATCTACATTTAGTATTTTTCTTCTTTCAGAGTTTTCTCTGTGAAGTTTAATTAAATCAACTTTTAGCTATATATAAAAGCACTATTTAGCACAAGGGACTGGTTTTTAAGTTCCCAGGTAAGATTGCTGTTGTCAAGCCAGGTCCTTTTCTGAGTGGGATCAATCTAGTTTCATCTTTGGATATTCCATTTGGATTTTCTGGCTCTAAAGACAGTGGGGAAAGTAGTGCCAGAAGCATGTAGATGAGTGTTTGTTTGGCTCCTGTGCAAGAAGCCCTCTAAATGCTGGTAATTGCTTTGTTTTCAGTTTCTGTGTTCTGCAACAGATTAGCTAGAAGAACAGGGTAAAATTATCCACAGTTTATCTAAAAATTCTCTGTACTGCTTACTTTTCGTCCTCATTGTAAAACAGAAAAGGAAGTACTCCTACTGGGACTTATACTTTTAGTGATGATGAATAATCCCTGAAACTGATCTGCCATGTAGTTTCTAGTGTCTTGTGACAAAATTTAAATAAACAGACCATGTGTGTGGGACTTCATGCTTCCTCTCAGGAGACACCTAAACAAGGTTTGAAACTGTTGACACAGAGCCTATCTTGTTGCCATCAGGGGAATTAAAATGGGCAATTACATTCTCAAGTAATTGCAGCCTTCAACACAAGAAGAAAGGAGAAGCATACTTGAATTATTTGCATGTAAATCTTGACAACTTCTGTGCTTTTTTTCAGTGCCTGTGACTCCTTGTACAAAATAGGTAGATGCTTATCAGTAGATGAGTTTTACTTGGTTTTAATACTTAATCTTTGTTTAATCTAATTGAAGTCCTGAATTGTAGCTGCCCACCACCCCCCCTTTTTTTTTTTCTCATCCCTGACTTAATTTTGTGAGTTTTATGAGAAAAAAAATCCCAGATTGCTGCCCTACTTAGTTTATTTACGATGTATATCCAGGTATTTTGGGTAGCTCCAAAAGTATTTGAAGCAATTTCATGGTGACAGTGATGTCATATTGTTTAGTATATAGTATAAAAAGACACTATCTTCAAGCATCCCCTTGCAAAATTCAGACCTCTAGTTGGAGGAAGGACTTGGACAGAACTGAAAATAAAATTTTTTTCTATCTTTTCTGAGTCCAGACCAAAGGATAGACTGCGATTTTCGTTGTCTGTGTGCCCTTTAAAGACATAAATCACAGTTTGGACATCTGGGCATTGGAATAAAAGTCATTGGACTTCTTAGACAAGCCTTCATACATAAATTATGCTTTTAACATGGAAAGAATAGTGTACAAATCAGGATTAAGTCAACTTGTTGAAAGGAGTTTACTTCACAAGAGCCCAGAATTTTGGTGGAGAATGTAACTATATCAACAAGGACTATTTTTGTCCTGCAAATAAAGCTATGAAAAGCAAGAACACATCAGCACTACCTGTAAATTTCTTGAATTTTGGCAGTTTTGAGTCAGGTCCCCTACACTTAGTATTATATTTATTTATAATATAATATATATTATATTATATTATGTTATATTATATGTTATATTATATTATATATATAATATATATATAATAGGGTGAGGAAACAAAAAACTGGTAACAAAAATGTTCAACTTTCATATTTCTTTTCTTTTACAACTGGGTGCCATTCAGTAGTGGTCAGAGTGCTGTGAATGGAGCATTATGCTAAAAGCACAGTCTATCACTAGAATTAGGGAGAGGAATTGCAAAACAGAATAGCATGATGAGGCCCGTAGAGTCTCTAAAGCCTAATTCCATAAGGTGTGTGGGAAGGTGTAACCAGGGGAAGTACTGTCCTTTCCAGAGTGGAATAAGACAGCAGGTACAGGGAGAGCCTTTCCCTCTAGTACTCAGCAGCATCTTTCTTCCCCTGCAAGTCTGCAGCTTTTTGAGGCAGGAGAGATGCACAGCTCCCTTGTTGCTACAGTCAGCTCTCATTGTTTTTCTACAACTGCCAAGGCTGGCCAAAGATGAATTAATAAACACATGCAACAGGCAGCACACCGCTTACAAACAGACACTTTACAAACTATGTAGGTGGAGCTCACTATAGTAAAAATTTAAAAAAAAAAAAAAAAGTTACGAAATTTGGAACCCTTACAGTTACACTAAACCTAGAAAACTGCTTGTTTGTGTCATGCCCACCCTTTATAAAGTACTGCCATTGTGGTAGCTCTTTTATGATGTGTTCCCTAGCACTTGCTGAAGCTCTAATCTGGTAGTTTAAACCACACAGGCAATCTCTTGTGTTCATCTTCTACTCCTCTGAAGTTCACCACCTGAGCCCAGCTTTTTCCTTAAAAAAATCACCAGGGAGGAAAGGCCTTTGAATTTTTTCTGAAAAGCCTTAATTCTGAACATAAAAGACTAAAGTGTTTGCAAGCATTCGGTTCTCCTCTGCAACACATAAATAATTTAAATATACATGCATTTTAAATGAATTACAAAACATTTTTAAAATCAATGTTAAATATCTGTTCGGGTTTTGTCTTCAAGGGTTAATGTGTCCAAATTATTTGGCTTGAAAACGCATGTTGTCTATTCAGCTCCAATAATTATTTTAATGGCAGCAGCCTGTTATGTTGTTAGTTTTTTAGTTTGCAAAATTAGGTCAAATGCCTAGGGCTATGAATCATCACTGGAGGATTCATGGATGTCTGTCCAGCTGCTATAGTTCTGAATGCATGCTAGAAAGCAAGTTTTGAGAATATATTCTGTGCAGCAGCACCTTGATTGCTTTGCATGTGAGCATGTAAAGCCCAAGACTGGTAAAATATGTCCAACCTTGCTAAAGTGTGTACAATGCTGCAGTCCTAGTGTGCATTTGAAGCCAGCACCTCACTTCTGGTTAATGTCTGTAAAGTTCATTTAACTTAATTTTTCACTAGAGAAAAAAAAAATCCAAACAAACTCAGCTTCTTCCCTGTATTCTTTTTTCCAGTTAATGAAACCAGAGCCTTACCTTAGTTGGGCAAGAAAACATTTACTCTGATATTCTAAAAATTATGTCATCTGCTCATTTCTAGAAACACATTTAGTCAGGATCCACTGCAACAGCCTTTCACCACGTTGGTGTTGGGATCTACATTATCTAAAAATATGGCCCTGAAGCCAATACTGCCTTGCCTTGCTGGATGAAGCCTGCTAACTCAGTTTTATGTACCTCCTGCTTTCCTGGTAGGCAGTGTAATTAACATTTAGCCAAAAACTTAGCAGGTGGTACAGAAAAATATCTATCCACTATAGAAGGAACTCAATGAACCAAAATTCCCAAACTATACCAGGACAAGCAAGTTGACCAGTTCTGAGCATATTTCTGGACTCTGAATTTGGGCAGTAATCTTGCTTGTGGTGACAAACTGTTGGAGTGACACTGGCGTGTGTTTGGCCTGTGCCCTCTGAAACTCTCAAAAACAGCTGCCAGATGTGGTTCAAGAGTTAGCAGGGGGGAAGAGCCATGTGATTTCTGTGATAGTGTTGGTTCGGAGCAAAGCTAGTCTTTGAGAAGAGAGTCAAAGTAGAGTATAAGCAGAAGCAAATGCAATTCTGGATCTAGATACAGAACAGGTTGTGGGGGGAGACAGTATTTAAAAAGTGAGTAGTGCTGCAGACTTCTCATCATGTGAATATAGCTGCAGGAAGTCGTGCAATTCAAAAATAAATTAATAAGTGAACCTGAAATCACCCTGTCCATACATTTCTAATGTTTCGTATTCATCCACCTGGTACCTCATTTTTTTCATTAACTAACTAATATTTTCTAGGAAATACAAAGATACTTTTAAAAACACCATGATTTAGCTAATTAGTCCCTCAACATATCCCAGGGAGCAAACAATTAACTAGCAGTTTCCCCCATTGAAACCTGCAATCTTTCTCTGTTTCTTTGATCACTGTAATTATCAAAGGGATTAATGCTATTGGTGCTGTTACTTGACTGCTTTAAAACACCCACATGTGGAGTACAACATCATTATAGTTATTTATTGGATGTGTGGTTAATAAATTCATTGTGACTAGTACAGAGAACACTTTTTTTCTTCATGGATCCAGGGAGGGGTGAGTGGTGAGCAGCCATGGAGTTGAGAATTTTCTTTGCACTAACCGCTTTTTCATCTCTGCAGGTGAGACCTGACTCTTATTTGTTTGCGTGCACATTTCTGTAATTTATACATGGATAAGTTTGCTATCCTAAGATCAACATAGCTACGTGTACACTGTTGTAGTGAACCAATGCCCAAAAATACTACTGCAGTCCGACACACTTACAACTTGCAGCTGCAAACCACGAACCTGTAGCGATTGATTAGATGTGATGCAGTGATAAGAAATAGTTTCATAAGTATATTTATGCAGCTTTCTCTTCCACAGGCAGCAGAAGTGTGTTTCTTCTGAAAATACAGACTAACTGGGGTTCCTTTTCCTCTTCTTTTACTTTTATGTTCCTGGATGCAATTTAGTGATTGTACTTCACATCACATTCTCTGTGACACTTTCTTTTTTTCCTTCAATTTTCCTGAAACCATTACCTCAAAGATCAGCTATTACATCACAGTCTGGTCATTCTCCCAGAAGCACTGACAAATCTCAGCCCAGCATTGAAATGGGGAAGGGTCAGGACCCTGATTCCACTCAGATTGGATCTGAGAAAGCCTTTTTATCAAGACTTCGTTGGGAGTAATAGCACCTCTCTGAGAACCTGATAACTTCAGAACAGCAAAATGTGTTAGCTGCCCATATGACCCCCACTGTCCTGGCCCTGCCTCATTATGCTGAGGGTCATATAGTCAGGTCATTGAGTATATCATGCTGTAGATTTTACATCTCTTCAAATATTGCTAATATCTTTCTGGATATTTGCAGAAAACCTCAAAAAAGTGCTCAGTAGCTAGTAGGTTGAATTGCAGATGAGCAACAGTCCAGCAATTATCACCAAAACAAACAAACAAACAAAACCAACAACAACAAAAAAACCCCAACCAACCAAAAAAAAATCCTAAAAAATCAATATGAACTTCTGCATTTGAGGATATATTAATATGAAAGTCATTAGATCCATTTTTTTAAATTAAAATGGTAAGTCTTGAAGCCTGTTTCATCATTAAATTTATAGCAGTTTCCCACTCTCATTAAAATGAATTTTAATAAATGATGCAAAATTCAAGCTGTAGACCAGAAGCTATGGTATTATCCGCCCACACCTGCTTCCTTAGATAGTGTCAAGAATAAACTGTTTTTACAAAAAAAAAAAAAAAAATCCAAACCATTACTGAAAGAAGTGTATTTTATAATTTGAATACAAACATGCCACAAACATGCACAGAAATGCAGTATAGATAGTTCTTTTTCTCAGGAACAGGCTTCTCTGAAAAACAGTGGTTCTCCTTATTATCATTTACAGTTTCCTTCCCTTCTTGTCTTGTTTGATACCACTGTTTGGAAAGAAACACTTCTTAAGGTTGTTTCCCTGTGATGGGTAGATGTCTGTATACACCACTTTCTGACATGACCTTCTTAGCTGGGCTTCTTATTTAACTTTCTGTGGATCTGTGTTTCTGAGCAGACATTTTTCTGGGCAAGAACTAGATGAAAGGTTTTATGATCCTCTTATTACCCAGGTCAAAGAGAAACTAATCCTTCCCCCACAGGGACTTCAGGAGTTGCAACTTTCTGAGTTAGGAGATACTCCAATTTTCTCCCTGCTTAAGCATGCAGAAGGTCCCAGTAGTCTACATGTTCTCACAGATGTGTGTGTCTGTGCCTGGGACAAATCCATTCCCTTTATAGTAGTGAGGCATCCTTATCTGCTGCACTGGAGAAAACGGGGTGGTGGTGGTGGAGTGTGAACTCACAATTTATCTCAAAAACAGAGGTATTAACAAGCTGTGTTAGGACTTAGGTAACAATTAGAACTGAAAATGATGATTGCATGACTGTATCTGCAACCACAGGACACAGATTGGTCCTCATTCTGTAAACTGGAGTTTCTAACATAGTGTCATCAGTCTCAAG
This sequence comes from Corapipo altera, assembly GCF_003945725.1. NCBI lineage: Eukaryota > Metazoa > Chordata > Aves > Passeriformes > Pipridae > Corapipo > Corapipo altera. The sequence goes on along the minus strand of NW_020884909.1, from coordinate 4,848,666 downwards.
AGCTATGGCCAGAGGCCTGTATGATTTACCTGTGGGCTCCTGATACCTGTTTGTGCACAACTGAGAAAAAAAATGTAAGTTGCTATACCTTTATAGACCCGACCAGACACCCATGGTCTTTAAAAAAAAATAAAAAAAAGGTATTATTCTTCAACAGGTTTCATTAGGCTGAAACCAGCCTGGATGATGCATGATGAATCAGAAAATATGTAAGAGGGGAGCTGGATTTCAATCCTTCATGCTGCTGTTGACAACTGAGGGGACCTGGACACCAACTTTTCTCCTTAGTGATTCAGGTTGTCTCCCACCGTTGGCCTGACACCGGTTTCCAGAGCTGCTCATTTTTCTGAAACTTTTTTTTTTCCAGGCTGTAATAATTTTATGCTTAGTCTAGTGTCCTGAATCCATTTTAGAAAGAATTTAAGCATGTTTAATGATAATAAGCATTTTTTATAGATGGCTTATTTATAAAAACATTAATCTTTATGGATATTGCATGCATACAGCTCATTTAAAAATTAGGTCAGTTTTTTAAATGCCAAACTGCATCCTAGTTGACTGAGCCTTAAATTTTCACTTAAATTACTACATATCCATACTAGCTTTCTGCTTGTACTGAACTCATGCATGAACTTCATTAGGAGATGATAATTATAATTTATATAGAAACAGTCAATCTGTCTATTTTTACAAGAAGTGCAAAAGTTCTGAAGAGATAAATGTAGTCATGATTTGGATATATTTTCCTTTTTGTACAAACATCTCTTCGGCATCAGTCAAATGAAAATGTGGTTTTGGCTGTTGGGTTGTGGTGTTTTTTTTTTTTTTAATTAACAACCTTTAAAAAGGTATTTTATGTCAGTAAAGTAGATAAATATTAACCAATACAGTATTCTGCTATGGATGGAACGTTTGCTGAAGAAATGATAGTAGCTTCCAATGACATAAAAATTCCTGGTGTTGATAGAGGATTTTCACTTGACAGTTGAAGAAAGCCCACTGCACTGTTTGCAACAGTAGATTCTTAAGTTAAATTTTGAAATGCAAGACTCTTCAATTTTTCTTCAAACACCATGCAAATAATTTTGCAGTTTTCAACAGAAATCTGTTCTGTATTTCAACCACGAGCCTAGGAAAGGATGAGTGAGAAATAATTGTTCTAATGGACTGTAACAACAAGTATCTGAAGAGAAGCAGTTTTAGCAAGGTTTCAATTTTTTAGGTCCTTCTGTATCCTCAATTTGATAGCAATGTTTTAAATAGAAGTAAAGGGTAATTATTTATCCTTTCCCCCTTCACAATATTTGGCTCTTCTAGAAAAGTTCAATGAAATAAATCTATTATTTTGACCTTATCAGTCAATATATTGGTCAATAAAAAAAAATACCTTATTGTATTGCAATGGTAGTGGAAGATTGCAAATTTATAAATAATTAGATGTGTAATTCCTGCCTACTTCTCACTCAAGAGTGGATAACCACAATACCTTGCTGTAAACAGATAATTTGGATAACTTGAATCACTCTCTTGAGAATTCACTTACTATGTAAGGACCTTGGATTAAGACCATAAAAACTATAGGCCTTAAAAAGAGGTAGTGTCACTGTTCCCTTTCCTAGGTGCCTCTACCATGACTGCTCTATTCTTCCTAGCACCAAAGTCACTGCAGAACAAGGAATGCGGAAACCCACGTGTTAGAATTCTGGGCATGGGCAGAAAGAGAACTTCAGTCTCCTGGGGATTAAAATGCTGTTATTTACAGTTTAGTTCTGTTTCCGAGACTGCACAGAACATCCCAATCCCAATGCTTCTGAAGATCCAAGTACCGGCCTCAGTGCTTGCTGCTTTAATGTTATAAATCCAAAATTCTTTTTCCAGGGTAGCAGAGGAGCAGAAACAAACCAAACACTGCACTGAGCAAGTTAGGAGAAGCTGCCAGTGTTTATTCCTCCCACTATATTTCCACGTATGGTTCCACTTTTTCTTCAAAAATTCACCAACTGGAAGGCTCACTCGGGCTGTGGGAGCCCCGTGGCCAGCTAATCCTCCAGGCTGGGGGCATTGCCTTCCTCTCGAGGGGCCAGTATCTGCATCAACAAGTTTAACTAGAGGTTGTTCTTGTGTTCATATCTCTTCTGTGTTGCAAATAACTGCTAAATTGCCTGCAATCAGATAACAAAACCAGGAGTTTTGCATTCTAGCAGTTGAGAACAGCTCTTTGTTAACTTCTGAACAGCAAGAACTGTGAGATTTTCAAGTGAGGGAAGTGTGTTGTGTGTGAAAACAGAAGAATATAAACAGAGTATATATGGATATGAGAAGCAGACTGCACATACCATTTAGTGCTTCTGCAAGCCTAACCGTGTTTGTGCCACATTCCTGCAAAGTGATTTTTCTCTAAGTGTACTGTTTATAAGATAACTTTGTGCATCAGCTTGGGGTTTTTATATTTTAGTAAAGCTCATCTTGTGCTTACTTTCAAGAAATTTGGGGGCTGTGAATAGTTGTTAACAGATGTAGTTTCAAATTATTATATAATTAAAGAAAAATATTTCTATTTGTGGCGCACAAGCACTATAATCATAAAATGCATATTTTCTTGTTTTATCACTTAGCATGAATTTCAGAATGCATCACTTTAAAAAAACATAGTCATATTTTCTAGTAGTGCAGTCTTATATCTATAAAGGGAGAAGGAAAGAAAGAAAAAGAAGAAACTTCTGCAAGAATAAGAAAATAAGGAACATACTCCTTATGTAGGTATTTATTAATGCAAGGACTACAGAGGTTGATACACTGTCAGGAGCAATTTTACTGAGCAATGTACACATGTAAAAAATGTAAATTCTCAGATTTAAAATTTTTTAAACCTGAAGTGATGCTGCTTTTGTGTTGTGCTTGGGTTAACATTATATCTTGTTTTGTTAATGGTTTCTTTACATTTTTCTTGGCATTATTTTCCACAACCAGTAATATTCTTGCCTATGTTTTTTAAGAGTACAACAAATCCATCCTCTTCCTTTCTTTAATTTAATGACAAATAGAATTAATTCCCTGTAGAATCCAATTTTAAGGCTTAGTCAGAGGAATTCAGCCAATGGAGGGAGCTTAAACTGAAAAGGATTGACTTGCATGTGAAACCTCAGAAAACTGATGTTGGTGGCAAAAATATAAATATATATATATTTAGAGACAGAGAGAGAGAGAATGCTGGTTATTAGATATTGCAAATGACGAAAAAAAGGCCTTTCAAATAAGAGACTGTACCTTTCAGAAGGTATCAGCTACATATTGCAAAGAAGAGCTTACATTTCCACCTCCAGTGTCACAGATTTCAGTGATGTCCTCAGGAAGAGAGACAAATAGAAGATGAAACTATCTCTGAAGAGCTGTGTTCAGCTCACAGCTAATTGGTTCATTGTCTGTGTTAGAAATTTAGCACTGCTAAAGTGTTTCCACTTTGTTACTGGCTGAATCTATATGAATTCGTATGTTTTTTTCTGAGGGACAGGTTAGAAACCTGTGCTTATGCTACCGAAAGAAAAGAATGTTGCTGAAAAGTTCATTCTGGGGATGCTGCCACGTAGTCTACCCAAAATAACAACTCTGGGGACAACAGCCTAACCCTAGGACTTAACCATTCAACCCAATGAGGTCTCAGGAAGCCATTACTTCCTTTGTAAAAATAAAAGTAACTATAAAAATTCAGTGCCATCTCACCAGCCTCTCACATCAAAGCCAACACTCTAACTACAACCCTGTGTTAAATACCACTTCCATCTTCCTCTCTCAGAGACATCCTACTAATATTTAGGATGTTCTGCTTCAGCTACCTTTTGGTAAAGACTATTTTTCTTCCATCCACTTCTTTCAAATGTGAATTAACTGCAGTCAAGGACAACCACATAGCATCTGACTTTGACCTGTGAAAAACCAGTCAATTTCTGGACAAATCTCATCATAGACAGTCAGTAAAACAGGGCTACAAAAGAGTATGCTAAACCTGCAGATTAGGGACCAACATGCCACAGTGGTTGAGTGGTATGGCTGAAATGCAAAAAATAAAGTTGCTATGTACTGTAGTTGTACATCAGGCCTAGTTTGGCTTTCAAATGTTTCTTTCAGAGTAAAAGTGGAAATTAGACATTCAAAATGAGAATTAGTCCTTTCTTTTTTTCTATATAAGTGTGGTCTCGGTATGAGAAGCATCAAACTATTTCTGAGGGACCTGTCTTATTCAAACAACTTGCATGTGGATGGGTAGTGAACATGCAACCACCCGAACCAAAATTTCTCTTTAATACTAGTGGGTATTTCAACCCATGCCATCAGCTTTTATTAAATGTCTGCTAACTAACATATACCTAATATATAGTTTCAGTAAATTTAACATGGTCTTTACACCATCTCTATAAAAGTTACTAACTTTAAAAAAAACCCACTAAAAATAGACCATTCAAAGTCTCCAAGATCTAATACAGTTTTACTCTTAAATTTTAAATAAATTTTATTAATTCAATTACAATAGAATTTAATTAAAATTTCATTCTTAAAATACAGAAAACCTGTGGCAACTTCTGTGGTTTTAATTGCTCTTCATTGCTGGTGGAGATGTTTAGAGTTCCTTCAACAGAAACATTCATATTTTCCTTGCTTCACATGGATGCATAAATGATTGGAGAACTGCATACAAGTACACTTGATACAAAAACAACTTAAGAATAAATAATTGCATTTCATTACCTGGTTAGTAAAAAACAAGATGCATGTTTGATGACAGAACTTGACTGCGCTGCTACTGAAATTTTGATTGTAACAGACAAGTGTACAGGTCTTAAGAACTAAACTAGTTTGGCAGCACAGTGGTCAGAGGTTTCATGGCCCTGGAATCACCATGGTTAAGCAACCCTGAAACACACCCTGGACATGGGTATGGTCAGCTTGATTATGCCAAGTCCTGTGCATCATGCTGTCTCTGCTATTGCTTGCCCAGAGAACCTGTGTCAAATAACCATGGGAAAACACATGGGTGTTCTCATCATGCTTTCAGGAGTTTTGACATAACCCAAGCTTGTGCATAAGTCTCTCCAAACATGAAATGAGATGGACATGCTCTTTTGGAGGAACTTATTTAAATCTAAAATTCTGCACGTAACTTTTCCCCCTTAAGTCAATTTCTTCCTTCAAGCAACACTCACACTTGCTGTGACAAACATTTTTCCAGTTTTACTGGAATCAGTCCCTCCAATCCTATTTCTTTCCATAAGATTTCTGCTATTTTCATGGCTTTTTTCAGTATCCCCTGTGAAAGGAAATCAATTCCAAAAAGTAACAGAAAAGCTGAGTCTGTAGACTAAAGAGTATTGGAACCTCAGTCTGAGAAGCTTCAGGGACTTATCTTTCAACCAAGTTCTGCCAATATGTAAAAGTTTTATGAAAGGTTGATCCTGAAATGTTACCATAACAGTACCTAAGGAGATGGAAAAATCTCAACAGTGGGAAGCACCGTCAAATCAAATTTTGTCAAAATGTTCTGGCTGACACATTACATTTTCCAAGATTTTTCCCTGTGAACAAGTTTGGAATGCTTGTTTCTATTCCAAATGAAATCAGGGTTTGGTAGAAACATGACAAAATGCAGACAGCATCATGAAGGAGAAAATCTGTCAGTCTTCCCAACTGTTGCTATCTCTTACCACAACACATCCTTACTAAAAGATAAAGTCCTTATTAAATTGAGACATTATTCAAGGAGTCACTAGATGTGACAGAATAGTTTCCACCCATCTAATGCTCAAGAAAGAGACCCAGAAATTCAAGTGTCTGGACTTTCCTCTGCACATTTTTTGACATACAGATTGGGCCTCAAAATAAATGAATATTGCTCTCTGAGATCATACAGTAATTGATTTGATGCTATGAAAGCCTACATCATGCTATAGCAAGTATGGTGTGATATGAGTGGATGTTTCTTTTGTATAATTTGATGAATTATTGGTAGTTATGGGTTGAAGTCCATTTCAACTCTTTTGGGACAGAGCTTTGTATTCAGAAATGTGATTTAACGTTGCAAGTTGAAGGGTTTAATGGAATGCTGTAGGAATCAGAGAATGGAAGGAGAAGACAGAGGTGCATTTACTTGCTTCACTGTTTTGTGTGGCTTTTTAAAAATGAAGTTACTCAATTTAGCCAACTGAATGTTGTTTATATTTTTTTAACTTTGTTTTTTATTTTATGAATTTAAATAATTTGCTTACACAGAAGGAAATGCTTACGTAAGAAATAATAAGGGTGTAGGAAAATATGGTCTCTGCAGGGTTGTTATTTTCTTCTACTTCACCCTGCACACAGTATTTCAACAGTAAAACATTCCCTTTCTCTCGGCAGTCTGAGTTTTCTCCTGGAACAACTAATGAAATACTTGCCACGATAACGTGCCGTGCTTGATGTCAAGTGAGCCAGTCAGAACAAATCACTTCATCAGTAGTCAGTTATTTATAGTATTCTTACATGTGTCATCTCTGTTTGCTTTGCCTTCTGTCCTGCTGCAAAGCTAATTCAGCTACCACAGTATTTAGCAGTGTGTGACGTACCCCATCTTTCCCCTTTGGGTTGCACCCTTAGTATGTGGGGACAGCACGGGCACAGCTGCTCATTCTTTGAGTCACAGTTTGGCTTCAGAGAGAAACAGGAGGAGCAGTGACCATGCTCTGACAGAAGTGCCCCCTGCTTTCCTTAAAACTCTGTCTGCTGTCAAAACTGAGGTGTGCAGGCTGAGCAGTCGCAGGAGAGGAAGGATGCCAAAGCTGTTTGGAATGAGTGCTTCCGTATTGCACCACTTCTGTGTATTGATACTGTGCCAGACTTCTCTCAGGGGCTGGCTCAGCTCTTCCATGCTGGTTACACATGCTACCACTTCCTTCTCCAGTTACTCCATTTTCTGTGTTACATACTACATCTTTCTCTTTCATTTTTCCTTTCCTTCATTTTCCTTTGGAGGCTCTGAACATCATCTAGCAGCAAAGAGGCAAAGGTGAAGTGGAACAAAGAGCAGCTCAAGGGCTGCTTAGTGACATGAAAATGAACACATTTTTTATGCATTTCCCTTTAGTTCTATATGCCTTGACAGCTATTCATCAGAAGATATTAAGCTGAAGATCATTTTGGAATAAACACAAAATTAAAAATGTACTTTACATTACCATTTTATATTCTTCTTTTGTATTATTTTAATTAAACCCAAAGATTGTCTAGCATTTAATGTTGAATTATTTATATAAGTGTTATATAGCTTTTCTTAATTTATCTGTCATGTGAGTAGATGAATTTAATGCAATAATTATGAAAGGTTTAAATGTGATGTTTGTGAACATACAGCTAGAATTAACTTGAGTACAAGTGCACTTGAGGTAGCACCACGTGATTACTTAATTTTTATGCAACTTTTTCATGTACAGCCTTAAAAATATACCTTCTCTCCCTGAGTATTGGGTTTCTCTATACTATGCATATTTTAATCAAATACTTCTGTCCTGAGAAAGTATAATGGATTAATTATATAGTGAAGAGTGTGCATTCCATTTCCAAATAAAGAGTGGAAACCCCTGTATTTCCACATTTATTTTGTATACGATTAATCATACATGAACAACACAAAACTCTTCCATGGAAGTGACTCTATTTACTCATCTCACTGTAACTTTTAGCAAAGACAGGTCCGGTGTTCCTATTAGAAATACAGATAGAGCAGCACAGATGAGTTTGGTGAATACTGCCGGGTGTTGAGCTCAGACAAGAGTACAGTGGTTATACAGCAGAGCAGAAGTGGACAATGCATGGAAATGGTGATGTACTGCAGTAAGTCACACGTGTCATGACACTTGGGGTACCACAAGTTGAATTGGACCTGAGCTTTGCTCCTAAAGTAGACAATCAAGCACTTGACTGCCTTCAAAGGTCACCGAGAGGTAACATATTCAGAACTCAGTGATTTACCGGTTTTACCACAGGCTAAATTAAACAGGTTTTTACAGAAAAGGAAAAGATCGTTTCTCTCGTTTCCTTTAAAGGGATGTATGTCTTTGTGTTTACCTACATTAGGCTTTTTGGCCCATTCTTTTATTTCTTTTAGGAAAAGGATTTCAATTATGTCTCCGAAGTCTTTGTGGTGGTCTTTCCCACGGAAAAGGGAATTTGGCAAGAGAGTGCTCTGCCATGCTAGGTTTTTTTTAAAGTTTGAGTGATTTTTTTTGTCTGTGGTTTTGTTTTCCTCATACAGAATGCAAAATTTAAAGAAAGGTCAGAGCGGCGTACACACCTTCACGCGCGGCTTTTCGTTAATTGTTTAATCCTGAGGCACTGGAGGTTTAATCAGGAGAGTGGGGGCAGGGGGAGGGGGAGAATTAAACAGGAGCATTGAAATAGAGGCTTTCAGTGAAACACCCAGTGTCACTTTCTTCTTTTGTCTAGCAATGCTTGTCCTCAAGTGAAAGAGCTGACAGCTGATGGTAGCAGATGTAAGGTCATCCCAGATGTGGCAGTTCTGATAATGAGAACAGTCAATCAGACAAGAGGTGATCTTCTGAACCACCCCACTATCCTTTGAGATGTAGTTCTGTTTACAGTGTGAAATCTGAAGCATGGTGAGAGGAAGATGACTCTTCCATGGGAGGATTTAGTCATGATAGGTGTTGTTGTCTTATGACATTTGTCATTATTTGATCCTTTTGGGGATTGTTTTATTGAGTCAGCAAACAGTCTCAGCAATCACAAAATCTTGATTTTCATTCTATGCTTGTCTTATTACAACCACTAATTCAGTAAAAGTAGGATAAACAGAACGAAAAAAAAATCTATAATTTGGGAGATGACAATGTAAAAATTAATGTATGGTTAAGTCTTTTTACAAGGTTGTATCTCAAAGCAGATCAGAGCTGATGGTAAAACTGGAATCCGTTAAGGAGCAGTATTTTGTGAAAAACTGGGTAAAAAAAGCCTGCTTGACATTATAGAAATACAATTACCTCCTTTATGATGAAAAAATAACAAAAAGATATGTGATCACCTCCTCCATAGAGCATGAGTAGAAGCAGTCTGAATTATGCACACATCACTATATTTTAAAGGATAAACTTTAAAAATCCACCAGAATTGTTACTTTTAAATATGGAAATGAGCAGCTTGCATACTCTGTAGTCGATCTGATCATGTCATTCTGCTTCCCTAACTCATGCAAAATAAAGTTGTGAGGATAGTCTTTTAGGAGGGAGGAAGTTTTTTGGAAAATAGTCTTGCAAAGAGTCAAATCATATTCTTCCAAAGAGCTATTGACATTTCCTAATATCTGAAAATAATATATCTATTTTTGTAAATATTAATATATATGCACACTTCATCATTATTTACAAAATGTGTTCAACACTAAGTTAGACATAGCAGCACAATACAATAATGATAAAATAGGATAGTGGTACAATTGTATAAATTAAGTCTAATTTATAATTTAGCAACATTGTTGCTGGCACTAAAAATATTGTTTGTTGGTAAAAAGAGACATACTTGGAAGAAAGGGTTGGACTTTTTAAATATTTTGTTAATATTAGGGAAAGCACTAGTTATACATAAGCAAGTGTAACCGTAAACTGAACTTCATTTACTTATTCCTCTTCAGTGAAATACTAACTGTATTGTAGTTCAATATAGGAAGAACAAAATTCTAATAGTCTCCTTACTTAGCTTCGTCTTTTTCAGAGATACTCTTTAAAAAGAATTTATTGCTACTGATGTTGTTTTACGGCATTTTGCAGAGCATTCTTTTTTTCCTCTCATGTTAATGTGTAGTAGAAGTCAAAATCTACCAAGTCTCCATTTTCAGAGTTTTTGAGCACCAGAATCCTGCTGGCAAAGCATTAGTTTTGTATACAATTCATTTCTATTAGGAGATACTAATGCTATAACCTAGGATTTGAGTTATCTAAGTACTTTTATTGAAATACAGATCGTGCTGAAAAGCTTCTATCTTGCTGTGATTTCAGGAGCCCTTGTTACTTTTCAACAAGATACTTCAAGGTCGTTGAAAATACTGATGATACACGTGATCTGTGTTTCAAACAATGGGCAGAGTCATTAATCTGCAATTAATGCTGACCACAAGCTGTATAGGTGACCTCAGGTATGAGTTTCAAAGGAGAAATCAAGGGTGTTTGTGCAGACTTCTCCCTAAGTTGATTGTAAGGCAGCAGCGGTCAGAGCTGGGATGTGGCACATAGAATCACAGAATCTACGAAGTTGGAAGAGAACCACAAGGATCATCAAGTCCGACTCCTGGTCCTGCACGTGGACATGCCTATGTACCTGAGAATATTGCCCAAATGCCTCTTGAACTCTGTCAGGTTTGAAGCTGTGACCACTGCCCTGAGGAGCCTGTTCAGTGCCCAACCACCCTCTGGGGGAAGAATCTTTTTCTAATATACAGTCAAAGCCTCCCCTGACACAATTTCAGGCCACTTCCTGTGTCTTGTCACTGCTCATCACAGTGAAGAGATCAGTGCCTGCTCCTCCTTTTCCCATCACAAGGAAGCTGTAACTGCAATGATGTCTCCCCTCAGTCTCCTCTTCTCCAGCTGAACAGACAAAGTGCCCTCAGCCGCTCCTCATATGACTTTCCCTTCACCATCTTTGTTACCCTCCTTTGGATACTGTCTAATAGCTCAATATCTTATATTGCAGTGCCCCAAACTGCACACAATATTGGAGGTGAGGCCGCCTCAGGTCAGAGCAGAGAAGGACAATCCCCTCCCTCGACCAGCTGGTGATGTTTTCCCTGATGTCCCCAGGACAGGGTTGGCCCTCCTGGCTGCCAGGGCACTGCTGGCTCAGATTCAGATCACATCTCCCATCTTCTCAAGAGTTCATGGGTTCAGGTACACAGGCCTGTAAAAGCTGGCTATCATCTAAGACAAAAACAAAGGCATTTTTATCGGTTTTGGAGCTTTTTTCCTGTCCAAGTGTTTACTCTGGAGATGTTTAGAGAGGAGTCTGTAGAGATACTTTTGCATTTGCCTACTGGGCCGAACTGAATTCCAGAACTGGGGATGCTTAAGAAATGAAAATTGAGAGGGAATAGAAGTTAACTACACTTTTTTCAGATCTTAGATATGATCAATTTTGAATCTGAGTCACAGGGTAGGGGAGTTATTCTACCCAAGACTGCGTATCTTTTCATACATACATACCAAGATTTATAGAGCTATACCTTGAAACAGCGAGATAATATTTTAATATCTCTATTCTCTTGTTTGCCTTTCTTTTTCTCCTTTGTTAACAGAATACTAGCTCATAATCTGTAGGTCTTTTCTGTATTTTAACAACTGAGCCCAGAATTTTCGCTCCATTGTATATGTTATTACTACATAGATGTGACTCTGGTTGATTTCAGTGACATTGCTTCAATTTAAAATTTATATGAGGAAGAACAGTCAGACCTCTTTTGTGTGCTAAGGAGAAATCTTTGCTTCCTCTTACATACCACAAGTCCATGCTAGCTCTATTTTATTCCCAAAGTCCTCTGGACGGTCAGGCTTTTATACAATATTTTCTTAACTAGAGTTGTTTTGCACCAAGGGAAAAAAAATCTTAAAGTGGATCTGTACAGAAGACACAATTGAGTAGAACTGAACTCGTCTTCCAATAATGAATTTGCTGCCATGATTTCAATGAATTAATCTGGCCTGAATCTGTAGCTGAGACAAGACTTTGTGTGACTTTATATTCTCTGATATGGCCTTTTCAGATTTTATGTTCTGGTTTATCCTTTATTGTATTTTTGGATCTTAGCTGTTCAGGGGGACAGACTATCACTAAGAGTGTAATTAACTGAGTCAGCTTGGTTAATGAGTCACAAATGCGGCAGTTGTGACTTGTTAGAAGCATTAGGTGACAAAGGTATTCACTGAATATAAAAGCTGTTCCTAAGAACAGTAATTAAATGAGGAACTGTAATTAAGAAACATAACTTAATAACCACAAATAAAAATATTCTCATACATGCAAATGGAATTTCTAGGCTTTCTCTACAGTGACAAAGGGACATAGCATTGAAAAAAGTATGCTGAAGTGTACTAGTGGGAGGTGATTCATAGCTAATTGTTTCAGAACTGTTTGTTATCAAATTATTCACTCCTGAAATGAAAACATGCTACAAGTGAATGCTTTTTTTCCTGTTTCTTTTTCCTCTTTGATGCAAAACAGTTGCAGCTCAGCCTGGCTCCAAATGCAAATAGAATAGATATTCCAGGATCAGTGGTAATAGTGTTACTTTAATTTTCTCAGAGTCATAAAGAAATTGAAATATAATGTATCTTTCAATAGTACAATGCTACACTGCTATACTATACAAATAAACAGCATTTGGCTATAAATCAGTTTTATCTATACCTAATAAGTAAATATTGCTTTAATCATAGCATTTCATTATCTTCATAAGGTAGTTCTATAGATATATATATTGCTGCTGAAACTTACTGAACAGATCTGTCTCATAATAACACAAGAAATTCCATTTTTTAATGAAATTATACTTGTTCCCTTTACCTCTAAATTAGACAAATTTTTCAGTGATATACATTGAATCCTGCTATAATTGCCAGGCCTGAAGTACATTTCTTATAGTCATAAAGCATCAGTACTGCTGAAATTAAAATGAGAAGTACTCTGCTTCAAAGCTAACATTTCTTTGAATATGCCATATGCCTACACTCTGTTCTTTCTAGATCAAACAATTAATCATTAAGAATTATACTGTCTTTTAGTCTTACAATACAAGGAAAGAAAATAGCTAGAAGGCTTCAACTAGAACAATCCATTAGTTTGTGAAACTTCTTAAAAATAAAAGATGAAAATTAATTAATCTGAATTGTTACTTTTCATAATTTTGCTCTAAAGGTTTTGCATCTGCTCACCAGAAAATATTTTATTTCTTTTTAATTATTTTTATGAGGCTTCTACCTCTTAACATGCAATTTTTAATAGTTCTTTTCTAGAAGAGTGTCCAGATTTGCTAGATATTCTGAGTTCATTCATATTCATAGAGAATAAATATTTATGATATTTGATTCTGAAAGAAGGTATCACAGAGTTTGAGAGCAGAGAGAAGCATAGGTAAAGTATTAACTTCTTATTTAATTTTAGGTAATTTTCCTTGGTTTTATATGAGATATTTTGTGAATTTCTATCCAAAATCTTTCAAAAAACTCTGTTCTATTTATTGATATTTCTAGTTTACTTCTTCCACTTTATTCTTTCCACATTTTGCCCTCATTTTTTTTTCTTCTTTCTTGCAACCAAGGAAGAAGTAGAATGATTTTTTTTCAAATTTAATTATTAAATAGCACTCTGAAAAGAAAATAATCTTTTCCTTATTTTCTGAAGTATAGAACACCACGGCCTGAGGCACTGCAAGGAAGTATAGGGACATTTTTGAATCTTAGGGAGGCAGGCGTGCTACAAAAAGGGGAAGGGAAATATCAGGTAAAGAGTGGGAATAAAAAAGAGGAGAGAGAAGAGGTCAGAAGCTGGGTTTAGGCCTTGCAGCAGAGCCTGCCCGGCAATTTTCCTTCCAGTTTGATGGGAAACTCAGGTGGCACCAGCTGGGTCATTAACCCAAGGTCTGAGAGGGTCTGGCAACAAGAGTTGGTGTCTCCTCGAAAAAGGACGCTGTGCACCATCCATCCTGAGGAGAAAGCACTTTGTACAAACCTTTATTTTCAGTGTGTGCACTAATTTCAGAATTACGCACTTTGGTTCTGTCTGAAAGCTTCAAAATCCCTCAGTCACTTGGTGTAACTGAACAGAGCAGAAAAAAGATGCCATTTTGCAAATGAAAATGAAAATTATACCAAAACATTAAACCCAATATTCCCTTTTTATAGTATAATCCTTATGAAACTTCTAAAATCTAAATTACTCTTTCAGCGAATGGACACCAGCAAAACAGTTCTGACCTACTAGTGAAGTGAAACAGATGTCTTTAAGTTGGCACTAGTTTTGGTAGACATCCAGAATATACACACACACAAAATTGTATTTCAGGCAATTATTTTGTCTGGGGATTGCTTAAAAAATTCTTTTATCTTTTATCAAAGGAGAAATAATTTATTAGCTGTGTCAGCAGTGAAGCAAGATTTCCCAGCCAGTCACCACTTGGGCTCCTTAAAATGTAGCACATTAACTACCACGTAAAATATCTCTCTTTCACAACCTTAATACCATGCAACAGCAAAGAACAAAACAGCAGATATAAAAAAAAAAAAAAAAAAAAAAAAGGAAATTGTACACTCAGTTTCTCAGCCATTTTCCCTGTCCATAATAGAGTGAAAGGCTTTTGATGAGCAATGTCGCTTAGTGCAGAAGAACAGGATGTTACTTATTTCAGCTGAAATGAAGCCCTCCAACAAATTTCTGATGTTTGCAAAAAGAATGTGTTCTCATTCTTCTCAAACCTGAAGGTAATATTTAGTTTGGAAAAGGATGTAAAACCAACAGCACACAAAATTAAACCTGAAACTAAAGAATACCATATGGGGTAAAATAATATTTTTTCTCTTTATAGCAGCAATTTGTTTAATGCTTCTGAGTCAGCATAAAAAGGGTACAAAGTGATATTTATTTCCAGGTCGGGATAGTTATGTTTTCTCTAGATGGTGAAACAGGGCTATGTTATGTTTCCACAGAACACTAGTTAGAGTTATTTGCCTTTTTCAAGTTTACAATGGATGACATTTTGGTGATGCATTATCGGGTTACATCACACTGTCGTCAAAATTAGAGCTTTTATTCTCCCTGCCTCAGGAGGAATACCTCCCTGGCGTTTTGGGAGAGTATGACAGTATTCCTTCAGTTTGAAGTCAGACCTGAAAACACATTTGGTTTACTTAAATGGATATTTGCAGTGCTTCTCTCACGTTTTATTATACTAACTGCTTCACCCATGGAATGAAAACATCTGTCTAAATTTCAGCACACAGTCTCATTAAAAGAATAGTATATCTTTGCTTATTGGTGAAGACTTCAATAGTAATTTGGCAGAAAAATCTCTGGTTATTGTACCTGGTTATGCATTTTTCTTTCTCTTTTTTAGCCTTTTTCAGCCTGTTCCTACTGTAGAGTTGGCTGGTTCAGACATCTTTGTGAAATGCACGGTGTGTGTGTCAAAGCTTATCATGTTGTTGTTGGCTTGTTTTGTTGCCCCTAACATTGCAACCCCAGTAAAATCAGTATTGTCTTGGTCGACTCCTTGGTCTCCAGTAAAAATTTTTTGGGTGAATGTAGACAACACTATGTTAGAGTGAACACTGATATATAATTTTCATGGCTACTGATAAGGATCCTAAGATAAAGTCTAAATATTTAGATTCACCAATTTAATAGAAGATATGTTTTTGTCAGATTCAGCTCTTTTTGGGCTCATTAGTTGAAGTTTATTTTGAGTCAGTATTTTATGATGACTATCATTTCCAAAAAGCAGTTTAAGAGTGGTTAAAATGTGAGGCATATATTAAGAGTATGCAGTCAGTCAACACTGAGCCATGCACATGACTAGAATCATAGGATTAGCTAAAAAAATCCTGTTTCAATTTGCATGCTGTTGTTGGCATAAACAGGTCAGATTTGTGTACATCCATTTTAACATTCATTTCTTGGAGACTAATAGCTATTAATTCTGTCAGGCAAGAGATCATGTGTGGGATATGGTGGAGTAAGAAAAGTTTGGACTCCAACAGTCAAACAACATGTGATTATGAGACACTCTTGAGGATAAATGTATATCTTTGGGGTGTATAAATCATTGTGTGATGGTTGTTCTGACAAGCCATGTGTTAGAAAGATGAATTTAAAATAGAACAACGGGGAGAAAGGTTAGAAATATGGTAAATAATGTTTCCTCTAGAAACTGGAAGATGACTTCAAGCTCTTAGAATGCAGAAATTCTGGTGCTGCCTCATACAAGACCTCTGGGGACAGAGGTCTTAAATTACCTCCATTAACTAGAGCATTTGTGAGAAAGAGAATTTTATTTTGATCACTGAAAGGTAGCCCAGAATGAGACTTAAAGATCTTCTTCTGGGCTTTTATTTTTATTCGTCCTTCCTGTAAGTATCTATGTGAGAGGGAGGGGAGGGGAGGGCAAGGGAAGGGACAAGAGGAGAAGGCAGGAGGAAAGAGGAGAGGAGAAGGGAAAAGAGAGGAGAGGAAGAGGAGAGGAAGCGTAGGAGAACCAAAGTGCTAGGCCTTTACTTAAAGTTCCCTTATAAGATAAAAACTTTGTTCTTCTGGAGATTAATTGTAAAATCACATATATTTCTGATTTTTTTTTTCATACCACTTCTTTTCATTAAGTAAGAAATAGCATAAACATATCATGGGCACATCATGTGATATTTTTTTCTTCTAATGAGGATACCTAGATGAAGACTTGAGCCCAGTAGCATTCGTTAATAATGCAACAATTAGTCAAGACAGCAATATTCCCATAGGGATGGGAATGGAAAGACACACTCTTTGGGAAACAGTCTCAAAATGTAAAAAGTACAAATCACACGGTGGCAAAGTTCTAGCCCAATAACAGCATTGAAAAAACTACAAATTTGGAAGATTCAGGTAAGCGAAAAGTCAACAGTCTTAGACCTACTTCATGCTACGGGCAGAGACACTTGGGGAATCTTCCTATTAGAGGAAGCTATTAAAAAGCAGTTACTCAGAAATATATTGGGTCAGCTATTGAATAGCAGAAAGTTAACCTGTCTGGTTTTTTTTTTTTCTGCTGGTTCCATGCACACCAAGGGTTCCAGCCAAACAGGCAGAAATCCCTGTGAGACTTTGAACTCTTGGCTGTGCCTGGGATCCAAGGACTGTAGTGGGATATCCCCAGCCTCCTCAAACTCCCTACTGGCTTTCAGGATTTTGGCTGCTAGGGCTACAGTGGACATCTGGAAGTCCTGAGTGACCTGAATCTTTCTTGCACAATCAGAAGACTTGGAGTTCCTGAGGAAGAGCTTCCTTATTCTTACTAGGGTATTTCTCTAGACTAGTTTCTATAAAACACACACACAGAAAAGAGAATTTTCTGCCAAGTTGGATCAAAATTGAAAATATTGAAATGAATGATTTGCAAACTAGAAACCCCACATTTCATCTAATTCTGTCTCTAGGATGACTATTTTAATGGCTGGGTAATCCCACTGCTAAATGAAATCCAATTTCTTTTTTTCTAGTGAGCTACTACAATTTGCAGATAGAGAAAAATAATGTTCTGTTTAACAATATTTATCATTAACCCTATAAAACATTCTAACCCAATTATTCTAACAAAATGTGAAATGTGTATGAGAACAACACAGTGTAATTGGGCAGAATCAACTTAGGCAAACAATTTTATGATTTAACTAAGGGCAGTGATAGTACAGGTTTAAAACTGTGGAGCATTAGAGCAAGAAACCCTATTAAAAGCAAGTATGGGAAAACCAGAATTATTTGAAAAGAAAGAAAAAACCTGTGCATTGAATCTAAACTTGAAATTTTTTCTATTTTATTTTTTTTCAGACTACTCTCCAAGTGCAATCCAAGAAAGTCTAAAAATTATTATAAGCTTTGTAATTTTGTTCTTGTCTGTGTAGTATGTCTTACTCTGAATTCTGTGGTAAAAATAAACCACCTATCAGTCAGGATGTCAAAAAAATAATAAGTACAGGATGTGAGATCACTCTCCTCATGAAAATCTCCACATGATCATATAAAAATAATGCACTCTTTGAGGCAACTGAAATGGTGCAAGACATGGAGAATCCGAATAATAATATTGACATTTTTTAATGAAGAGAGAGACAGCATAGTTCTTTCCACCATTTAAAAGAGAAGGTTTAAATCCAAAACACAAATAACCACTTCCATGATTTATAGCCTAAATCCATGCATGAGTCAAGCCAAGTAACTCAGAAGAATAGGGTTCCTATCTAAACTGAAATAAGTACTTCTTAGTCATATGTAACTGGGTGTATTAACAAATGTGGTCATACTTGCCCTAGAGGGGGAAATTTTACTGCCCTGAAGATGTCTTTGGGAGCATTCTTTGTCAATTCTTTACACAGCTGAAGTTGTTGACTGCCAAGCATATCACCCTTCCACTTAGTAGAGGATACTCATTTCTGAGCAGATGCTCGTACAACAGTGTGAATGTCTAGGCTTAAAAACCAAAAGCCCTGAAAATAGGATTCTTCATTTACCTGTAAATCATACCTTGAATTTCAGTTGCAGTTTACTTGCTCTTTTCTCTTAACCTCTATTAATTTTTCTCACCTTCTACCTTTCCTTGAGTGTAAAACACTAACAAAAGAGGAGGTTGTGGATGACCCAGGCAGCTTGCACAGGACTGACATGCTCTGAGAGTAGAGGCCAATTATGTCTGTAGATGCATGCATGTAGGAGCATGGCTGTCATGTTCTTCTATTTTTTCTATACCCTCATAAAATCAAATACAATGTGAAAACCAATAGCACAGTAACCGCATTATGTCAATAAAAGTCCTCCCTTCACCACAGATTTTCTGTTATCTGGTCCTCTGCCCTTCAGAACTATTTGTGAGGAAGTGTAATAGGTTTCTCTGCTCTGACCACGTGCAGTAAAAAGTGCTAAATATGAGAGAGAGACTGCAGTAACATGCAGTGTATATGACTTTGGTACACATGCACCTGCTATTTTTTTGGTAATATATGCTTAATAAGTTATGTTTTTATAAGTATGACAAGTTCTTTGTTAGACTTTATTTTCTGTCCTCAGAATTGAATGAAAAGCCTCATCTTTTTCCCTATGGATAAATTTTCTTACCTCTGTTCTAGACATTTAAATGTTAAGATGACAGAGAACATGAAAAAAGTAAACAGAAATGAGGGGAAAAGATTTAACACACACACACTGCCCTATAAAGCACTAGTTTTAATCTGAAAAGCACTATGTTTCTAAAGTGTTTTCTGATCTTCTTAGGCTGCTTGGGTTTTCCTTCAGTTGGTGACTCGAGCACAAAGTTTATGGTCTTGTGATAATTCAACACTAAAAGTCTACTGGAATATTCATTACACACTTCCAAATTTTTTATCAAAATCCCTATCTACATTTCTGTACTTTTATGGCTGGTCCATGGACAGTCAACAATATAGACAAACTTGTGTCACGTATGCTAGCATATTTAATCGCAAAGACATGTAAAAGGAAAACATTAATCTGAAAAATATTAAAAGAAGTGATTTTTCTTAAGGATGTAGCTGACTTGTTTGATTTCAACAGTGAAACCTTATCATCTCTATTAAGCATATAGAAATAAATTATTCTGAAATACAGGAAAAAATCTACAATAAGCTGATTATCATGTGATTTATTGCTGTGGGTTTACAGTATTTTTATAACAGCAATCTGTGAAGTAAGGCAGTGCCACCCATTTCAAGTATAAGAGGAATTTATTTTCTGGCCTCAAAGCAGTGGCAAAAGCAAAGATTGTAAAATTAAAATCTTTAAAATTTATTTGTCCTAACAATTTTTAAATGTATTTATTGCTGCATGCACAGAATAGCAGTATTAGAATCTGTTCTGCAGTTTTTTTCTTCATTGTACTTTAAATCCTGCAGTCTGCAATCATCAATAATCTGGGATTATACCTATGTTGGATTATCCAACAGGCTATCTGGATATGGAAATGAATTTTTGCTTTTACATTCTTATGTCTCATTTACAATGATGCTGTTAGGAAGACCACGTAAGTTTGTTAGTATCACTGTGGAAAGGGAAATTAAACTTTTATTTTACTGAACTATTGCTCATGTTTAGGGATTGAAAACCTTTTGTCTAATCCTTTAAGCATAGTGGTAATACCACACACCTAAGTGAACTTCAAATAAACTGGTTCACTCATGTTCAGATTTAATACACAAATATGTCCGATATTACTATGTCAATTGTTCTCCCGAGGTTGGCAGGCAGCTTCCCTGCTGCCAGGGCATCCTCCCCCTGCCAGGGTACATCCAGGCTGCTTTTTGACAACAGCAGACACCACTATTTTGTCTTGGTATTGGCAATAATTGTATTTTCTCACATCACCTCAGCCAGCTAAAAATAGATAGGTAAAAATAAATCTATAAAAATGCACTTAGTTGGGTGGTAACAGTTGTGTTCACACATAACTGTGGAATGGATGTGCTTGAGTTTCAATACTATCTTTTTTTGTTATACAACAGATTTCAGATTTATTGTTATCTTCTTCCTGACATTTAGCATTATGCTTTGCTGGCCCCAACCTTCTACATGTCAGATGCTGTCAGCTCTCCACCTGATTTTGATGCCATGTAATTGAATAGGACATGAGTTGAAGTGGTAACATTTTTCAGCCAAAGTTTTTATAATTATATTTATTCATCTGTCAGTAAACGGACTCTTAGAAAATAACTAGTTATAAAGTTTTCACATACTATGAACACCTCAAGTTTCGTTTCTGGTGCAGCTGCCTCTCCATTTCTCTCCTTTCCTGAAGACGTCACCATTCACAGCTCAGGCTGCGTGATGGTTTCCCAGAAGCAGCTTCTTTTACCTGAGACATGACCACATCCCTGTGCCAGAAAAGACTCGTAGTCTGGTAGTTGCTGCAGTAATCCCTCAGCTTTTCACCTTCCTTTTTCTGTGTTGGCAAAATCTTCTCAAGGACATCTGGACAGCAATTGACTTGTGAACTTGCTACTTTACCTCAATTTGGAAGTGCAGTTATCACTTATGAGGAGAAATGATAAGTGAAACTTGGGATCAAGTGTGCAATGCCTTGTATTGCTGTACAATACATCCCCAGAAACACAAAGGAGTTCAGGCAGGAACCCTCACAGCAGGAAAACAGGCTTTACCTCAGACTGTGAAGGAAACCTGCCAATGAACTAACAAAAAGTAACATCACTGACCAGTGGAAGCAAAGTGCCAAACAACACAAATTCTCACTTCCTTCTTAACAAGGCTGAGTTGGTGTGACACTGTATTCCTAACTTGAAAAGGGAATTCATTGTGAATTGGTGTGAAAAACCAATATTTTTAAAGATTTCAACGTAGCATTCTTCCAACAGCAGTGAGAGTTGTTAGCAGCGCAATAATCCCAAAAGACTGTGTTGCTAACTGGGTTTGTTCACCTCACATACAAATGATATACTTCTCCACGTGGTGGGACACATCAACTACATGCCATGCTGACCAGAAAGGAGAATCTAAATTTAGGAATACATTATATCTAGTTAGATTCAATTACCTCATCTGTAATTTGTCCCTAACTAATCAGTGCAAAAATCTCAATTTTCTGTTTAGTGTCATAGGGTTTGTTTTTTTTCTTTCCCCTGCTTTTGTGAAATGGTTTTTGAGTTTTCCTGCATTCTGTCTTGAGAACAATTCTAAAAATAATACTGTGTGGCATCAGAAGCAGAACATCGAACCCATATTAACCCACATGGAAAATTGCCACCAAGATGATCAGTATTTTTCTTGATTATCCGCTAGTGACAATTCAAAAAATACTTGTGAGACAACTCCTCAGTCAATTTTGAAATATTTTACAGATATTTTCACTCCAAATACTCAAAAAGCACTGCTTTTAGAAGAATTATGTCTGAATGTTATGTTGCTTTGCAGCCTGAATCATTGACGAGAAAGTCTGAATTAAACAACAGGTTCAATTTGGTACTTGAAGGTGACATTTCAAGTAGTAGCTGTTTCAGCAAAGTCTGATTATTACCAGACTTGAAAAAAAAATTTGCCTTTCTCTCAGACACTCATATAGAAGTGAATAAGAAATCAAGAACCTTTGAACCTGAAGGTTCTGCACATTCATCTTCCCGATTCCGAGTTCAGTAAATATTCTCAGCTTTGCAGTCATGTACAAATTTAGAATATGACCTGACTATCATTTAGATTTAGCCAGAAGAACAGTGTAAATGTTGGAAAACAACTATAAGTCTTCTGAAAAGAAATCAGAAAGAAACTAAATAAAACCCGGAAATTAATATGCTTCTGCCTCTTTAAGTACTAATAAGACCTTATGCAAAATACAAAGCAGTTTCCCTGTGTTTCATGTACATTGAGGGAACCACGGTACAGCTCTTAATTTTTTCTAAAGTCTTAGAGTGTACATTTAAATCTTTATATAAAAAGTTGTCATTCTAATAGATACAGTACTTTTCCATAGCAAACTGACTTTCAAAGCTGTAGGTAATTATATTTCATAGCCAAGCATAACTAAATATAGCCAACAGAATACAAATTTTAAGAAGAATAAATAAGAAATTTATGTACTCTAGCTTTTATAACTTTCTCTAAAAAAATAAAAAGCCCATTCACAAAATGGACAGTCTTTAATCTGCAACACTTTTTAATATGCTACACTGTTTAGTACAGTCTCAAGTGGAGTAGTGTATATCTCAAAATACCACATTATGTGTTTGAATGCCCAGGCTCAATGAAACATGGAAGGCATATATAGTGCATAACCTAGATTATTCAACCCACCAAGAATTTTTCTTTGCAGGAGAGAAAAAAGAACCATGCAAAGCAAGCCAGTAAAACCAAATGTGTATTTTCCCAGTCGACAGAAATATATCAGAATTAAAAATAAAAAATAATAAAAAATAATGTCCTCAAATTCCTTTTGAATCTTCCCCGTAAACGTAATTTCCTATCCAAGAGTGTTTAAAGATGGTAAGGAACAAAAAAATACTTTCACAAAAATCTAAGCCACCCAGTTATCAACCCTCTTGACAGATGATCAGTTTTCCAGATAGGGTATTTTTTTGTTTTTACTGGTTTGTTTTGTTTTTTTCAATGAATCTTTCATGATTAATCTCCATTTGAGATTGCTTGCTACACTAATCGTATTGTCCATATGGCATTGAAGTAATTTATAGAGTACTAAGATTCTTATTCAACCATGCTTCAGATTTCTCATAAAATAAATCTACCATCATTTTTGCTGGAAAAAACATTTGTGATTCATAAAATGACTAAAGCCCATCTATTTTTCCTCATATCTGGAAAAATAAAAGATAATAAAAAAACCCTGAAAGTAGTCCTCTGGCAGATACACTTCTTTGTGCAATGATGAACTAAAGGGTAAAAAATGCAGTAAAACATGATTTTTCCTGCCCACACTGCTGTCAGTGTGGCAACTTCTACTGCCAGGTGGGGATTTTTCTCCTACACCATAGTATGTCCAAATGCCAGAAAAAGTCCATTATCAGTCTGAACTGAAATTTCAAGCATATAACCCAACGGTTATAACAGACTGGTATCTTTTGAAAGTGAAGTTCACAGAAAAGAGCAAACTAACCCTAATATTATACTGCCAGAATATTTATGCTTTGCCTTTCTAGAATATCACAGAACCACAGAATATTCAGAGTTGGAAGGGACCCACAAAGGTCATCGAGTCCAGCTCTTGAATGGATGGCCCATAAAGGGATCAAACCCATGACCTTGGTGTTATTAGCACCATACATTAATCAGCTAAGCTTATCTCAGGGTCAATATGTTTTCCTGTCAACTTTTAGATAAAAAGTGCCGGGATAAGAGAGTATTGGTCACATTTAAGATTATGTATAGTGTCTGTAGCATATAGAGGTTTTTTTCTTGTTGGATCATATGTTTTTAGCAGGATGAGTAAAAAGGGAATATTTAAGATGTTAATCTTACCTGATAAAACACAAAACCCCATGTTAAAATCACAGATGATGAGGATTTTGTGCCATATATGCAGTTACAGTAGCACAGAAACTCTAATGTCTGAAGAAAGCAACCTTTTGTGAATTATTTTCTCCTGTAGCCATAGGGGTGGGTGAAGAAAGATGGAAAACAATTACTAGCTGTTATGAGAATCTCCCAGGAAAAATTAGTCTTCTGTTTACTTGAGGGGAAAACAAAAAGACAAAAACCTGAAAACCATGCATATAGTTCGAAAGAAAAACAAGCATTAAAAATACTCTGTTGGAGCTGCCTTTGTGTCTCTGCCTATGAGCTGTCCTCAGTCATTGGGATAGATCACAAGTAATCAGACTGGTGAGGACTTTCAGGATGTGTCTAGGGGCCATATCAGCAATGTTACTGCTATGAGTGTCTCTCCCATTACTGGGTGTTTTCATCCACCCACCAGCTGCAATGAGGGTAAAAGTATACAGATCCCTCAGTCAGTGTCTGTGCTCAGACTCCCTCTGGGTGCTTGTACCTGCTCTGACTACTGAAAAATTTGCAGAAGCAGATGTGCAACAGAGTTTTTTGTCCTCTTTTTTACTTACTTGCAGCACAGTTGTAGCCTGTTATGGCTCTTATCATATGGCTCTTCTGTAGTTGCCCAAACCATTTTTTGACCTGTTCAGCATGGATCTGGCTTTCTAGATGCCCTGTTGCTTCCACTGTTCTTATGATCTGCACATTTCTTAATCTGGAACCAAAACTGGAAATTACACTTTGAGGTTTCACCAGTTGGTTGAAGTGTTTTTTTTTTTTTAAAAAATTTCTTTTTCCTAGAAATACATTGATTTTATTTTGCTGATCTTCTTTTTTTTATATTTCATAATCACTTACACAGAATCACAGGGTCACAGAGTGGATGAGGTTGGAAGGGACCACGGTGGGTCATCTAGTCCAACCTCCCTGCTCCAGCAGGGTTATCCTGAAGCACATAGCACAGGATTGATGTAAAAAGTGATATAAAATATTATGCTGTACATATCTCGTTCACCAATATCAACAGAAATTGCTTATATCTGATCATCTTAATATTGAAATAGAAAAAATAAAGGGAAGAAGTTCAGTATATAGTTTTCACTGAAGGTCATTGGTTGTTGTTATTCTTAGAAAGAACATTCATTGTCTTTGTTCATCACTGATCATTCATTGCGGCACTTTGAAAGCTGCCTGGATGTCAAAGAACACTGAAATGTTCTTCCCAGTAGATCTAGGGAGTTTCACTTTTGTTAGTTGGAAATATGGTATTCCAAAAATCAGGCAAGCTGAGGTATTCCCACTGATTTGGGGGATTTCTATTTCTAATCCTAAAAAGTCACAGGGTAGGGGAAGTGGAGTGGTATCTACTTATTTATTTTAAAATAGACAGTCATCATCAAAGACCCAATGAGCTACTGGTCACTCAGTGCACATGTCCAGCCAATGAGCAAATCTAAGCCAAATCCTACTTTACTTAACTTGTTCTATTTCCCCCTACATTCTTTAAAGGATTCAACATTTGTTCTTTCATTCAGCATTCAAAGATGCCAATGTAATACTCTCTCTTTTCCCACTGATGGTGGATTAAAAGCAAAATCAAGACACACCATCATCTCCTGCAGGTAACTTTTACTATTCAATTGCTTCCTTTCTTTCTCACACCATGATGCAATTAAGACCTTTCATCATTTCAGTCTTTCCCCCAGTACAAAAGCAGCCATGTCAATGAAAACAAAAGTCAGTAGGTTTATGTTATTGTTCCTTTTGAGACTGAGATGAGAACTTAAAATTTTTTCCACAGGAAAACTGTCTTCAAATAGCTGCTCAAGAAAGCTTTCATTTAACATAACCTTTCATCTTCAAAGCTTTTTAAAAGAAAATCTCCTACAGAAAATACATAATTTATGCCATGCCTTAGAAAGCAAACAAAACTTGCTATCTGCAGCCAAAAATACTTTTTCTAACCTCTATGTCAGTGTCTACACTGGTACACACAGTGATAAATCCCATTACTGCATGCCTGTGAAAGAGGGGTTGCCTACAGCCTTCAAAACAGCAGTAGGGCAATAGAGTTTGATGGACTGTAGGGTGAAGAGAGTGACCAGAGGTATCGGCTGCCTGGGGTGGGGAACACGTCACGATGGCTCTGGTGTAAGCAGTAGTTTGTGGTATGCTCAGCAAGAGTGGCCTGTGCTTGTGTAGTGGTCTGTTCTGGAGCCTTCTGCAGGTGACTTACATAAAAATTCAGAGGAAGTGAGGAGGTCCTGCAGATTTCTTCTCAAGCAAGCTCAGAGGATTAGGAGTACACCCCTCCCACATTTCCCCTGTGTCTCCTACGGGTTCCTCTGTGGTGGTGTCATCATCACAGAAGAGCTGTAGTCATGTCAACAGCTGAGGGGCTTAGAAAATGAAGTTGGAAGGAGTGAATTATTTAATTTTGCCACCAGAGGATTTTGAAATGAGAGCATGAGAACCAAGGGAGTGTACTGACATGTCCAGTCGGAACAGATTTTCACCTAATGCTGTAAGTTTGGAAGAGACGACAGGCTTTGAAAAAATGGCAGCTGTTCTATAAAACAATATTAAAAAGACACAGAGAAATTAAATTTTCACTGCAGATGTTTTGTAAGTCTCCTGCATCTTCAAGAAAAAAAAAAGTTGCTCCAGTATATGAGAGGAATTTGAACGCTAGGGTATTGGTCATTTTGCTACAGATCAAAAAAAAAGTCTGAGTTAGAGAAAGGAAAAGAAAAACATTTCCTAAAAGTCTCCCTTTGTAGCTTACAAGATTAACTTTTTCTTGGTTTGGTAGTTTGCTATACCAAAAAAAAAAATCAACAATTTTTACCATAGAAAGCAAAACTCTTCAGTTTGTTCTCACATCAGGTCCATTGTTACCACACCAAATACAGTGCTATTGAAAATAAACTAGACAACATAGGGACAAATTTATTACAAACAAAACCAGGAATGAGTTTGGCCTCTGGCATTCAGAAAAAATTGAACTTGCCCATACTTCCATGTACTTGAAAGTTAAAGCACATGCTAAGTCTGTTCCTACTCAAACTTCTAGACTGTGCTCTAAAATACCCATTTTAGTGACAGTTCAAACCATAAAACATATTTGTGGGGGAAAAGAATGACTAATACTGTCTCTACAAATGCCTGTTAAATTATTCTCTTGAACTTCAAATTCTAATTACTATTAACAGTACTTTGAAAATCTCTTGCTGAAAATAGACCTGATATGGAAGTTTCTTTTCCTAAACTAACTCATATTAAAAGACCCAGTAGAACATACTAATATCAAGCTTTTGAGGAAAAACAGGTTAAAGAAATCATCACAATAAATAAAATACAGTTTCAACTACTAGCTTGCACTTAACAATACATTGTCTTTCTACATCTGTATAGTACAGAATAATATATTTTCTTGACTTCAACACAACATTGATTTTTTTTTAAAATTAAATAATCCAGGTTCCGTAAACAGTTTAAAGCAGTGCTGTGTAGCCTAATTGACCCAGCAATGTTTAGATCATGGTAACTTTTGAGAGATGCAGCACACTTTATGTGCTGTTATGTAACTGACAGGCTATTTTTGTTTGGTTTGGGGTTTTTTTTCCATGGCAATAATTTAACAGAGTGGTTGCTCACCGACCACTCCGGTTACCTTATTACTACACTATTTTGAGTTGTTTTCTAGTAAGTAATAAATAAATTAAAATTGTCCTCTGCCATAGTGGCTTAATGGTGCTTTTGCAAAATGGCATCCAGCTTTTGCTGCTACGTAAGCAAAAGACCATGAAACGATTAGGTGCAGCTCAAACTTTCAGAACGAAGCCAATCTTAGATTCAGATTTGAATTTGAAAAGAAACACTCTCTTTCTTCCCTGCCACCTCCTTTTTCCTATTTCTTTCTATCTCTCTCTCTCTGCCTCACATTTACTGTTAAATAAAATCCATACCACTATTTTAGCATATGGTCTTGTTTGCACCTTAATTCAGGCAGAGGCATCTTTCTAACAATTTTAATAACTGGATCATAACAGCCAGCAAAAAGCATGGACAGAATTTAAGATTACTTATTTACCCCAACCTTTTTTTTTAATGTTCATATTGACTGCTACTTACTCTGAGTGATTGATCTGTGTCCTAATGGACTTTATTATTAGGGTAATTCCAAAAATATGCAATTGATTTTTTGCCTCCTTTGTTTCATCCTTCTTAAATATTATCATTGAAACTGAACACATTTACCCTCTCTCCACATTCAATATCCCAAGAAAAGCCACTTCTATAATTCTACCTCTCTCTTCTAACACAGTCTTTCACCATTTTTTGGTACATGAACATGCACTTCATAGAGCTACATATAAATATACTATTATATGGATGCTTACAGACATGTTTCTATAAAAGTATCCTGCTTTCCCTTGCTGCTGTATTGGGCTTCATTCTTCCAGTCATTTTTTTAATTCATTGTAAAAGGCAAGGCTTGACCAGTGTGAGGTTTGTAGAAGGAAAGGACCTGTTGTTCATACCTGTAGAGGTCATCTTACCTCATTGAGGAGAACATCTGTCTCTCTCCATGTAGTGGGAAAGAGGGCTGCCTGGACTAAATAGGTCTTGTGGCTTAACCCCAGCAGACAAGTGGGCACCACAGCAGCTGCTTGCTCACTCCCCCACTAGTGGGATCAGGGAGAGAATTGTAAAAGTAAAGGTGAAAAAAACCATGGCCGGTGATAGAGACAGACTGATAGGTGAGCAGGCAAAGCAAAACTGCAAGCAGAAGAAAAGCCACACAAGGAATTAACTCTCTGCTCCCCGTGGGCAGGGGTGTGTTCAGCCACCGCCAGGAGAGCACGGCCCCATCATCCCTAATGGTCACTTGGGAAGATAAAGCCCATCACTCTGAATTTCCCCCCTTCCTCCTTCATCACCCAGCTTCTTATATTGAGCATGACACTTTGTGGTATGGTAGGGTCCAGTTGGCATCAGCTGTGTCTGCTCCCAGCTTCTGGTGCACCCCCAACATCTTTTTATTGGCAAGATTGTGTTCAGCACACATCCAAAACACAGCCCATACTAGCCACTGTGAAGAAAATTAACCCTACTCCAGCCCAAACTAGCGCAAGAGGAAGGATAGAAGAGCTAAAACCCTGTGGCTAGTGAGTGTGTTCCCCTACATGGTCATACAAGTCAGCTATCCAGTGTAAAGTTGCTTTTATAAGGAGTTACAGATTTGAATAGATCACTGAGTGAGTAGCGATTGCTCTCCTTATACAACCTGCTTACTTGAGGCAACCTTGTGTCACCTCCCTGTGATGTCTGTAAGAACAGTCATCATTAATGCAGCTCAGTGTGATCAGTCAATATTGACTTGTTCTTTTGGAAAATACTTTCAGGGGTCCTCACTGATCTCCCAATTTTTTGAGAAATAGTGAGTTCTGTAAAATGTAAAATCTTCTGATGTTCCCATTTTCTGTGCTCCTACTTCCCCTCCCAAATTATAATTTTCCTACCTCTTTATCACAATGACCCAATTGTGCAGGGGACAGCTGGCTAGGAAAAATCTGGAATTAAATTCATATGCCTAAGCATACAGTGCCTTTGTAATGTGGTTATAAATTAATAAACAGGCCAACAGTCTTTTTAAAGGACCAATCTGAACAACAGCAGGAACTGAACCACCAAAGAAGGAAAGGAAATTCAAAAGGCAAAGGATCTTTACAGTAGCTCTGGACAAAAGCTGCTGTATAGCAGATATATGTTAAAGTGAAACAGTGCCTCAGTGCTCTCCCCACCTCTCTCTGAAAGCTAAAGTAGAATAACTTTTTTCATCTTACATATTAAATAAAGATATTTGCCATATGACTCTTATAAAAGAACACCTCTTACATTTCTTTATTTCCCACTTTCTCTACTGAAATTAATAAAGTACTGTGGTAATTTCCATGTGACAGACACCGTCATCCACAGCTTTCAGAGCATCAGGTACGGAACCTGGCTTGAGTTTTGAGGTGGATTGTGATGTGCACCACTCACAGCACCTGCCAGGCTGCACTTTGATCTGAGAATCTGAAACTAGAGATGCTCTTGTAGGATCCATTGTGCGCCACTTCTCAGCATCTGAGTGTGACATACATACATCAGACTGAACAACAAATCTTCTTTTGCCCTTCAGTTTCATTATGATTGCAGTAGAACCACAATAACTCATTATAAAAAGTAGCACTTAGATCAAGATAAATTATATGAAAGAGGCTAAACGTTTTCTCTATACCCTTTATTCCTCTGGTTAATTTAGAAGAGATTCTGGGTCCTTCGCAAAGAGCATCCAGGTATGTACTTTCAAAGGTACTCAAGCTCAGCTCTCCCTCTCTTTGCAGTTTTAGTGGAGCTGGACTTCAGACACACTTGACTGCACGAAATAAATTTGTGGATTAATCAGAAAATGTGCACAGAAGGTGGGTGAGAATGCCAATTAAAATGCCGATGAACTAAATGTGACAAGTGTGCACGAGTTTGAATGAGGGGACGTGTTAAAAATGAAAATATTTTCCACTGGGAAACAGGAGTAGTAACAAATGACCAAAACAAAATTGAAGGCTGACAAAATTTTGTGATGCTTCTGGTGTTTCCGTGGAATATGATACGGTAAACATTTGTAAAGCAATTAGTGACTGAATAGTGCAAAACTCAGGCCACTGAATTGGCACATCCACTGTTGTACAGTAGGCTGTAACAGAACCAGGACAAAGCATAGTAAATGATGGCACATTAGAAGACCAAAAAAAAAAAAAAAGGAACAATAGGGATTAATAAGAGTCCTGGGGTGTTTATTACTAAAAATAAAATGCTTCTTGGACTGCCATGTGCAGGGAGGTGAAATCTGTAATAAATACTCGATATTTCATCACTGGTTCAAATGCCTATCAACATACATAAGTATTCAAGCTTGTTTTTTGATTCCTTTCTCAGTCAAATATGAATTATTACTTACAAGAAGAAATAATTGTTTAACTGAACTGCTGCTACTGCATCTTCCGTATTGCAAGAAGTGTTAAAATATCATATTTGCCATCTTTTGCAACAAGTGGTGATATAAAATGCAGTAGTAGTAAATTTGCAAAAACATCAGGAATTTTATAGAAATGAGGAGCAATAGCAGGATCCATATAGCAAGTTTCGATTTTTCACAAGCACAAAGTTTTATCTGTCATTATTTTTAAGTAAATATTAAGATATAGATTAGCTTTTCAAATTATTTTGATTTTTGCTGGCCAAAAGGAACACCCACTGATAAACTTTTTTGGGCAGTTTTTACGGAAGGTAGATTGCTTTGAAAGGTAGGTATTTGCCACAGTATAATAAAGGAAAAGTAAATATTGGATAAGATAATACTGGTCCAATTCACTCAGGACGGATTTGTATAGCTGAAGGCTCTGGGACTCCGCCTAGCATGTAAGAAACTGTTTAGATTAAAGAATTGCCTTTACAACTTTTAAAAATATGTACTATACTTACGAAACAAATACAACACAGGCATCGACAAGACTTCTTCTAAACTTATGTTTAGATTTAAAACTTTATTTTGTATGTTGAGAACATCACCACACACATGGAAACTTGTAGGCACAAATTACTTCATATCCAGTTTTCAAATAAAACAATTGCTAATGAAATTGCAACAACACATTTTCATGATAACTATATACTTAATATTTCACATACACATATAAAAATCATGCATTTTAAAGATTCATTTTGGCTAGATCATATTTTCTGGGTGCTAAAATTCACTGCAGACCTTACATATTTTAAATATTTTTTACATACTTTTTAAAGAGATTATTATACTGATGCCACATTCTCAAATAAAACACAAAATGTAATAAAGCTGTATATTTTCTTTATTTACCTTATATTTTTCTGTATTAAAAAAAATAATTCTATAAGTAATAGCAAAACAAATGTTTTCAACCAGCTCACACATATGCAAGATATGTAAAATCTAATAATATAAACTAGGATGGCAATGCAAGGGTATAAAATATCTTCTCTTTTGAGACTGTGGTCCTTGAGTAATATTGCTTCTGTACTGGCCTTGCTTTTATACATGCAAGTCCATGAAATACTTCATGGCTTATAATGTAGCAAGTGAGGAATCAACTGGAAACTAAAGGAAATGGTCCTCAAGCCTAACATTGGCAGCTACTAGTTTTATTTCCATATTTACCATACAATTACTCTTTTCTTGCTATGAGGCACATTCAGAAAAAAGTCCAGGGCCAAATTTCAGCCTGTAATATCTTTGCAGTCAGTACATTTTAAGTAATTTAGATCCCCTATATTGTACTTCTGCAAGATACTTTAGTATGTAAATTATTCCTCCAGTTAAAGAAATAATGTTAAAAGGTATATATAGCCTTTTTTTTTTTTTCTTTTTGATTTTCTATCATTATTCCATGCTGGCTGCTAAGGCATGTGCCATGCATGATGACCTTTGGCACTGGTGTGTTAGCATCTGTGGGCAACCTCTCTAATTTTGATCTTTGTATGCCTCCTTAAGGTTGATCATGCTTTTTTCCCAGCTTCATCCATGGGATCGAATGCTGTGATGTTGAGTATCATCAGCAATTTTTTTTTACACCGTCAATGTATAAACATTTATAAAAGTCTTACCAAACATAGTGCTTTTAAATGCTTTGCATCCCTGATCTGGAAATACTGTTTGATTCATTGACAGACAGTTGAGAAAGATGCACCTGGCTGTGTAAGCCAAACCAGGCTTCTTTATGTGTTTCAGAAACTATTTAAGAATGTGAAGAGACAGTCTGACAAAACACAGAGTGAGCACTGAACTGGGGCAGAGGAGATCTGCTTTTGTTCCTGGATCTGCCACTAACCTACTGGGCAACCTATGTGCAGTTGCTTCCTCTCTTCATGCCTCACTTTCACCACCTGAGAAGTTAAGATAATGATGCTGTCCTTTTTGCAACGTGCTTTGAGATTTATAGAGAAAGAGTGTTGTGTAAGAGCCAGGAATTTGTTGTCAATGAAGAATCTTAGCTTTTTTCCATGCTCTTTACAGTTTTCTCTTCTAATGCAATGAAGTAAACACGCACAAAAAAAGTCTTTCTGAAATGAGTAGCAGCTTCACACTTGATTCTACTGGTGCCAGAATTTCTTCTGAGTGAATGACAAAAGCTGTGCTCCTCTCTAGACAGTGCTAATAGCAATTCTTCCCCAAAGAAATGTGTATCGTCACTCTACTTGCGAAATATCTACACATTTGTTAGAAAGGTGGAAGTTAAGCAAGCAATAACTCTGAGAGAAACAAGGCAGCAATTTTTAATGCAATTACTGCATTTGAGCATCTCCTGGAAGGTGTTTATAATGCAAAAGCATGCATGCTAGTAATATTAGTGCTTGACTTCATTTTCCCATGTTTCTTGACATAAACATTTACTAAAAGTATGGTAGGCTTTTTTATTGGTTCAAAGCAGTTCCTAAGGTGCAAATTGTGACTTCTGCAATTTTAATGTGTCCCTTAAAAACTGTATGTGCTTATTTTATGTTAGATGGCCTTTGTTATCAGTAGGATTCACACTTCAGTCATTCATATTAGTTTTTAAAAAAGCTTTGGAGAGACATCCAGGAAAGCTCACATTTTGTACAATTCTTCCCCTTTCAAAGGTTTTGAGAACAGTAATTTCCCCTGATAGAGTGTTTTAAATATTTTCTTTTTCTATTCTGAACTTTGCATTGCATTGTAACACAGTACTGACTGCAACCCTTAGTATGCCAAATCCTGTAGTGCTTATCCCAGAAAATCTTCTCTTAGAGGCTCCAGTGGGCCCTAACTCCAGATATAGGATTTGGTTCTATAAATAGTCACAGCAGTTCAAATAATGAATTTAAATGGCAAATATAAAACTCTTCAGACAATATAAAGGCAGTAGATCTAGTAGTGCAGAAACATAACCCCATTCTGATTGGAATATGGTAATGTAAAGAAGCATCACTCATCTAATCTGATAAATTGAATAAAAACTTTGTATCCTGCATTGACCCCTGTCCAAGGGTACCACCAGTTCACCAGTTCAAAAGACATTTCATTCATTCATTCATTAATCAATCACACCATGTGTTCATTTAACCAGCAGCAGCATTTGAATCGAGTCTTTCCCACAGTCTTTTTAGGGGTCTCCCTAGTCAGTCCTCCCTGGAGAAAGCTTTCTGTTTGTATATGTACACCATTTTTATACAATCTGACATTCTCCACAGGCAAATGTCTGTTCTGAAACATATTTGGGCCAGAAACACAGGTCATTCTTGAAGCAGTGAGTCCAGAAAAGCAAATGATCTCCACCTCTCCTGCAGGGACTGCCTTTTTGACAACCTTCAGTTCAAATTCTGCATCCCACCAGAAAGAAATATCATTCTGAAGGGTAGAGATAATATCTGTTCCTTTTACCTGCTATACCCACACTTCCTTTTACTGTGCAATAGTTCATTTATTTGGCAGATCCAAGACTCTCTTATGCACACTCTCCACCAGTCAGTAGTGAAAATGGCACAGAATTTTTTGTTTACAGCATTCTTAAAGAAAATAATTAATGCCACCCAGAATTTATTTGTATGTTCTAGGTTTCTTCACAACTATTTTTTTTTATTTTCTTCTGACATTATACAGTGCTTTCTCTTGTAGTTATATGCAAATGAAAATATTATTAAGTTGACTTTCCAAATCTTTCACATTATGCGTGTGAATGATGAAAATTCTTCTTTTCTGTAAATTACAAAATTAGGTATCCTGGGGCATCTTTCCCTTTCTTCCTGATTTATTTTCATTGAGTA
This sequence comes from Corapipo altera, assembly GCF_003945725.1. Taxonomy (NCBI): domain Eukaryota; kingdom Metazoa; phylum Chordata; class Aves; order Passeriformes; family Pipridae; genus Corapipo; species Corapipo altera. The sequence continues at coordinate 4,814,016 of NW_020884909.1, read as the reverse complement.
CATGCTTTTTTATTTGTTGATTTTTTTCATAGCAACCACAGTATCTCATTTTTTCAAATTCTGAAGCTTTCTTCCAGAACAGATACTAATAAATAGGATCTTGCATGGTTGTTTGGTGTCTGTAGGTTTTACATGCTTGTTCTCAGGTGGGACTTCACAGCTGACTTCTGACAATGCAATTTCACATCACCACGCATTTGCCTTTCAGCTTCTCCTTCCTTTTCTGCTGCTTGCTTTTTTTGCCATCAATCTGCAAACTCACAGTCCTGCGTTTCTCCAGGTTGAGCAGCTCTTGGAACAACTCTTTCACATTGTGGTTCGTCTTGGCAGAAGTCTCCATGAAGGCACATTTCCACTTCTTAGCCATGGCTTCTCCTTCGCTGCTCTCCACCTCTCGGTTTTGGTTCTCGTCGTTCTTGTTCCCCACCAGCATTATTGGAATGCTTTCTATGTCTCCTTTAATCTGACATATTTGTTCATAGATTGGCTTGAGTTCCTCCAAGGACTGCCTGCTGGTGATGGAGTAAACCAAAATGAAGGCGTGTCCTTTAGAGATAGAAAGACGTTGCATGGCTGGAAATTGATGGCTCCCCGTGGTGTCGGTTATCTGCAAGGTGCATATGCTCTTATCACAGCTGATCACCTGCCGATAGGTGTCTTCAATGGTGGGGATGTAGCTCTCCCTGAAAGTGCCTTTCACAAACCTCAAAACCAAGGAACTTTTGCCCACTCCGCCAGCTCCGAACACGACTACCCTGTAGTCGTTGCTTTGCTCAGGCATGTTTCCCTGTGTGCCACTTGGTCAGCTAGGGGGGAAAAATTCTAGGGAAGAAAACAACAAAAGCAAGAAGACAGATATTAATACAGGTAACATGTGAAGAGTGCACGTTGTCATATCTTTCCCAATAAGAGAAAAAAAATGTGACATAATTGATGGCATACCAGCTGTAGTAATTTAAGAAGATTTGCAGAGGGTTACAGAATGATTTTTTTCAGGAGTAAATTTAGGGTTTGCAATCTAGTCTGGTAACAAAAGACCTTCTTCATCACTTCATGGCTGATTATAAATTAATATCATGAGTTTCAGCATTCTTTCTACTGCACTGATATCCGCAGAAATAAAAAGTTGCATCTGGGCATTTCAACAAGGCCAAGACCTGAACAAGCTGTACAGACTGAATTACTCTTCTGTCTCTAAAACAGGTTTTCTTAAATCATACTTGAAACATGTTGGCGTACGAGTGCATACAGTCAATTACTCTGAATATGCTGTATCTTCAGTAGTTGCAGAATTTATCTCCACTACAACTGAACAACTCTTTTTGAGTGACAACAAAGACATACTGGCAGATTATTCATCAGTAGCACAAGTAGGCTTTGTTTTTAAATCCATGTGAGCTCTACTTCAATGTGTTTTTCCACTTGCATTTCAGATCAGAGAGTACATTTTGATAAACTCAGATTGCTCACATTCAGTCTGCCTTTTCATTCTAATATTTATCTTGCAATAGAGGACATTTAACATGACACGTTACACTTATCAGAGAGGTCGTGCAGTCATATTCATAACATTTTTAGTGGCTTGTATTGTAAAGGCTCAAAGGTGCATATATCAAAGGTCACAAAATTCTGTGATTCCTCAGGTAAATTCCCCTTGACAAAACCCGCCTGCAAACAGTAGGACCACAAATATTGGCATAATTGTTAAATAACAGAAATGGTAAAGTTTTCAGGTGTTTACAAGATGTAGCTGTTTTAGAATTCATTGAAATAAATGTGAAGAGGATTTTGCCCTCCCATTAGCAGCAGCTCATTAGGTACACAGCACATACAAGTCTTTTTCATATTTAGTGAGATTTGAGCAAATAAACACTAAAAAATTGAACCCTAACATTGAAGAGAATCTAGGATATTGTTACTTTTCAGACCAGATTTAGATGTATAACAGGTGCGTGCAGGACAAACTGCAAAACTTGCTGAATCTGTATTTGTTCTTAAGAAAATTAGCTATTTTGAAAGATAACCTCACCCAAGTGCCTTAATGGCACCGAGTGACTAAATCTGCCTGTTACAATTTTGCCTGGGTAGCAGTAAATCAAGAACAACCCCAAGGAATTTCCTTCCTCTGAAGGAAAGCCTTCAAGATAGTTCTTCAATGCACCAGAAGGAGTAATTGCATTGCTAGGTGGGGTCGTACCTGTCTAGCAGCAGGAGAATAGTGATGCCCTAGAGATATGACCTTATCTCCGTTGCAATCTCACGTCCAAATTTTTGCTTCTGCATTTTGATGCTGTTGCTGGCTTGTGCCACTTCAACTCAAGCTATGGCAACCCATGCTGCACTAATGTCTTCATTTTGTTGTTTGAGCATACCCTGATTTTGTTATCCTTCTTGTCCAGGGCATCCTATGCTGTCCTAATTCTAATGTCTGAGTAAGCTGAAAACATCTGTCTTTACACAATGTGTTGTGTGAAAGAGTTGTACATCCTCATTTGCCATAGGACAGGCAGAATAACCAGTGCAACGGGGCCTGCTGATCCCAAGGCAAAGTGGAGAGCTGTCACACCTCTGCCTACCTGGCCTGGCTTCAGGTAGATGATGCCTAAAAATGGAAGAAAAATTCTCCAAGCAATATTAGTATAGATGAGGTAGAGAGCAGTTCTTCAATGAAAGCTTTCAGGTGCATGCAGTACCTCACAGAAGGTAGCTTCACCCCTTCCATCTCTCCTATGCTACAGTCACTGTCACTCTGAGACACTTGTTTAAATACAGGAAAGACAGATAAATAAGTGTATTTTTCTGGAAGCATTAAAGAAAATTGTTTTTTTGAGACCAGAATTCAAGGAATGGAAAGGGAAAGTAGCCTCAGAAAACACACTGGTGTTCGTATCTGTAGAAGAGGGAAAACCCTCTGAGGAATAAAGAATATGGGTGAGCAGCTCATGATGCTAAGAAAGAAATAAAAAAAGAAAACCAACACAAATCCACCAAATGAAGTAGCTAGAAAAAATTGAGGAGGAACAAGAGGAAGCTAGCAGAATGCTGTTTCACTGAGGATGAAACTGTACCTAAGAGCTGCAAACATGCAAATTCAGAGCAGTCACAGAGTTTATAGTTGTGGACGACTGCACAGAATGAGTTATCATAAGAATTATAGTTTAATAATTTCTTGTGAGCAAAAAGGCAAGAGAGGAAAACCTGGATATTCCACCTCAGAAGCAGCTTAAGCATTGCACATTCATATAATATGCAGCCTAAAAACTACGGGATGAGGAGAAAAAATGCACTAGGAAAATTTTTACTATGAAAATCAGTGAAATGTGGAGTAGAGAAATAAAATTTTAAAAGCTAGCTGAGTGTACTCCTGCTTTATTATGCTTTATACTTTGAGCATACTCAGAAACCTCTGAGAAATCTGACACATATGGTAGCCCAAAAGATAGAACAAATTGAAATGTGGCACTTCATGGCACGAAGAATTAAGCATACAAAAACTTCTAAGGGATCCTGAAATGGCATGGTAACAGTCCTCAAAACATAGCAAGCTATCGCGAAAAGGGAGAGTGTATATCTGTAGTGGGAAAAAAAAAAAAGCATTAATGGGCTTACATTGTAAAAGAGATTCCCATTAGACATTTGGAAAACTTTACAGTGGTAAGAAAAGCAGACCTATTGCTTAGGGAGATTTTGCAGACAGTCTTTAGAAATTACCATAGTATCAAAGGATAATTCCAGCTGGAAGGGACCTGAGGAGGTTTCTGGTCCAGCCTGGTGGTCCCAACAGGGTCAGCCACGAGACCAGGGAAGGTTGTTCTGCCCTGTCCAGGTGTGAAAATCTCCATCATTTATTTCCTACAGCCTCTCTGGGAAACACTGCTGACTTACTGACAGGATGACTTTTTTCCCGCTTATACCTGTCCTGCTCAGGAACTGAGAGGATAAAAAAATCCCAAAAAACAATCTCATGCATGGCTTTTTGATCACACTGAGGAGAAAGGATTCCCTATGTAAGCCTTTTATCATCTGTTGGTATTCTCTGTGTAGATCTGGTCAGAGTCTCCTGCAGTGAAAATTGTTCTGTATGTCTGTGGTGAGTTTGCACACAAGTGTTCATTTGTTAACTCTTTCCATACTGCCCTTTAGTTTGCTGATGTTCTTTGTCTTAAAATATGTTCGTGAAAGTACACAGCAGAACAAAATAAAGTATGTTCCATCAGTTTTCCATATTCTTGTCGGTGTAGGTACAGAAAAATTAACTTCATAGAAATCTGGGGTTTCAGATGTACAGGATCATTTCTGATTCATACTTATGAAAACCTGTCTCATAATCTGCACATAAAAAAATGCTTTTTACACATTAAAACTGACTTATTTGTAATAAAGCCTCATTTGCTGCTTTTGCTACTTTCACAACCTACATCAGTGGAAATTTACTGTCATCCTCTGAAGTGTCAGTTTATCAACACTATCCTCACTTGAAAAGGCAAAATACTTTCTATAGCATACATTGATACCCTTCATTTTTTAATTGTCTGATTGCAAAGTTCAGCAAATCACTGAGTCTGCACCTCTGCTGACAGGTCTGTTTTCTGCAGATGCTCTGTTAGCACAAGGCTCGAGTGGTTCAGCTACTGCAGGTGAACTTAATGGGCTATTCACAGGGACAAATCTCTGCCACCAATTCAAACTCAACTGCAGACCTTTGTGTTGGTCTGCATGCTTTCCCCATTTATTTCTGACATGCCAGGTGGAAGAACTGAAGGGCTGCTCTGACAGAACTCTGGTTCAAGGTCTGAGTTATTTTAATATAAAAATCAGTTATTTTATTATATAGTGGTAACAAAAATATGCATTTAAAATGTTTAAACAAAGTACTTCACATTATAGTTTATGTTCTTTATAGTACAAACTCATCATGTTCTTTGGCTGACTAATTACATGTAGGTGTATTAGAATTTACTAAATTGATGTTACTGATCCTGTACTTAACCACTGGATCTCCAGAGTTATTTTTAATTGGGTTTTTTTTCTTTTCTAATTCTTCTATCAATTGTATTTATAACTTGCCTCTTATGTTTGCATTTAAGCTATGGATAACATACACAATAAGAGGCAAAAGGCGCTGGATGGTTGAAAAATATCTTCCAAAAACTAATCTACTTAAATAACTACACTTAGAGTAACATGAGATGAGAATCTCACAGCTCATGAACTCCTTCAGGTAATACTTGAAAATAGGCACAAAAAAAATATCACTCACTCTCCAGTGTTTCCAGTCTTGGGTTTTGTTGCAAAAGATTTTCATCATGTTTGCATTGTTAGACTACCATGTAATCTCACAAATTTGTTATTTTTTTACTAGATGGTATCTTTTAGTATAGCATTCATTTTATAAAACAACGTCATTGCTTTCTGGAGTCAGAGGCTTTGATTACATCTTAACTGATTCAGTTTTTGAGGTTTTATGATGTCCTACTGAGATGTCAGTCTTGTGTCATATACAGCAATTTTCAGATGTTGGGTATTAATTTCCTGAAAACTCTTTTTCTTCAGGTAAAACCATCTCATGTCAGTCAGTGGTTTTTGTTGTTTTTTTTTGTTTGGTTGTTTGGCTGTTTGTTTTAACTCTAAGGTGACGTCTCTGTTTATATTGTCATTATTATCATGAAAATTCAATAAGGGACAAGCAATGTTTTTAGTTCAAAATCTTGCCTCAATTTAAATTAGCAGTCTTTCCAGGCTATCCAGCGATGGCATCACTATATGAAGATACAAGGTACAAGGTGAAGAATGTATCTATAATTAAGATGGATTTCAACATGGCTATAAGGTTAATGTCCATTTCAGCATATCAAATGTGAAAAATGTCACATTATTTTTATAAAATATAGAAAGAGACCTCTGCAAGGAGGTTTTGCTTGTTGCACACTATGTATAGAAGCAGGCATTCCTTGGGGAGTGTTTTCACTATATCTGCTAATGAACATGGACTTCAAGAATGGGGACTTTCCTACTTCCAGTGTCTTCAACTTTGAATACAAGATTGACTTTTACATTCTTTTTCTTTTCTTGGTTTCTTTGGTCTTTTCAAGTCAATGGAAATTTGGACACATTTGAAGACCAAATGTTAACTGTTAAAACAGCTCTTTCTTGCAACATGAGGTTCTAGTCCATATGGAAAGAACTTTTTTATTCTCATGCTGAACAAAATGTTCTTTGAAAGTCTGCTTCTTGATCAGCTAGTGTAAATCATGATTTTTTTCACTGCATAAATGTGGTAGCACTTTTAATTTATCTTGTTCTCGACCATAGCTGGAGAGAAAAGCATTTATAGCTTAATACTTTTTATCATCTGTCAGAAAGAAGGTGACCAAACTGAGTTGAAGAGAAAATGGCATCTTCTGAGGAGAAAACCAAAAACTCATGTGTCATAAATCTGCTGAGTTTACTTGACACACTGTCCTTATATGATATTTACTTGATCATCTCAAAGTAAAAGACAAAAGCAGACATTCTTCTTATTCAGTGTATTCGTAGAAAGCAAGAATTCAAACTATAAACTCAATTTATTTAAACTGAAACTGTTTCCATTTTTGACCTATGATTTCTACAATGTTGAAACTGTTTGAATTTGGACAGAAAATTCATAACTTATAAACTGGGTTGGACTGAGACAGAGCAGAAAGCTAAAACTGCTCTGGGTGACCAAAATGTCAAAAAAGTGTCGGCTTTGGAGGAGTTTGGACTGCTGTCCAAACTAGTGTTTGTTTTCAAATGTCCAAAAAAAAAAAAAAAAAAAAAGAAAAAAAAGAAGAAAAATAAAAATTGCTCTTTCTTTCCTTTCTTTTTCTTTTTTCTTTCTTTTTTTTTTTTTAATATATTTTGACCAAAGTATTTATTGCATTTTGGAACAGTTTTTTCACAACATTATAAATGTGTTTGCTACAGTACAAATATGGTGTAGGTTTCAAGCTGAGTATCAGAAACCAACTTCACAAAGTCTTTCAGAGAGGTTCTCTGAGAGGTTTCCTTCATGCTCCTGGCCTAGCACAGAAGAGAAACAGCAAGAACAGGAGTCTTTAAGAACAATTTGTGGCAAGTGTTTTTCTGTATTTACGGAGAGAGACTATTTGTATGTAAAGGAGGTAGAATACAGCCTGTATATTGGTCTGCAGTCACAGATGCTGTGCTCTGCTTTAGCAAACTGTCATATTGTCATCACGCCAACGCAGAAAATCTCATTCCCAAAACAATAGCTTTTCAAAATAGCTTTTCGTTTGAATCCCTATAAATTCTTACATCAAATGGAACCCCTGTTAAAATGAAAAATCTCAAATGAATAGTTGTCACAGTAGAGAAAATCTTTACTAGTTTCTGAAACTATGTTTTAAACTAAAGTGGTATTGCTTGTTAAAGAAGGTGAAACTGTCACAGAAAAATGAATGATGCAGAAGTAACTGTTGATTCCCTCCTTGGCTGAGGGTTCCTGTGCAGAAAATGCAGAAGGGGTTGGACCTGAACTAACAAAGAGCTTTACAAGTAGAAGTACACTGAAATTTTGTGCTCTGTTGCTATCTAAGAGCTTCCAGAACTAACCCTTGAGTAACAGGTATGTACTAATGAAACACTGACATAAAACAAGATTCAGTATCGTTGAACACAGTCACCATGCAAAAGAAAAAGCCTTTCTTTCATGCAGTAACAGAAACATTATGCTATATTTATCCAGGATGGACAGTTAGACACATTTACCACACCAAAAAAGCCGTACTTTCATGCAGAAATGGAAATAACATACTAAGTTCATCCAGGATGCACGGGTGTCCTATTGGTTGTCACTTCCTATTTAGTGGATTGGTTAATCTTAAAATTAAAAGTGGAGCATTTCATGACAGTTTCTGTCAAAATTCAGGATTTGTTTTAGGCATGTTAGATACTTCATTGACTTGAATAGAGCTATTCTTACATTTATTTATCTATTTGAGTATTTTGGTAAACCAGTGTCTTAAAGTGCTTATCATCAAAACTCAGAAGTCTTTGTGTATGTGTGGTTAGGTATTTGTGAATGGACACAGAGAAATAAAAATGTCAAGATAACAGCACTGTATTCAACTCCCTTTGGGACTGATTTTTTTGTAGTTTTCTTCCCAACTTAAACAAAATACTGTAGTTTTTCCTCAATTTTCAATAGATTTGATTTAACCAAGTAAAGAGAGAAAGATCAACTTACAATGTTGAATGTTTGCCTTTCAACAGGTAGGTCATAATGCCACTATGAGCAGCAGGCTTATAAACTGGAATTTTTCATTCCTATAAATGCAGAATCAGAGACTCAGTTTGACCTTCCAGCCCCTCTATTTTTTTAATAGTAGAATACTGCTTTGGCACTGAGGAATGACTTTACATGTCATAGTGAACTTCTGCTTCTCCAGATGTAGACTAGGCAAAATAAGTTCTGCACCTTATGGAAAAAGGTGTGGTTTTTAAGTTTTCCTGGATGGAGAAACTTAAAAAAGTACAAAGCACCAAAAAAATGCAAATCAAGAAAGAACGTTCTCCAAATAATCATTTTACTCTGGAGGGTTTGGATGATTCCATATATTGTGAGATTCATAACCATTCAGAGATAAAAATGCCAACATAAGCAGCCAGCTATTTCCACATAAAAGTGTGTATTTACACAGAAGAATAGTATATTCACGGAAAACTAATATGGAAAAAAAAAGTTCATTTAGCAAAAGAAACTGTATGAAGACTGGTGGCCCTTGTTCCTCTCACTGTAGCCCTCAATTCTGATGCTCTTACACAGCCCAAATAATATCCCACGCAAAACAGTGTAGCTTAAATTGGGAACGTTTTTGCAATTCCTTTGTTGTGCAATAAGTTGTGATTAGGATAATGCAGTGGATTTCAGGACCCAAAATGTCCCTGAAAAGTAATTAAATAATGCAGTACCATTGCTGATATGCTTTCAGACACTAGTAAGAAGACTGTTCTTCCACTCAATACTTCAAAAAGTTATGAAAACCAAAAGTTAAAGTATAACTTTGGGGTTTTATATGGCAATAGCAATTTTCTAATAGGAGTCTCTAAATGTTCGTAAGAAGCTATTTGTTATCTATAATGTGCAATGTATCGTAACCTGGTTTGGGGGCAAGTTGTATCTATTTTTCTTTTTACTCCAAAGAGTTGGAGTTTTCTTAACGATTTATTTGCAAATCTGCATCTCAGGACTTTCACAAACTGAATAATTTTCCCTACTGATTTTTTTTATTATTATTTTTAAATAGAAAATAAATTTCGTACTAATATTCATCATTGTCCCAAATTTCAATTGTTTTTGTTCTGAAGAAAGAAAGGTAGGTTAAACCCTTAAAGTAGTTTAGTCTCAATTCATGTTTCTTCTCCTTGTAGTATTAAAAAAAATTGTAAAAATTATATTCTGAATATTAAAAAACAATTACTCGGTAACACATGGCAGCATTTTCATGTTTGCATGAAAAAATTAGGAAAATTGTAATGTTATTTATTTGGGCCAACAGCAATATTTTAGCTAACATTTGACTATTTAGATTACTAACTTTTTCAGAATAGATAAAAGTTGTCATCTTAAATTTTCAGGGAAGAATACAAAATTAAATAAAAATAAATAAAAAAGAACAAGTGTTCTTTTCTTAGCTTCTGATTAATTTTAAGTCAGGATTACTGGACGTTTTGGGAAGGAAACAGCTGCAGTCCAGGAACGGATTTGCCCTTTTCATATGCTTGCTTTAATATTTATATATTTTAAATGAGGATGCTGAAAGGCTGACATGGCTTCACTGGAACTTGTTCAGATTCAACTAAAACCAATTTCATTGCCTGCGGTCAGGGTGATGCTGACTGAATTTTACTGCCATAGCATATTGCAGTCCTGCATAGCCAGAGAGACTGATTTTAATCTTGGATACAGAAGCTTAACATTCAACATAAAAATCATTTGCTCGAGGGGAGGTGGTCCTGCCCTCAATGTGAGTTGAAAGGTGCATTTGTCACAGTTTTGTCACACCCTTTTTCACATTTTCTTGTCTTCTTTTGATACCCATTTCAAGAATTATACAGTCATCAATATTTTTGGTTGAGAACTAATCAATACTTGTTTATTCAAAAAGGCAAATTAAAGCATGTTCTCTTTCAATTAATATGTACAGTTGCATTGTCACTCAGTGGGTCTTTTTCACTTCTTTTCCAGTAGTAAAGTGAGATAATTTAGTGCACATTTTAATGCCACAATAAAAATGAAGTGAAAGTATCTGTTCACTGATGCTTAGAAACCTTTGTTTGTGTGTAAAGTAAAAATACCAAATGGAAAAAAAAAATTTCCAGGATTTTTTTTTTTACTGGAACATTTATGGAAGTTTTTAATTTTAAAGGGAAATTCATATTGCTGATACCTATGTTTTACAAAACTGTGATTTTTCTTCTTTTACATAATATTGATAATTGCTCTATTAATCCTGGTAACATAAAATATTAAGGGGAAATTAACAAACATTTGAAATCAGCCCCACATACCAAGCTAAATGTCCCACAGTGAATACTGTTTCAGCTTAAATGTACAAATGACCCAACACTCACATACAGTGTGGGAGATGGAACAACTGAATGCAGCTTATTATGTATTACAGAACAGTTACTGAAGTCCACTGTGAGTTGAATGCAATTCAATGTAGTACATAAATCAAAAACATTAAAAAAAAAAAAGAAGGAAGAAAAGAGCATGTTTATAAATTAAAGAATTAGAGGAAAAGGGAATATGGAATTCAATTCGGTCTTTCTGTAGGAAGATCTGTGAACCAGAATATTGTTTATTGCATGTTTATTAAAAAAATTAAGTTTGAGGCAATAGCACATACCCTGCCACAGTGAAAGTGTAAGTTTTTGCTTTTTCACACATTATAGTGGGATCTTTACAAGGGTGAGTATGTTGGTTGGCACAAGAGAAAATCCCAATAGAATTTTGTCAGGTGATCCTCAAAGGAAGCTGGAAACAGTGCTGGTAACGACTTAAGGAACAGCAGTACCAGTTTACATATTGTTCACTATATTACTGGTACTACAGAGACTGCAGTGCCACTTAATATAATCTTGACCACTTGGCCATAAGGAGCCATGCCTCTGAACTCCAATTAAATTCCAAAGAGCTCAGCCCTGCACTGTGAGAAAGGGATATTATTCAGCCTGAGGACCATTGGGGCTCATGAGTCTGCTGGTATAAACAATAGGGCAGCACAGTGCATAAATATGCTTTCATCTGACTGACATGAGATATGTGGAAAACTGTGTTTCCAAAGATCTTGACTCTTCAATGCAGGCAACTTCCAGGGAGAAGTAAGAATGCTGTTTAATATTGAAAGAGACCTACTGGATTATCAAATCCACTGCTTTGCCTCTGCAGGCAACCATTTCACATAATCCCTTCCATCAAGTTGCAACCAAAAAGCATTTAGAGTGTTTTCTGTTACTTCAACTAGAATGTAATTTAAGAACCTTACTACTCTAATGGTTTGAAACCTTCCAGCCTAAGTGTGTTCACAGCTCATTTATACCCATTCAGTCTTCTCTCTTCCAAGGGACAAAGGATAAAAAGCTGTACATCACCATCATTCTTTCAGGTCCACGGGACCACTGATTTGCAGTTGCGTGTTTTAACTTGTTCCATATCTGTGCAATTTTTCATGCAAGAGCCTCAGAAACGTGATGTGAGAGAGAGAGCATGAAACCTGGAGGAACATCACCTTTCTTAGTCCCTGAACAATGGTATGGATCCCATTCTGTGTGAACTGGGCACTACTGCATTCAGTAAGGACAGAGGAACCCCAGGGAGCAGCTCCTTGAGCTTTTCTGAGTCGGAAAACTAAAAAGGGGAGGGAGGAAGGGGGAAGTCAAAATAGCCCTCTGAACCAGAATTAAAAATAGTGAGATCCTGCAAACGTTCTAGACAGTAAAATGTAAAGCCTGGCAAACATATAACAGCAATCATTTTCATCAGCTTCATTTACATAAAAAGGTGTGGGGATGCACACCTTACGTAGCTGTATGTGTGTGCATGTATAAGCAGGTATATACACGTTCACTTATATCCAGGGAAACAGAACTTATATCATGAAAACAGAACATTCAGAAAATGCCTCAAAATTAGAATACATCAAATCTTGTTGCTCCGTTCTGGGCTCACCCTTCTGTGGCTGAGTGGTGCAGCATACAGAGCATTCCACATTTCACGGGGAAGACAGCGAGAGAGAAAGTGTTATCAAATTCGAATTTAGTCACTCTCAGGCACTTCAGAATGGTCTTTCATGATTTATTATCTTTCATTCAATTGCGAGAGACACGATCTACTGAATAAATAAAATATTTCCCGCCTGACAGTGGAATGCTGCAAAGTTGTATCTGTCTCAAAGAAAGAAACACCCAGCGTTGTCTCATGTAGACTCCCCATTTTTGTATTCTTCCATCAGTTAAAATGTAGCTTTCATTAAAGAAAAAAAAGTAAAAATTAACCTCCTCTTAAACCACTGCAGTGGCAGTGCTGTAAACTAGGGCAAAATTCAGCACATCGAGTTTCATGAAAGCCAGCTGGAAAAACAAGGTTGCGAAGTCATTACTAGGATCCCAGCACAAGGAAAATGATATTGTTAGCTGGTCATTATGTGCATGACCAGCTTCTGGTTTCCTTGCCAGCCCCAGTTTGCAGCATGCCATGTTCTCTACGCAAGATAGAAGCTTAGATCAAATCTTGCAGTCGTAACTCACACGAAACTCCATCGACTTCAGAGGAAATTTTGCCTGAGTGAGCACTGTGGATTTCGGCCGAAGGAAATTAAGACCTCTACCCTGAGCGCAAAGCTGTGCTTATTTGTATGAAGTGACAACAGAAAGACAGTGGAAAAAAAAAATTTACCTGTGTGGGAGCAGAAAGCTTCAAATGCTCTTCAGTTTCTGCCTGTCATTGCACCAGCTCTTCTCCCTCTCTGCCCTGGGTTTCCTCCACCAGAAAGGAGCCCCTGCCTTAATCAAGGGGGGCTGCAGCCTGCGATGTCCCCTTGTGCCCTGTGCTGGCTGCTGCCTGCCTTCTCCTCCCGCAGCTCTGCTCCTCTCCGCTCGGTACCTGGGTCGTGGATAATGCTCTCGTTGGCTTGATCGCAGCCTCTCTGCTTTTAGGGACGGACTGACTCCAGCCCCTGCTAGTGCTACTGCCTAAATGGCGACGGCAAAGCTCATCGAGGCTTTTAACTGCCACCTACTGAATAATTGTGGAATATATATTTATATATAAGGTATATATGCATACTGGCTGTATTTCTCTGTTTTTCTCCACCGATCTAGTAGATTTTTGCAATTAGTCTTCAAACCCTCCAAATATTCTGTAGTTTATCATTTAAAGCTCTACCTCTTACACTAGTCTGTGCTTGTAATTCTCCCTTTCTTTCAAAAGCAAAGCACAGACCAAGCCTGTCCCTTTAACTTTAGAAAGCTTACAAAGCCTTTGGTGAGGCTTATCCCCAGCAGGCATAAAGCAGCAAAGCCCTTTTCAAATCAATGGAGTTGTGCTGATTTATATTAGCTGAGAAATTAATCCCTTAGGTCTAATATTTATTCACAAAAAAAAAAAAAAAAAGAGTGGAAAGAAAAATGTGTTTTAAAAATAGCTTTTGTCCAACATAGTCCCTCAGAATTTCACTCATCTGAAACAGATTAGACTTTTTTTTTTTCCCTGAGAGCAGTGTAAAACAGGATTCCTGAAGTTTATGGACAAACATAAATTAAGATGTTTTATCCACCTTTAATGGTGATGATATTTTATTTTTCTATTTTGGCAAAAAATTTGTAGGCAAAATCTAATGGCCCCTTCAGCCATTTATCTTTTAAAATAACTCCTAGTGCATTTTTCTCGACTAGAAGTGGGGTCCACTGAAGGTGTCTGAACTCCTACTGCAGAAAGAAAATCTAAGTACAGGGTCTCCCTGTGAAAACCCAGGGAAGGTGTGTGGGGATGCTACCCTCATAACCAAATAGTGGGGTTATGTAGGACTGTGGTTCCTCCAAGCTTGCAACATGTAACTGAGTTGAGTTTTGACATAAAAGGGCTCTGTGCCTATCCTGAGGAGCACTGCCCTGTGGAGAACAAGTGGCACCCAGCACCCTGGGCACAGCAGCATGGAAAGTGTTCAGCTTTTAGGCTTGCTGTGGCTGACCAGTTAGCTCCCAATAGCTGGTGTGATAATTTTTAAACATAACCCTTGGTGGTACTTAAAAATTGATTTGTTTGTTTTTTAAAAATGGATTTGTTTTAATTGCTTTTGTGAAATATCCATTTGTCACGCTAATGCTTTTGCTGAACACAGAAATGAAAAGGTTTCTCCTCTAAATTTGTGGTTTACAGAGTATATGTGTATTAGTATGCATGATGACCTGGCCAATATGCCCTGAGGAAATAATTTGCACTAGTGTGTGGTTCTGCTAGAGAATAATCCTGGCTTCTGTTTCCATAGGCTCCCAGGCAGCAAGCTGTGGATCAAACCATGTGCTACCAGCCTGCTCTTTTGCCTGACAGCAAAGCCCTGCCTTTGGTTTTGTTACCACTTCTCAGCAATACCTTAATCCTGTGTGCTTTGAGAACTGGTTACACAGTATCTCAAAACCAAAAAATTATAGTAATATAATTACTGCAACACAGAGAAGCTCAATCTATAAAGTTTATAATATTGCACAGGGATTTAGCCTGTGCTTTTTTCTGATTCTGCCCCATGACAGTATGAGTGCAGAATCCAGACCTACTTATTGAATAAAGTGCTTCTGTAGTTGCAAAGAATATGTCTCAGTAATTTTCAAAGGTCAACAGATCTCAGTCTTCAGTGAGTGCATCCTTGTTGCCAATGTGGCTTTCAATTTTCCTTAAAAACTGTGGGAGCACATGAAGAATTTTAGAGTTATGACTTGCCACAAATCTTACTCACTTGGTTTACACTGTGAGTCTGAGAGAATCTAGTTCTCGAACCCTATTCCATCAGGATGGGTGTTCAAACTTTAGAAAAACTACCTTTTCAAACAGAATTTACTTCAATTACAAGTATCAGTATAGCCTGTCTTCATTCTTTCCTTACCTGTCCAAAGAATAGAAATCTTTCATTTACAGGTTCCAGATTTGTACCTGCAGTGACAGACAGAAATTTCACTTCTACAGCTTCCACCTGGGCTCTAGCCTGCCAAAATCACCATGAGGTTTTTCCTGGGTTGCCATGCTATAATTCACTATAAAGGAGACCTGTATGGGATTTCCCTCACTATCTCTGCTGAAAACTGACATGGTAGCTCCTACTCTCAGCAGTGGTTTTGTAACACAGCTGCTCTAAACGGCATTGTTCAGACAAGACAGACTTCTAAAATCCCAAGTGTGCCTCTCTCATCTTATGACAAACACAGGTTATCCACATGTGGTCCCAGCGGAGAATCCCACGGAAGTGATCCCGGGTCAGTCCCACCCCGGCCAGCAGAGGCACCACAGGGTGAAGGTTTCCCTGCACTAAGCTGCATTGCTCCCGATGCTGATGTGTGTTAATGCGGGATGGAGTGGACAGGGTCTGTTCGCAGCGAAGGTCTTCCCTTCTCCCAGTGGCACCACAGACCTCTGCCCTGTAACTGCAGAATATGTACCAGTAACCCTCATCTGTTACTGTGTAGAAGGGAAAGTGCAGAGGGCAAGGGCACAAAGCCCTACCAGACTATTTCTCTTACAAGCTTCCCTCACAACGAAACGTCTTAGCCAAGCTGTGTGGTCATTTGGTTTCTGTGCTGCATCCACACCAGAGAGGGCATTTAAGGAACAAGAAGTTTGCTTATTTAGCAAAATATGAGCTGCCTAAAGCTTGAATGCACATTTAGCACAAACCTGCATAAGCACTGGAAGTGCTTCCGAGTCAAAATTCAACCCGTGGCCCATACACAGCATGGAAAAATGAGAAAGTCTTCAGTTTGCCCGTTAAAGTTTAAGATGTGAAACAGCTGCTCACTTGTAAGGATTTTCTCTGTGCAAGGCAGAACAGTCCTGACAAGGAGAAGCCAGCAGAGAGCAGGGACTAAGCTCACTTTTGTCTTTTCTGGGATGGTTTTCCTCCTGTTAATCTCTGTTTCTCTGGAATGCTTTCACTAAACCACAGTCTGGCTAAAACACATCCCTCTTCTCTTGCACATTTGGAAACTCATTGTCTTGGCTATGCAATGTTGTAAAGAAATTTAGTTCTTCCTTCCAACTAGCCTTCAAAATGGCTAATAGTTCTCATAAATTTATCATACTTTGGTATCTTCCCATTCTGTATTTACCAGTTGGATTAAAAAAGGAGGTAATGAGTTGTCTTAATCAGCAGTAAATTGGACATCGCAAAAGATCTTAGTATCAGAAAGATTTACGGGAGTTTTTGTCCAATAGGAAGAAATGACTTTCTGATAAAATTATTATTATTAAGAGTGTTTCTCCAGGGCAGCTGACTGTCAGCGGTGGATCTTTTAATGACCTGCATTTGGTCAAATAATTATATTTAAATATGACATGACAGTAGCTCCAGGACAGTTTATCTAAAGGGCTGTATTTTGTGCTTGCACATTTCATTTGAATATTAGGCAACTTTCACCATTTTGTAAATTAAGTATGAAATTGTAATAGTATTTTTGATGCCTGCATGATACTTTGAACCAGAAAAACTCAAGAAAAGTAGATAAGTAGCAAGTTATTATTAGCATGTCTAGGTGCATCATAGCCCATCTAAAATGCACTGGAGCAGGTGACTACCTCTGGTAGAATTACATCTTATGTATAAATCAAATGCACCTGAAACATATGTAGTATTTCAGGCAGTTAGTGGTCTACACCAAAACCATGAGATGATGGGGCCAAATTCTTCCTGGGTGTAACTGAGGTTCTCATTTATGTTGCAGTGACTCCAGACTACCTCTTGATTTGAGTCGACAAGAAAGGTGGATCTTTATCCAACATGTTTTAGTAGCAAAGCCTCACCTGACCAACAGTGTTACTCTGTGAAATGTTGTGAGGAAAGCTCAAACTGCTGTTCTTCTGGAGAGGGGTATCTTATGCTGTATCATTTTCAGGCCCTGGGAGTACATATATGAAATACTATTTTTGCTAGCTGTGGACTTTTAGCTCATTTTCTTGCAAGGTAACTTTGTGTTGCACAGAGAAGTTTAAAAAATAAATAAATAAATATTGTTGCAATAAAACCCGGCCTAGCTCTTATCTTACAATAAAATAAAGCAACTATTTCAGCAAAATTGCAAGACATGTCACTCCTTACAGGCTGCAGTTGGAACTGGTAGTTGGGAGAAAGTATTATCAGACCCCACAGAGTGCCATTTTCTCCTTTAGATTTCAGTGGACTTCAGCCCAGACTTTGTCATTCACACCTGCAGTATGGTGAATACAGTTTCCTTGAGACACCCTTTTGACCTGTAATCTCCATTATTGATTGTATTACTTTGAATTAATATTTTCCAAGTTTTGACTTGATTCCTGATGAATGGAATGGCACAAAGAGATACTTTTGCCTTGTTGTCTGTACAAGGGCCATAACTTCAGGGCTTGCTTCTGAACACTTGGGAGCAAGTGGTTTGCTGCTGATTTACAGGGAAAGAAAGACAAGGTTTAATTCTTATTGGCTTCTGGGTTGTCAGATACCATAAATGTGATTGAAGGAGATAGGCCATTGACTCTATTCTCTAATATCTTCCCAGGGTACACAGGGGAGAGTGTTATTGTGACTGAAAATTGATAGTTAACTGCATTTAACCTGATTTTCTGTGAAATGGTAAGATAGTGTAGCACTGCTCAGTATTTAACATGATAATTTTAAAATAAAAATATGTTGGTGGCATTTATAATAAACAAAGAACAGAAAACCAAAATTTCTGTGTTGTAAGTATAAAAAGAGTCATGTTCAACTCACTTTTCTTTCTGCAAATATAAGCCTCACTAAACCATGCACAAACACATGCCCATGTAAACTAGTGATTCAACATCAATAAATTGCATAGAGCTGCAAATACAGGAAAAAGTTACTAAGCTTTCTTAGAAATCCATAAACAATATTTAAAATTTAATAATATTATTTATATTATTTAATATTGTTAGGGTTATTTAACTATATTTAATATATAATCTATATTATTAGTATAGTATTAGAATTTTGTGACATTTGTAAATTGTTAAGAACCCTTTATAGAAAAGTAGAGTATTTCTGTCTTTATTAGTATAAGCATCCATCACAAAATATACTGGATATAAATCAGTTTGTTAAGAACAGTCCTTCCATTTGCTGATCAATATTCACACTAAACCCCACAGTGTGTTTGACCCATAATCATCCAGGTATACTGAAGAAAATCTCCATGAAGGAGGAAAGCTAAGAAACTTGTGACTTGATAAACATAAATGAATGACATTAATCATGTGTCATTCATTGATCTTAACCCTCCAAACACAAACTATAGCTCTCAGGACAAATGATGGTTTTGACAGGCAAAATTTTAAATTCACGTGAGCATAATGCCTTAAAAGATTCAAACATTATGTCAGCTACTTGCATTGCACTTGAAAATAAAATTGGAAAAAAAGGAAAAAATTTCCTATGACTAGGTAGTTCTTCTTTTCTTAGTGCGTTCATTTATCTTGTGCCCCTTAAAATGAGGACAACCCCCTTCAGGTTTTACAACAGCTCTTAGGTGTAAACTCACAGGGGTGTATTGGGTTTGGATGGTAATGTTTTGGTCCATGGTGGAGAAGATATCCACCTGCAGCCCATGGAGGACCCCATGCTGGAGCACATGTGTGTGCCCAAAGGAGGCTGTGACCCTGTCAGATGCCTGAGCTGGAGCAGGATCCTGGCAGAACCTGTGGAGAACACCTGGAGAGAGAAATCTACACTGCAACAGGTTTGCTGGCAGGACTTGTGACCACGCAGGGGACCCACACTGGAACAGTTCCTGAAGAAACTGCAACCTCACATTGGAGAATTTTGTGGAGGACTATCTCCTGTGGGTGGGGCTCCACACTGGAGCAGGAGAAGAGTGTGAGGAGTCCTTCCCCTGAGGAGGAAGGAGAGACAGAGACAATGTGTGATGAACTGACAACACCCCTCAAGCCCATATCTCTGGAGGACTGGAGGGGAGGAGGTAGAGAAGTCAGAAGCAAAGTTGAGCCCAGAAAGAAGAAAGGGGTGGGGGTTGGGGTTTTGAGGTTTGGTTTCATTTCTTGTTGTCCTTTTCAGATCTGATTGGCAATAAATTGAACTAATTTCCCCAAGTCAAGCCCGTTTTGCCTGTGAAGTAATTGGTGAGTGATCCCTCCCTGCCCTTATCTCAAACTCTGAGCCTTTCGTATATTTGTCTCCCCTTCCCCAGCTAAGGAGGAAAGGTATAGAGCAGATCTGGTACAAGAATATATCATTATTTACCAGTGTTGTTGATCAACAACAGCCTGAAACTTGCTATTACTTTCTCTGTTTAAGGATAACTGCTTGGCATGTTAGCTATGTGTTAAATATTTGGATTACATCAAACATTTGGAGAAAGAAATACTCTTTTGGTTACAGACAGAGTATTACACACTTTGCAAATTACTTTATTTTTGTTCAGGCCTTATTGTTGCCTACTTGAAATGGAAACTTTCATTTGTGCTTGTCTTAACACCACAGATCTAATTGGTACTCAAATCCGTCAACTGCAACCAAAAATCAGAAGTGAGTAGTGAGCAGAAGAGAGCCGTCCATTATTTGCTAGGTTGCTGCTCCCAATTGTTGTTGAACTTCAATCTCTACAAGGAGTAGAATCAGGATAACAATACAGGAAACAACGGACAACCTCTAATTAGACATAAATTCTACTAATTTGAAACTCTTCCTAGTATCTGTGATTCAAACTCCTGCCTTTGCAGGAATCCCCACAGATGGGAGTTGTATTTGGCTTAGAAACCCCACAGTGCACGTGCACAAAATTTGCACACTATCAGTTCTCCTGTTTCTGCAGTATACAAAGAATATCAGCAGGAGTTTTTCACGCTCTCCCCTTGACTCTGTGTTAAGTATATTATTATCTCTCTCCTCTACCAACTAGATTTGAAGCAGAGACTTGTGTGGCAAAAATGCTTTTCACTACTCTTCACATTGCAGTTGTATGCAGAGGTGTGCACTGCTGTTATTTGTCTCTTTCCTGAGGATGTTCACAGAGGGGACTAGAGTCAGTGGCAACTGCTAAGTTGAGCCTGTGATCTTTAAGTGGATTTACCACCAAGTGGATTGGTCTTCTAACCCTGTCAAGAAATGTGAAATAGTACAGCAGTGTGACAGTGTGAAATAGTGACACAGTGAACAGACCTTTTGGAACCAACATCAATCAGAAACTACTCCTCAAACAAGGCATCTGGCATGAAGCAGGTCTAAGAACATGTGTATTTCTTTTTCCTTGTCATGTAATATAGTGATAACCTGATCCGCTTCATTTTCTCTGTCCCACTGTGTCAGCCCTTTTAGACCATTGATTCAACACTCTCATCAGCATTTCTGTCATTACAGAGATCTTATGTGTCTCTGAAAATGTTTTAACAAGCAGTGTTCCATCAGCTTCCCAAGAATAGCTGGCTATTTAACAGGTCACTTCCTCTCAGCTGGAAGAAACTCTGCCTTTTACCTGATCAACAGTGAAACTCATCTTTACCTGTCAAGGTTAAAAGAGAAGCACTGAGTGCCAGTGCTGTGTTCCAGCAAGGCTGGCCAAGGCTGCTGTAATGTCCCCAAGGTGACTGGGACACACGGGCTAGGATGGCAGCTCTGACAATCTCGTGCAGAAAGCAGGTTGTGTTCTTCACTGCTTCTGTAGGCCAGCTTGCTCAGCTGAAAGGACTTGTCAGACTGAAAACTGAGCAGTCTACTCTTTCCACATCTCCTCCTCCTCCTGGCATTGAAGGTTTGTCTCAACAATGGCAGCAGCCTAGTGCCACCTCGTGTTACAGGAATCTGCCTCCTCCCCTCTGAGACAGCTTACATCCACCAACCAAAGTCAGGGGAAAAGCTTACATTCATTTTCAGATGTGAAAACAGTGCAAATAATGGGAATAAGAAAACGTGTTGACAGTATTACTGTCAGATTTCCTCTTGTTATCACACTGATAAATTTTCTTTGGGATTCCATGTAAATCATGGAAATATTTCTATCTGTCCTTTACTTTTTGTTGATTTTTCAGTTTTCTCTATGGTTCTTGCCACATATTTCTCTATTAAAGGCCTTCACTGGCATCTGTACACTTATGCATATCTGTACAGATATGTAACTGAACTATATAAAATGTCATAGCACTTGATCCTTCTTACCAGTTGCCATTGCTCCATGATCATCTTGTTGCTGTGAACTCACTGAAGAAGCCACTAGGTCAGAGGTGTTTATCCTCCTTGCAAGGACAGCCTCTCTTCTGCATGGCTCTGTATATCCTAATACATGATCTTCAGTAAACTTGTTAGCCACACAAAAACATGCAATCACCACAGTGGAAAAGAAAAACACAATAGACTTCACCTCTTTCACCTGAATTATCACATTAAGTGTTTTGATCAAGTAATATTAAATAGATTTATGAAGCAAAAAAAATTAATAAAATCTTTACTAATTTTGTAGTTATGAATTGCCTTAGACAATGCAAAGTGAGGATTATTTAGTGCACATTATAAAATGCAAGCCATTTTGGAAATTATGTTATTCAGTGCATCAGGAACAATATTCCAAAGGACAGTTTAGGATGGGTAAAATTTCTTGGCAGAAATTCTATTAATTTGGAGGAAGACAGGAGTTATTTACCCAGTGCAGCCTCACCTTGAACATTGTGTGCAGTTTTGATTGCCACAATCTAAGAAAGATATTAAGTTATCAGAGAGTGTCCAAAGGAGGGCAAAAAAGATAGTGAAGGGCCTTGAGGGAAAGCTGTGCGAGGAGAGACTGAGGGCACTTTTTCTGTTCAGCTGCAGAAGAGGAGACTGAAGGGAGACCTCACTGCAGTTACAACTTCTTTGTGAGGGGAACAGGAGGAGCAGGCACTGATCTCTTCTGTGGGGTGACCAGACACAGGATCTGAGGGAATGGCCTGAAGTGGTGTCAGGGGAGGTTTAGGTTGGATATTAGAAAATGTTCTTCCCCCAGAGGGTGGTTGGGCACTGAACAGGCTCCCCAGGGCAATGGTGACAGCACCAAGCCTGACAGACCTCAATAAGCATTTGGATGATACCCTCAGGTCAATGGTGTGACTCTTGGGGACAGTCCTGTGCAGGGGTAAGGGTTGGACTCAGTGATCCTTGTAAGTCTCTCCCAAATCAGCATATTCTGTGATTCTGAAATACTCTTTTGATCATTATTTCAAGGAACTGAACCTATAGACCTTCAATTTTTAGAATACAGCTGATGTTTGAATAGATTACAAGCAGAGTTTGCATGTTCTTCACTTACCCTTAAACATGAACAAAAAGAGAGGTATTGAACCTTTCCCAAATACCTATCACATCATATTCCAGGGGCAGATAGATGTCACTGCAATTCAGTGAGTAGAGCTGAGGTCTGGAGAGGTGAATTCACTTGTCCAAGGTCATCAAGTCTACTGGTAACAGGGCTAAGAATAGACTCTGCTGAGTCTTAGCAGAGCTTTCTGGTCACTAACCCTTCCTGCAAGTTATGGATAACTCTTTTGAATATATGTATGCTGCATACAAGTGGGCAATAAAGACACAGCCTAAGCCACATGGAAAGATTAACAAAAATGTATAATTGTCCATTTTGATGCGTAGACATCTATACTTGCTTGTGTTTAATAGCATTAAAACGTGTGCATTTTTATGAATCCAAAGATGTGTTTGTTTCCTTTTCAGGGGATAGAGATCTTGCAAAACTATCATTTGAACACTGCAAAATTCCCAATCTTTTAGGTCACTTTATTTGGGTGGCAGCTCTTTAGGGAGGAATTTCCATGGTTCGGAGAGCAGCACTAATGAGCTGCATTTCATTATAATGAACTATAATTTCTGTAGCCTTGAAATTGAAAGAGGCAGTGAGGATGAGGCAGGAGGAAGCTAATGGGGTGAGAAAACAAACATAGATTAAAGATGTGAGGTAGGAGTACAGTCTGTTTGAGCCTTAGTTTAGTTACAGGAAAAATGGTCAGACTTGTTCCAAAGCGAGAGGGAAGTAGCTAAGGTTGAATCAAGGTCCAAAGTATGACAAAAGGTCAAACACAAACCGAAAATATTGAGCTGCCACCTCTCTTCACTGCTGTGGTTATACTTTTGGAAAGCCCCATTACACAAATCCCTGCTCGCTGAGCTGAATAATGCCATTAAGTTGCTGTCTGCTCTGAATGAAACTGTGAATCACTGATTGTATGTGATGAGGCTTCCTGCATACAACTCATGCTGCAGTTCCTGTGTATAAAATAGAGTTTTCTCTCAGTGCAGAATATTCCAGCTCAAAAAGTTGATGTAGCTTTATTTGTGAACTGTCCATGGGTACTCCAGAGATGCCCATTTATTCCAGCTATTTGTCTGTTGGTCTGATATTGAGAGAGAGGAAAAAAAAAAGAGTATGCATCTTGTAGAATGTCAGGAATGTGACTGTAATAAAAATGTTCCCTGCTTGAAATATAACAGGCCTTTCAGTGTAATTTGAAGGCCTGCTGTTCATTTAAAGTACCCACTGTGTGGGCTGTGTGCCATTATATTGTGCAACATGTAAGGAATAAAAAGAATTTGCTTTCCTTTAAAGAAATAAGAATGTTAACATAGAACATTTTCTGAGTAGCATAATCACATTTATTTAAGAAAATTAGTCCTTTAAAAATGAAGAAAAAGACTTATACCACTTATACAAGCTGATCCTGTCCTTTTCTTTGTCACTGTTATTTTAATGTAAGTTCTTATTAATATGAAAAATTATGGCTTTGCTTGGAGCTTTAAAGGCCTCAAAAGACCTTGACTGCAACCATGATCATGAGAGTCTTTGTTCAGACCATCAGCTAGGTACCTGCTAAATCAAAACTTGAGTCCCCTGAACAGTTCTGCTGAAGAAAGATGGTAGAATTGGATGTTGGGTGCATGACTTCTGTTTATAGGCTCTGGGTCATTTAGAGTATGTCTCAAGCGCACAGCAAATAAATCACAGACTCACAAGAGTATTCTGAGTTGGAAGGGACCCATAAGGATCATCAAGTCTAACTCTGAATGGCCAACATAAAGATTAAACCCACAATCTTGGTATTATTAGCTCCGGGCTCTAACAAGATGAGCTCCAGTAATTCAAAAACTTTGACTTGTTAAAGATGAAGCTTACAGAGTGGACTGTACAGAGAAACTTGAGCCTGTGCCAAATAAGCTAGCTCCAGAATCAAAAGCAGTGTAACTACCTTGGCTCATCAGTTGTCTCAAAGTAATTGGTTCTGCTGAAAAGTGCTGTGTGATGCCTTCAGTGACACGATGATTGCACACCTGTGACCTCTGCTAGTACCCAGATCCTGTGCTGCACAGACATGTCCTGCATGCAGACATTTCCAAAGGGCCCATGGCCCACACAATTGCCAAAATATTAAAGGTTTGCATTTGCAGAAGTAAGACCTTTACTTACTGCGCAGCAGTGCAACCCACTAACACTAATGCATTCATACTGAGGGAGTCATTCAAGTGTCTAAATGGTGCATCTAAGAACATTATTTTCCTGAAAAGCCCACTTAACTACTAGACAGTTATGACACGACTGTGATAATGATACTTGTGGAGTCAGATTGTCAGTGTTTTTATAAGGGGGCTTTGCCGACTTGGCAAAGAAAACAGAACTTGGCTGGTAACTTTTGTGTTTTTCTTTTCCTGTAATAGCACCTAGTAAAATAAACTGAAATTGTTTTGTAAGAGGTAAAGCATCCTTAAGCCTCACCTATAGGTGAAAGTCTGTCTTTATCAAAATTAGACTTCAATATGTGTTAGTTGGCAGAGTTGAGACTTGGTACCCTTCTACGTAAATTAGGTGTATTCTAAATAAATGAGCCCTTTCCATTCTGTAACACTGCTGCAGTGCTGGAACAAGGACAAAGGCAGGTATATTCTGCCCAAATCAATTGTTCTGGCACAGACAGAGAGCATACACTTGCATTAACTGCTACCACTCCATCATTCTGTGAGTAAAACAAACTCATTAAAACTAGCAAATGCCCTTCCTCTGCTAAATTTGGTGACATCTCACAGATAAACTGCAATTCATTGCAGTTTGTGCAGTGCGGACACTACACAATTTTATAAAATATTCTCAATATAATTTGAAGAAGAATTGTGTTGATGAATACAGATTGAAATCAGGCAAACAGTTTATTAAATCAAATTTTGGATGGAAACACTGTGAATAGAAAAGATTTGCTTAGAGATGGTTTCTTAATCCGCTCTGGTTAAACACCAAGGATTCTCCCTAGGGAAGAAAGCTACCAGAAAAAGCAAGAAAGAGAAGAATTGTTTAGAAGATTTTGTTGAAATTCTTTACTTATCTCTTAGCAAAAGAAGCTGCTCCATGTAAGTGTGCAATTTTTTAATTCACTTAAAGCAAAATTTTACATATACATGCCTGATTGGTTTGGGGAACTTGGTTAATTGTGGTATTCCAATTTCTTTTTCTGTTGGTTTTGGGTATATTTTATTACTTTGGAAAAGTTGCACCGTGACCTTCCGATCTTCAATCACCACAAAATAAACCGAGATACAACAGCCAAATCACTCACTAAGTCTCTATTGGCAAAGGATTATCTGGACATTATCACAGTTCTCCCTTCCTAATCATTCCAGTAATCTTACATGAATGCTTGTTTGTTTTTTTAAATAAATATTAGCTCATCAGTGTCAGATTTGGAGACCTTATCATAGTGCCAAGTGTCAGGAGACACTGGCATTACTCGTCTTCCACACAGCAATATCTAGAGCTCAGTTCATGAGTATGATTCATGAACTGAATGTATGGTATGTTTGGTTTCTTGTCAGCAGGGCACAGCACTTTCGACTTCACCCTCCTGAGGCAGGAACACTGAAAAAGCATCAACTAAATTGGACCACTATAAAGAAACATTTTTTCATCTGCCATTTTATAAAGTATCAAAACAAACCCCTTCCCCCCCAAAAAAAAAAAATTATAAGTAAAAAGAATACAAACACACAAGAAAAAAAAAAGTTGCTGATACCTTACAGTCTTGAACCAGCCATCATCTTTTAACTATTATATGTGGCCTCATATCATGGCCTCCCATTACTAGTGGTAGGTGCCTGTGCTCACTATCCTTGCCTTCATTGCTCATTTTTAGGTAGGTCTGTGCACCCCACACCATCCCCCTGACCTCACTAGAACACTAAAGGCTGCAAAAGACATGGAAGCTTTTTGTACAACTCCAAAAAGTCCTGCATCAATCAGTGCTTCAGTGAAGCCTTTACACAATCTAAAGTCCTGATGAGGGCCTTACTGATGGCGGTTCCACGACAAAGGCAATAAACTTCACCACAAATAACCTGAGGTCTTCACAGCTGTCTTCAACAGCTGAAAACAAGGATTTATGACATAGCTTCTGCAATTAAATCCACCAAACTTCCTGTACCCTCAGGACGTGAGAAGTATAATCTCTGCAGGTTGAAAGCTTTCCCTCCCAGTCTGTTGGTCTGCTTTCTGGGCATGAATGTTACACTACGAATGGCTGGCGTAATCCCTAATTCTATGAAAAAATTAGATACCTCTTTCACAAGAGGGAAAAGCTTAGCTCAGCATCTGAGTGAAGTCCTGTTCCCTCCAGGAGAGCTGGCTACAAAAGGATAGTCAATGCTCCCCACCCTTGCACTGGAGTCTTTTTATGCAGGTTTCACTGAGCGTGGTTCAACGTAAGTTGTTCTAACTTCTCTGTTAAAGGAATTTCCAGAAGCATAGTGTCCAGGTATTTACTTCGAGAATCAGAAATAGAAGCTTCTCAGTAAGATTGCCAACAACTTTTTTTTCAAATGCTCTGTTGAAGTCCATCTGTTTGTCCGGAAATCAGTACAGAAAGTTATACTGAGAGAGGCTAGTCACCAGAATCATTTTAACTCTTATCAAACCCTAAAGAAAGCTGTGAAGGAGAGTTTATACTGTGTCTTAGATTACACATTTTCAGGAGCTCACCGTGAAACTTCTCTGTTCCATTTTTAGCAGTTCTTCAATGCCTGACTAGCCAGTAATGGCAACCTAATGTGTCCCCTGCTGCTGCAGCTGTAAAAAAAAAATCCATTTGAAAATACCTCACCCTGAAATAGGATAAGCCTAGAGGGAGAATTTTTTTTTAATTGTTAAATTACATGTGGGAAGATACCCACTTTCATTCTACATCTCCAAGGAAGGATTAAAAAGACAACTTACAAAACATTTCAATTGTGCCTCTGCTGACACCAGTAGGGTTAAAATTATTTACTCCAGCAACAAATTTATCCTACAGAATATATTATATAAATAGCTTTTTAAAAATATATAACAAGACCCAAAAGAGTAATTAGTATTGGAGAGGCAAGTATGGATTGCTATACGACCCATCTTTTTATCAAACTTTCAGAATCATTGTATCTAACTGTATTGTCTAGTGGACTAAAAAAAAAATAGGGTTTTTTTTTTAATATTTCCACCTTGCATACTCACAAACAAAGGCATTGTCATAGAAATCTATCAGACAAATGTATGTTTAACCAGGAGCACAGTGAAGAAAAATACTTTGAATCAGAAAATCACAGCAGTGTATTGCTGAAAATTCCATATTTTTGATAGCTGTTTGCACTGTGCTATGTGATGTAATAATGTACTAAACAGTTATTACTATAAAAATTTCTCCACCTCCACTTGAAAATACTAAAGTGTCTGTTAGTTTAGTTGAAATTCCAGTACTGTACAAAGTCATGGGAATAATGTACCACAGCAGTATGCGGGTGAATGTTTGTGAAAGAGAAAGGGATGTGAGTGGCCAATAAAAATGATAAAATAAAAATTTACTAATTAAAATTAATAAGAGATGCTTTAAAAATGTATTCATGAGGTAGATTAAATGAGATGTAAGAAACGCTTAAGGGAATACTTCCTTCCACCTTTCCTCAGGATGGTATTTCTGGACACCAGGCCACCATACAATCAGCAGGACTTATAGCACCTTAATATGCTGTGATTTTTCCGGTAGGTAATTTTTTACCCACTTATTCCATCTTTTAATAGCTGTGTAAATTAACCAGAAACATTCTGCACTAATAACATTCTGACTAATCACAAACAAAATAAAGAAAGTGAAAACAGACAGAAGCCCCTAAGCAGCAAACCACCAGCACTCTGTTTTGGCTTTTAGGTGCAGATTTCCACATTGCAGTATTCCCTTCGAATTTTATCTCATAAAAATCTCCTTTCAAGTCAACAAAGCAACTCAGGACCCGATTCTGCAGACACTGCTTTCAGAAAATTTCTGTTTGACTGAACAGCCTGAGTATAAAGCCAAAGCACACGACATCTTGTAATAGGTCTATCAGGCAACATGGGAGAGGAAGCAGCTCTCACTTGACTGGTGTTTGGAATCACAGAATCACAAAATATGCTGAGTTGGAAGGGCCTACAAGGATCATCGAGTCCAACTCTTAGTCCAAGAAGGCCAGGGCTGTCTGGTTTGGGTCAAATACTTTGTAACATGGGATTCAAAATTGGATAGAATAAATTTCACTGTATCTGTCAGGGGCAGGTCAGTGCTACGTGGAGCCCCCCACAGCAGAAGGCTGCAGTTCTGCAAGGGACACAGGAGCACAGTGACTGAACTTGAAGCCCTTGCAGACTGCTGAATTCACAAAAATCCTCTGCTAGCTGATGCCTGACCTCAGAATAAGCAATGCCAGTGTGACACTTGCTGATGTTATGCCTCGTTTCTGACTTACCCTTCTGATCACCAGGGATGGATGGAGCATTTATCCACCCAATTTTCCTGCTTTAGGCCCTTTATAATGTCTGTGCTGGATCTCTAAGACTTCAAATGATATCTTTCTGTCCGGCTTTTAAATATCACTGAGACGTTTTATCACCAGGCCTGTAAGAGACCAAGTTAGTGCTACGGTTTTCTCTTCTCACCACACAGTGATAGAAGATGGGGACCAAGGCCAAACATATGACTAATCCTCCAGTGATATTTTTAATAACATTTAAAAAATATTATTATCCAGGATATATATTTTTTTCCTGGTCACTTAAAGTGTAGTCTGTGTAAAGACAGCAGTTCTGTGTGAAATCCAGTAGATGTGGCTGAAAATTTAAACTAAATTAACTGGAATTCAGTACTCTGATCTGCATCTTCCTAGGTGATCCAAAGATAATTTATGGCACATTCTAGTTGCTAATGTCAAAAGAGTAGACTCAAAAGAGTTGGTTTCTGAAATTGGGTGCATTGCAGTAGGAAAGACTATCAGCACTCTCGTTGATTTCTTATCATTAAGGGCTATTGCCTGTATTAGTACAGTAGGTTTGGGGTTTTTTTCTGTTTTGTCTTTTTCATCCTATCAAAAAAAAAAAAAAACAGAAAATTTAAGCTGATCATGCTGTATTTGGTCTTCCAGTCATTCTTTCACTTTTTGTCCTACTGTCACAATTCAGGCCTTGCAAACCAGGAAAAAAACAAAGCCAAGAAAATTAATTAGCTCTGTAAATCATCAGAGTGCCATTTTCATTATAGGTGTTTTAAATTATCTTTTCACATAACAAAGTACCTAAGAGTGGAGCAAGTTAAACCACCAACCATATCAGAGCTCTTTTCATTATCACAAGTGAGTTTTCTGTAAATATCCTTGACATCTAATACTGTGTTTGGTGGATAAAGTTTAACCACAAGACGTTTTCATGCTAGTCACAGAAATTATTCTGTTAAAAGAAAATTCTTCAACTGCTTTGTTTGTACGTGTAAGGGTTTTAAGTGTATTTGAACAGAAATTTATAGTCAAGAGTTATTAAACACAACAAGCTTTCTGCATAATAGGAAAAGGAAAGAATCTGCTGGACAGACTAAATTGCTTCAAATACAGTAGATTTCCAGGGTGCAGCTCCAAGGGAGATCAACATAATGTACTAAACAGGAGGACACATAAAAGGACAATCAGAAAATGAAACAGAAATGGCAAATAAAAACTATTGTGCCTGTAACCCTTTGAGGACAAAGTGCAGGAAGAAAGTTAAAATAACATCTTTGACTTAGATGATGTGGTAAAGGTCATTCTGCCTTTAACAGACTGTACAAAAAGTGCAATTTGTCAGAGATTATCACAATTTTAACAAAGGATAAGGAAATATCTTGAGAAAAAACATTGTAAAATCATCCTTGTTTGGTTATACTTTGCAGTAAAGTATGCAGGTCAAAACAGGGAGCATCTGTTTTATTACAGCTAAAATTTCTTCCATAATTGCCTGAATTACAGAGTTTTAGGTGAATGTAACATGTCGCCAAGTGGAACTGTTCTCTGTGCTCCACCAATTTCATTATTTTTCAGAACAGACTTATTTTTCACATTCACCTATTGCAGTGGTTAGATATTTCAAGTGTGGTAACAATAGTTTCCCTATACCTATGCAATTCTATGTAGTTCTAATTAGACTGCGTCTTAAAATTATACATTTCTTTCTTTGTTTATATATATTTATCTGTATGTAATTATACGTAAATAAATAAATTTATTTTATTTATTTATACATATAAAACTTGAAAAGCAAGATATTTCATTTAGATAACAGAAATCAGTGTATCAGTAAGATAATTATCCATTATTTCTAATGATGAATACCACAGTATCACTGGTGCTACAGTATATCCACATAGTAAATAGAACATGCTATGCTCAAAATACTCTAAAAAAGCCCCACTTCTTTTTATTCATGGCTACTTTATCAGTTCCCTACCTCCCTCCCTATCCCCATTTCAAAATTCAGGGCAAACAGAGACATTTAAATTAAAGGATCTGGCCAATTTTCCAGTATTTTCTCATTCATTAAACACATGCTGCTGCCTGATTTTTAGGAGAATCTCAGCTACAATGATCACTGAATCTCTGCTGATTTCTGGCCATCACAGTGTTTGTACTTATTTGTGTTCTGTATATTTATGTATTCAATTTCGACAGGCCAACCAATAAATAAATCCAACAGTTTGAAAGGACATTTCACTCATCTTTTAAAATTTATCCAGAAAATGCAGCTAGCACAGATCTTGCAGTTTATTTATCATCTGAGAGGATAGTCACAAAGTAAGAAAATGCAGTGTTAAGTGTTTTTCTGCTTCAAGCAGTGCAACATGGCTGATGTAATTGAACTGGAAAACAGTGGGCTGCTGCCAATCATGTGCTTCTGAAACCAGTCACATGTGAACACTTTCAAGAACTGAAACCCACATAGCTAACATTTCCTGAAGGTTTGGAGATTTGCTCAGCAAATACAACCAAAACAAAAAACCTAGGAAAAAACCCAAAACCACCCCAAAACAAACAGACAATCACACACACACAAAACAAAACAAAACAAAAAACAAAACAAAACAAAACAAAAACCCAACCCACCAACAGAAACAACCAACCAACCAACCAAAAAACCCCCCCAGTTACACAGTGGAGATGGTACCAGGGTCCAGCACCATGTTCTTCTTACACTAAGCCTACTTATGAGTACAGAACATCAGAAACCTTAGGAGAAGGATAGGATTTCAGAATTGATGAAGATGGTGAAACATTCAATGAGTTGCTTTACATGGGATATTGTCAGTTGAAACAGCAACTGCTTGTGTGTCAAAACTCCCCAGCATGTTGCACCCTCTGTTTAAACTAAATTTATATGAACAAATAATAGTTCCACAAATATATCAATCTGACTTTCAGTGTTATTTACATATTTTGGCAGAAAACATTTCAACATTATACTTCAATCAGTCTTGAAAAGTCATGTGGGAGACAGAAGCCCAAATGGTGCTTTTCAGCTTTCATCTCATCATCTGAGGTTACTGCAGATGAATACTCTTTCCAAACTTAAAAGTTAACATACTCTTAAAGTATATCAACCCAATCCCTCCAATTAACTGCAAAAATTCTGGGAAACTGCTTTTCACTTACCTGCAACTGCAATTACTGAACAATTCTCAGGCTCTTACATAGCACTTGATGGTACCTGCCAACTCGCAGTTGCAGTCTGCCACCAGAGAAAAATGTACCTATTCAGCTAAAACAGGGAAATCTTAACCAGACACGTGCAACAGGCATGCTTCTGCTTGAGTCAGTTGTTTTGCACATCTTTTTATAGCCACAGTGTTGTGTGGCTGAGTCAGAGCAAACGTCAGAAAGGGTGAGAAAAGGAATCAAGTAAGCTTTGGATTCTATAAAGTACTGATAACAAACATTGAATTATTTAAGTGGATTGGTGGTTAGGACATATTTCTCACCCCATATCAGCTTGGTTCTGTCATGCTGAGAATAATTAAACTGGACATATCAGTTCTACTGGTATCTTACAGAACCAGAAAAGGATTATATTCCCAGAAAATGGAAAATAGTAAACTCTAACAAAACAAAACAAAAAAAGCAATTATTTTTATGGATTGATTTATGTTCAGTTTTGAAACAGTCTTATCAACTTCTAATGAATCATATTAACCTGTGATAGAATGCATAAGCAGGTGTAAGAAGGTAAGTGATATCCTCTCCCCAAATTAAAAAATAAACAAACAAATAAAAGAGGTAAAAATCCAGATAAAAAAAGGAAAACTTCTTGCTCTTCAACAGCTCTCTATAAGCAAGACAGTAGAAAGTTGCCAAAGTGCTACTTACAAATTAGTGACATTTTTGAAAACTTTTTATGATAAAGGTCAACTATAAGCTAAGATGTAAAAGAAAAAAAACCAACCTTTCTGTTCTAAGGAAAATATTAAAGAGAAGTCGTTAATATATGATGGAACAAGTCCATCCTTGGCTCACCTTTTACTGAGTCAGTGCTAAAGAGGAATGTCAGCCAAAGGGAAACAGTTGAAGTAACAGTTTCTTAACCCATAATGGGAAATGAACCAATTTAATTTACTTCTGTGTGTCATAAGTTTTGCTTGCTGTTGCTGTTAATAATTAATAGCTCTGTTACTAATGCTCAATGTTTTCCTTCTGCAGTAAAAAACAAAAAAGGTCACGGAAAACTGAACTTTCACTTCTGATTACCAGAAGAGAAAGGAAATGATAATGAATTCCTTGCTTCATCTGGAAGTGTAGGAAGTGTTTGTCTCTTTGACAAAGATACTCTTGTGTGTCTGTCCCTGTGTCTGTGTCTGTGCCACTGAAGATTGTGAAAATACTTCTGTTTCTCCTCCTTTCTGCCTTTAAACACTTATGATGACACCTCAGGACACTATATTCAGTGCTAAAACATTGCATGTTAAGACAAGGAGCCACCAGTCACTGTTTTCTTCCTGATGATAATATTACTTGGAGACAGCAAACAGTGTCTCTCCACTGACATCCTGGAAGTATTGGTGGGAATCTTTTGCCAGACAAAGTTGCAATAATAATTGCAGGTCCCAAATTTTTTTTCCCAGCAAATATTATGGCAGAGAAGTGATCTCAGAAGTTCTCTTACTTTCAGCAAACCACTTGAGCAAGGCTGTGGTAATACCCATTGCACTAAACCCCAAGAGCGTTTGCTGCTTTCCCATACTACGTTCTTCAGAATAAATCTTTTTATCCTCTGTATTCCACACTCTCTAGTTAAGTACTTATGAAAGTGTACATGTCTTTATTTCTGTGTATGCGCATAAAGTAATTTTGGACCCACTCCTTTTTATAACTCACTTAATGTTTTTGCAAGGTCAAAGTTATCTCTCCTGAAGACCTCTTCTCTGACATCTAGGAATTTCATAGAATTTATCAGCATTTCTTCCAAGGAAGTTAAAATGCCTTAGAAGGAAATGCATGGGATTGGCCACAGGTAACATTAGTCTACACTTGATCCACAGATTTGTGGCAGGGCCTGGCAGAGGTTAGGGGAATTGCAGTTGTCTGACACTGTCCAAGACAGCTGAAGAGAAAGGCAACTGCATCCTGGGCTGCATCAAAAGCAGCATGGTCAGCAGGTCAAGACAGGTAATTCTGCCCTCATGAAATTCCACCCGAAGTGCTGCATCCAGTTTTGGGGGCCCCAGCTTGGTCCTTGGCCTGTTGGAGCAAGCCCAGAGGAGGGCCACAAAGATGATTAGAAGGATAAAACACCCTCTCCGTTGAGGAAAGGCTGAGAAAATTGGGATTGTTCAGCCTGGAAAACAGAAGGCTTCAGAGTGACCTAATTTTGGTCTTTCAGTACCTGAAGGGACCCTACAAGAAAGATGGAGAGCAATTACTTACAAGAGGCTTGGAATCACTCTCTTGCTAGCAGCAAGAACATGTAATGATAATGGTTTAAAAATGAGAGAGTAGGTTTAGATAAGACATTAGGAAGAAATTCTTTACTATGAGGCACTTTACTGTGAAGCACTGGAATCAGCTGTCCAGAAAAGCTGTGGATGCCTCATCCCTGGTAGTGTTCAAGGCCAAGTTGGACAGGGCTCTGAGCAAACCGGTTTAGTGAAAAGTGTCCCTGCCCATGGCAGGTGGATTGGAACCAGATGATCTTTAAGGTCCCTTCCAACCCAGGCCATTCTATGATTCTGTGATTCTAAGATTCTATAATTCTGTGATACAATGGTGTGCTTGTTTACATACGGTTTTGGTTTTGAGTTCCAGAATCACAGACGTGACTTTCTTGAGCACTCAACCAACCATGTTCATGAGTTACATATTGCTGACGTTTAGCAAGTAGTATTTTCCATTTTGTTTAAGCAAGCAGTTCTTCTACAAGCAAGTCATTGGCATCTTGTTTTTCTTTTCCCTTGTGATGCATATGAACTACATCCAGTTTTGGCTCTGGCATCCTCCATCTTTAGCATTTCATTAAGTCATCTTGTTAGCTCTTGAAATAGCCATCTGGACACTAATGCTTCACCAGATGTCTTTCTTGCTTCACACGGGAGCAGCTGATTGCAAAATGCTTTGACAGACTTTCGTGGTCACTGATGACAAAATACTGCCAGGATTTTTTATGTCTCTCTTTCTCAACCCGCATGGTCCTCATTTGGGCCATTACAGGGTTAATTTTTGCAGTTACTAAGAAGGGCCATGGTTAGGACACGAAGGTTATTCTATACCACCTCACATCATAGTGTGGGGACTGTGGAGGAACACCTTTTGGAGGAATACTGTGGCAGAAGGAGAGGTTGGGTATTGTCTACTTTCGTGTTTCTGTGGTGAGCAGTCATGTGTGAATTGTTTGCCTCTTTCATTTACACTCTGTCATTAGTGTTGTTGCTTTTACAGTTTGTTGCCTTATTTCAGTGCTGTTTGCAGTAAATCTTTCATGTCTCAACCCATGATCTTTACTTTTTGTAAAGCCACCAATTCTCCTCTCCATCCTGCCACAGGGAGAGGTGGGGAAGGGGGAAGTGGTCGAGCAGCACATGGTTTTGGAGTGTTTCAGTGGGAGCATTAAATTGGGTAGTACCATTCTTAAACCACAACACACATTTTCATGTCAGGGCACTGAAAACAGTTGTGTTGCATGCCTTTGATATCAAGACAAACTCTGTCCTGGGAAGAGTTCTAGGGAGAGAGGCAGAAGCAGAAGCAAGTCCACCTTGACTCTTCTCACAGCACTAAATCAATAAAACTTACTCTCACATAAAAATAAAAATCTCTGATATCTTAAAATTGCATTCCTCTTTACATGATTGAACATTACATTGAACATTACATTGAACAATTCATTATTTTTTTTGTGCTCAGTCCTACCAATGTAAAAGCTAAAGATTAAATTCCAACAACTCCTTTTTCTTGTTCAAAATACACATGAAAACTGATATTGGCATAACTCTGTGAAGATTTCTGTAATATCTCTATAGCAGATATCTCTCTTTCTTTCTAGAATTTATAACATTTCATTTTTTATTTTCTTCCTTTTAATTTTTTTCTTACTTTTCAACTTGAGGTAAAAAAAAAACAACAAACAAACAAAAAAAAAACTAGGAACAATTCTAGAGAAAAGTAAAAATTATTTTCTAAACTAATAATAAAGTCACTGGAATATTCTGTTATTCTAATGTGGAATGGTGTCATCTTTCAGTCATTTTTGTTCAGGGGTTTCTGCTCTAATATTCTCAAGAAGTCAAGAATATTGGCATTAATGAAGGAGAGAGTTTGGCTTCTTCCTCTAATATTTTCGTTCTTATTGGCAGTTCCTGACAGCAGATTTGGCCTTTGACAAGAATGTCTTTTCTGACAGATGGGTGCATACGGCAAGGTTTCAAACAACTCTATTAATAAAGTTAGGACTCTCTATGTTCATGCAATTCTACTTGAAAATTGAGGGAGCAGCAAGAGGCAGCTGGTCCAAAAGGACAGGGCTGTCCCATAGCCGGGTTGATGGGGGCAGGACAGACAGTGGCCTCTCTGGCCACTGGGAGAGCAGGGCAGGGATAGTGACTGTAACCAGGGTCAGTGGATGGCCAGTGTTGTCTGGACAACTCACAGGGTTGAGGCAGGTCCAAGGCCAAGCAGAGATGTCAGATCTGTCAGCCAGGACCAGGAGGGTGTGTGGCCAGGAAGGGTCAAGGTCACAGCTGAGTTGCAGTCCTGGTAAGGGCCAGGCTTGGAAGCCAAGGCCAGGAGGCTCTGCTGAAATGTCTCCCAGATCTTTCTCACACGGCTCTTTCCCAGGGGACTGATGTAAGGACACACAGTATCAGGACTGGCCCTGAGGACAGGTAGCCAAAGGCTTGGAGCAGCAGAGGCAAGAGAGACCCTTGCTGCACATAGGTCCCCTGGCACTTAGCTCTTCCTGTCTTCTGAGGAAACTGAGAAATTTCCAAACTGTAATCATAGCCCCACCCTGAGTCCTTGATCAGAAAAAGAAATTACATTGACAGGCAGACAACTGTAACATATGAATTGTTACGCAGTTGTAGAACACTCCAGCACAGGGATACAGCGTCAAGAATGATGTTTAATGAGGATTTTGCAGAATGACTACTTCCTGTTTCTTTGTTTTTACACCAAATTACAAAGGGGTTCCTTAGGCCTGTGCGCATCTGTG
Organism: Corapipo altera; assembly: GCF_003945725.1. Lineage (NCBI taxonomy): Eukaryota > Metazoa > Chordata > Aves > Passeriformes > Pipridae > Corapipo > Corapipo altera. Next base: position 4,776,750 of record NW_020884909.1, on the reverse strand, counting down.
AGACACGTCTCCAGCAGCCATCAGCTGCTCTCTGCTTCCGAAATAATCATGCAGCTAAGCAAGAGAAATATAAATTTCCTTCACTAGGAAATTACATAAGGTTTGGTATTCCTATCTTGCTTGTCCATTCAGATTGACATCGACAAGAGAAGATTTGTATACAGTGATGGACACTCACAAAAGGTTACAAGATGCTTCAAAGCACTCACAGAAATCATTGAGTCCTGAGTGTACCTACCCTAGCTTCCTAACTGCTAAAACTACCCATGCCTTTTCTCTTCTGGGATCTGGTAATCCACTGGAGAAGTGATATTTAAAGTTTTCATCAATGATGCAGATGAAGGGATTGAGTGAACCCTCAGCAAATTTGCAGAGGACACTAAGATGAGTTGTGCAGTTGACACACCAGAAGGACAGGATGCCATCCAGAGGAACCTGGACAAGCTCAAAAAATGGGCCCTATGGGTATCTCAGGCGGTCTAACAAGATCAAGTGCAAGGTGCTGCACCTGGGTCGGGGCAACCCCTGGTATCAGCACAGGCTGGGGATGAACAGATTGAGAGCAGCCCTGCTGAGAAGGACCTGGGGGTGCTGGTGGGTGAGAGGCTGGACATGACCCAGCAATGTGCACTCACAGCCCAGAAAGCCAGTTGTGTCCTGGGCTGCATCCAAAGCAGCGTGGCCAGTGGGGTGAGGGAGGGGATTCTGCCTCTCTGCTCTGGGACACCCCACCAGGAACACTGCATCCAGCTCTGGGGTGCTCAGCACAGGAAGGACATTGGACTGTTGGAGCAAGTCCAGAGGGGGGCCACAAAGTTAATTTGTGGGATGGACAACTTCTCCTATGAGGAAAGGCTGAGAGAATCGATATTGTTCAGCCTGGAAAAGAGAAGGCTTCAGGATGACCCAATGGTGACCTTCCAGTACCTGAAAGGAACCTAAAGACAAAGAGAGTCTAGTTCCAAGAGGATATAGCGACAGGAGAAGGGAGAATGTTTTTACACTGCAAGAGAGTAGTTCAAATTACATCTTAGGAAGAAATTCTTTACTGTGAGGGTGGTGAGACACTGACACAGGTTGTCCAGAGAAGTTGTGGATGTCTCATCCCTGGAAGTGTTTAAGGTCAGGTTGGATAGAGATCTGAGCAATATGATCTAGTTGAAGGTGTCCCTGCCCATGGCAAAGGGTTTGGAACGAGATGATCTTTAAGGTCCCTTCCAACACAGGCCATTCTATAGTTCCTTCATTCCTTGCAAACCCTTTCTACAACGACAATATAAAACAGACCTTCAGTAAAAAAATGCCAACATCACAAAAATTGAATCAAAACTATTCCCACTGTGTAAAGTCCAGGTATGTTTTGCTGGGAGTGCCATAACAGGGGTTTTTTTTACATTATTCTGCTTTCATATCTTGTGCGTGTTGCCTTTTTACCCTTTCATTCCTTTTGTAAGATTTTGGCTACCAACTGTTGTTTTGGGAACTACCAAGCAAATCTCAGGGTACTGAAGGAAATTACGGCTATCACCAGGATGGTCGAAAGGTTAAGTCCTAAATCTAAAATATATTAAGATTTCCAAGGCTTAAGAGAACATGTAGTTTATGAGGGAAAGTGATAAGTATAAATTATTGACAGGATGCTATACCATGCTTTTTGTCACAGCAAGCATATTGCATAGCCAATTCACTTGCTGACAGATGGTTTATGATTTTTTGTTTCAACATATAAATGCACTTCATGTCTGCTGTTGCAAAGGAAGACTTTTGAGCAAGCTGCAAAGATCCTTTAACCTAACTCAGGTTTTAAGAGTAGTTTAAGTGTGTCTAGGAATGCAGGATGACTCCTTAATATCAGTAGTAATGGTCATCATTTATTAATTGTTTCTGCCCCTTACAGACTTTGAAGAGGCCACCTGAATTTTGTTATTATATTTTCAGTCAAGTCACCAGTGACATCATCTTCATAGAAGGTTTCATGCTCCCATCCTACTCAAGGTAGCATATTTTTCTGTCAGACCAGCTTAACTGCTCTGAAGTAAAACCACCTAAGCCTAATCCTTTCTTTAAGAAAACATGTTTTCTATGTAAAAGCCATATTTGTGTTTTGTTTTTTCAAGAATCTCATGTATCAAGAATCAGCACGAAACAGCTAAGTGGCAATATAGAAGGTTTTTCTACAATCATAAGACACAAGACTATTCTTAGGCAATTTTTTTCCCGTTAAGTGATACAGTAATGCATAAATAAAATCATAAGATCTGTGCTTGCCCGTCTACCTGACCTACCTAACCGTGAGACAGAAAAAGTCATCATAAATTTTCCTCAGAATCTACTTTTCATGTATCTTTCTACTTTATGTTCTGATTTTTTTAGCCAGTAATCCTCCATAACTCCTTCTGCGGAATATCATGAGCAGGATATTTCTTCTAGTTTTTGCATGATTCCATCACACCTTGGGAACTGATTTAGGATATAATCACACAGATACATGTGCACAGACACACACAAACACACACACTCTGGAAGTCAAGCTAGACTACCTGTACAAAATAATGTTTTTTTGTGACCGAGTCTCTGGTTGGTAATTATTTAAAAAAAAAAAAAAAATCACTCTTGATGTGGAACACAACCAAGAGTCTAACAATTCTACAGAAAAGCCTAGAAAAAATGAGAATTACTCCAAAAGAAAGATATAAGACACAGCTCCCTCTACAGGTTTCACAAAATTACATTATACACCAGATATGACATGGAATATAAATTAAATTATATAACACAACATATAGAGAGCATGAAACAAAAATTTGTTTCTAGAATGGTATGTAATAGTAGAAAAAAAGTCTTTTCCTTTTCTTTTTCAGAGAAAAAAAGTGTGTCAGTTGGCAAAATAGAAACAAAATATTTCTATTTAATCTGTATATTGAGTATTCAGTTTATGTTGAATATTCAATGTATATATCAATATATATCCAACATATTCAACATGAAATTGTAGTTCTCCACTGTGATGTACCACTTACAGGGATTATCATCCAAGTTATTGGAAACCTTTTCTCCTCTGTGTTAACATTTAGATCAGGGTATATTCTATATCTTCTACCTAAAAATGGTTAAGAAATTGCAGCTGAAGAAGGGAACCCAAAAAACAAGCAGGAACTGAATCCAAAAGCACTGTGCTGATATGTCAGCTGCTGGCTAATGCAAGCGATTAAATTTTTATAGATTACTTAGGATCCTGGTTCACCAAATATGACTTCTGCTGTTGCGTGTACAAGAAGACTGCTAGGCTTGCCAAAAAAATAGTGGTGCACTGCGACTCTTCATAGAACCCAAGATAATCTCACAGCACAGTACACCAGGAAACAGGTTTTAGGGAGGGTAGGAGACGATGCCATCAAGGAACCCCTAGACATGTACACACTTAACCAGGTCAAACTGAGTTTTTTTCAGTCTGTATGTCGTCAGCAGCGGAGCCAAAAACAAGAGGTGTGAGAAGACTATGTCAGAAGTTTTGTAACTGGGATGAGAAGAGGAAGAAATAGAAACTTTTAAAAATGCTGTTGAGCCCTACAGCACCAGGAGTAATCAAGAGGCAGCGAGGTCTGGAGCACTGCCCATTTCCTCTGTTGAGGCTTATTTACAGTGAGATTGCAACCTGGTGACCTCTTCTTTAGTGTTGTTCTCCTTTAATACTGTATTTATCTACCTCTGAGTGAGGAACTGAGCTCCAACACCACTTGCAATAGCCCTATCAACCTGGCATGTGAGCTGTCTCCCAGTGCACACACCTGGCATGGCAGAATGGAGGTAAGGACCATATGATCTGCTACCTGATCACTGACAATGTGAAACAGCACGTTACAGAGATCTCTGACAATTCCTCTATAGCATCAGAGGAAATCCTTTTCCTACAAGACATCAAATGAAGTAACAGATTCTATAACCATCCAGAAAAGCAGGGGATTTCACGTGGCTTAAACGACATCAAACAGATATGCAGGACACAGTGAAAAAAATCTCTGTCTTTGTGATGCTGCTCAGAAAAATGCAGACAAACAGAGGAGGAAAAGGACAGGATATATCTCAATGGACTCCTGTGCCTTTTAAGACGAATGGGAAGTTCCTTATTGATATTCAATATGACATCTTACTCCTGCTAAGGGCTTACTCTGCTAAGCTGTGCTCGATACTGAACTATGATGTGCTAGGAAGCATTTTTTATTTTAAAAGGATTACTTATGGTTTTCCAGACATTATGTCCCACATTATGAAGCTCTTAATAGAGCTTTTGATAGAAAAATTAATTTACCTTTTGACTAGCCTAGAGTGGAAAGACATGGATTAAGTAAATGGACTGTATTTTCAGTGGTCATACTTTATAGCAATATTAATAAAAATACATTACAACATGCTGTAACTGGACAAAAATGCTGCTAGTCATACATTTTAGTTTTTCCATAGAAATCTCAGTATGATGTCCCCTGCTAGAATAGTAGCTTATGATTACCCACCCCCCCAAGGAATTATACAAAGAGACCAAGCAAAATTACTTCAGGCAAGTGCTTTCCCACTGACAGTGAGGAAAGATGGAGACTCCTTGAAGCCCATTAAGTGGTACTTCAGTGATGACAGTATTATAAAATGTATGTATGCAACTGTTACAGACATCTGATTGTGAAAGTACCTTTTAAACCAGATGAAAAAAAAGAAATAACCCTTAGAACTGACGAATTTTCAGTCTTTATTTCAAGCCTTTTCTGAATAGCAGCCATCAACATATCTCCCTGAAGGAATGTTGATAAAAGGCTGTGTCCTAATGGACTCAGTAGAGTATGATTTATGCTCACAGAGGAGATAAACCATTTATGGAGTACAGGTAGCAGTGGATGAATGCAAGTGCTAAACAGAAACAACCGGTTTATATCTATAAAAGCTGCCTTCTTCGTACCAGTTTGGATATTGTATTAATTTCTACAGTGTGAAATGCCAGTTAAGACATCGCATTAAAAGCAGTAGTTCCCAAAATAAAGGTACTGACCTCAGTAGAAGCTGTGGCACGTAACAGTAGAGGGTTGAACTGAACAAAAATAAACTTGCAGAAGTGAGTATCATAAAAGGGGTTGCAAACCAGGAGGTGAAACTGCACATTTGGGAACTGAGAACCGAGGATATTTTGACTCTTTACCGAGTTCTACTTTATGGGTAATATATGCAAGTATTTGCTATGAATTCACCAAGATCTTACAGGAGCACTGTATAATGCTGCTTTAGAGCTCACTGCCTACCTGGCACTCTGGCTATTATTACAAATGATTGTGGCTACCATGCTGTGTATGACAGCATTCCAAACAAGAATCTTTCCCTGTAAATGATATACAGCAATACTCAGTGTTGTGGTTTAACCCCAGCTGACAACCAAGACCCCACTCATCTGCTCGCTCACCCACCCCAGAGGAGACGGGGGCAGAGAATCAAAAAGGTAGAAGTGAGAAAACCGGTGGGTTGGGATGAAAACAGTTCAATCATTAAAATAAAATAGTAATTGAAATAATAGGAATACTACTAATAATAATAATACTTTAATGAAATGGAAAATAAAAAATAGGGAGAAATAAAACAACAAAAAGACAAGTGATGCAACTGAAAACAAATGTTCACCAGCAACAGACTGGCCAACCCCCGAGCAGAAGCTCCCATGGTAATGTCCTCAATAATTTGTTAGCTGAGCACGGTATGACATGGTGTGGGACATCCCTTTGCTCAGTTGATGTCAGCTGTCCCAGCTCTGCTCCTCCCCACTTCTTGCCCACCCTCAGCTGACTTGCTGGTGGGATGGTGTGGGGAAGAGAAAAGACCTTGTCACCATGTAAGTACTGTTCAGCAACAACTAACACATCCCACTGCTATCAACACTGGTTTTACTCGTTATGACTTGTTCTAATTAGCAAGCTATTAAAATGTACTGGTATGTTTCTTTCCAAATATTTTGGAAGACACTGTTCTTGAGCAATCTTCCTATTCATGTTAAAAAGTGAACATTATAAAAAAAAAGTGGAGAGAGACTAAAGGCTTGTCATGTTAATTAGTGCAAAATCTTCTGAACCTACATTTGTTGTTGACAGACCTCCCAGCTAAGACATCCAAGACAGCAGATGCAATGTCAAAATAAACTCTGCAAACCCCATCTGACTTTACAGATAAGTCCATTGACCTCCTTTTATAATGCAAAAAACGTAGCCCAAAGCAGAAGTTAGTCTTTTGTTTTTAGACAATACACACTAGTTTGGGCAATGAAGGTATTAATATGTTCCTTTTTTAAAGCAGGTTGCACTCTGAACCTCACAGCCACCAATACTGAGGGAAATACATTGTACAATATTAAATATCTACACTTACTCCATAAATGAATTGATAGTGTCATAATCCTTAGCTTTAACTAAATATTTAAATATCCCTAGTCACTTATAAGAATGTACATAATCAACAGAACATGCAGCTTTATTCAACTATTAGTGAATGTTCCCACACTTCATTGAAAGAAATTAATTCATTCATGTAAGTAAGCTACAGTCTTGTCATCTTAATCACAGTCCTTGTCTACAAACAATTAAGGAGAACTTGCTTCACTATTTGAAAAGAAAAGTCTGAGTTGTTAGGAACTTCATTTATTTTATCAGCACAAATATTTATCTGCAGTATGTTACTCCAAGAGCAAGAAAATGGTTTGCATCTTTTATTCCTCGATTTTGGTCTCTTTCCTCAACCATTAACATATAAGAATCTAGGTAAGTTGGGACATGATTTTAGAAACCTGTGAAACAGAAACCCACGTGTCAGCATGTACGTCCAATAACTTCAGTTTGGTATTCTTCCAACAGTGTGATCTACAGGTATGAGTTCCCAGTGCTACAGATGAGATGGCTCCACAGGCAAACCTGTAGTTAGGTTTTCATTCAGCCAGTTGTAATGAAGAAGGAATGACAGCTCTTGCACAGGACCCCAGTCACATAACTTCAGCCATTCAGAAGTTAGACATTCAGCCTAAACCATTTCCAGTTTTCAAGGAGAGAAAGAGTGAGATACACAGAAGATGAGTTGTTCCACTTAGGTAATTAAGCATCTTTCAGCACCGCCTTTCTCCTTTGTTGGGTTCTATATGACTGATCCGTACTAAAGATACATTAGGATGATGAAAGGTTGTCTGAAATTAGCTGGGGTGACTCTCACCCTTTCTGTGTGGGTTAGCATAGAGTCTTCATGCAGTGTATGAACTGTGCAAATTTGCATCACAACACATCACAAAATATTCTGCTCAAGCAGGTCACCGTCAAGCATGACACACTAATTCTATCATGTAAAATTGCGTCCCAACAGATTCGTCTTTTCACCCAGGCACGTGGTAACAAAATATAGAGCCATGTATGGTTCATGCACTGTTGCTGGAAGATGTGATGGTAATAGAAGAAATCTGCAAAAAGTGATGTTACCTCTGTATGGGTACAGGCTACACTGGTACACTTTCCAGTTGTTTTTATGCAATTTGTGACTTCCAGAATAACAGTTACCAAAATATTTTCTAGTTTACATCTGTTTGGCAAAATAAGATTTTGATTTGGACTTCTGAAACCAGGAAGGCCAAAAACTCACTCCATGTACGATCAGGAAACAGTTAAGCATTGTAAATATCTGCCTGGGGCTAGGAGCTCCCACAGTGCCATCAGCTGCCTGCAGGAAACCAAAAGTGATCTAATATGAATCTCTATTAATCTCAAATTCACTCTAGAAGTAAAATTTAATACTTTTCCATGTTCAAACTTGAAGAAAACTAAATCTGAAAGGAAGAGTCAGAGGTCTTCCATGGCAGGTTTCTTTCCCAGCTGAGGACTGGATGAGGTGTAGGGCAGAGACTTGTTCTGTACTTCTAGAGGCAGTGATTCCACATCCTACCCACAACATTTTTTCCAGTTACTCACTGCCCTCCTTACTAGAATGCTTTTCCTCGTTTCTATCCTGGACATCTTTGCAGCTTAAGCATATTACTTTTCATCCTAGCTAGCTCTCAAAGACAGACAGAACCTTTCTTTTTCCATAGTCCTTTTGTTACATAAAGGTCGTGTCTTAATTTCAGTCTTTTCTTCACGTTAATAGCCCCACAGGGTTCCTGGATCTCTCTCCAGTTCTGTGGGCTGGACTGGATCTACCTCTAAACTGCTTTGCTCTAGACAATGCCCTTATGCGTTTCTGGAAATAGGTGTACTCACAACTGCAAATAGCATCCCAACCACAACTTCAGTATTGCTGTCTAGAGTAGAAGGAGTATTCCATATGCCTTGATGGCTGTTCTCCTTCTCTTAAATTCCAGTACAATGGCTGAAGTGTTTTGTAGTATCACGATACTGTTAACTAACACTGAGGTTGTTATAAAATGCAACCTTTCAATTACTTTCAGAACTGTTATCTTCAGCTGACTCTTCTCCCTCATTTGTGCCACCCCATGTGGGTCCTGGTATTTGTTTATGTCAAAATTTGAATTAGCTTTCCTAAACATTCCTCCAATTTGTTGTCCATTTTGAATTCTGTTTTCCAGCCTGGGATGCCTTCCAGTTTCTTTTCACCCACAGTTTTTACTAAACGCCCTTTATATTCAGGCTTAAATGGATAAATACTCAGTGCAGAAAAATTACAATGCCATGAGCTCCATGTTCTACCTTGTCATTCGAGTAAAAGCCTGCAGTTTTGTGTAACAATGTACTCAACCACAGTTTTTTAAGTGTATTAGATAAGGACTGTAGAAGTTATCACTGCTGTTAGGGAAGTTCGAAATATCCTATGGCTCTGTATATTCTTTTTTATCTGAACTACTACTTTATCTCACCTGCCACATTTTAAAGATAAAACAGCAGCAGACAGAGATTTACCGTGATGAAGTGCACTGTTGTGTCATACAACTCTCTGCCTCACTGGTGTTTTCAAGGCCCTCTTTTTCTCATACCAGAGCTTAGTTAAGGCATACAAAGCACAGTGAGAAGGCAGATTGTTGGTTTTGCCTGTTAGTCTGACTGAGTCACACCTATGGTGAGGTCAGATTGACTCTAGGATAGTCCTCCTCAACACAGCATCTGACTTTTCTTCATTGATATCTTCTCTTACTAAATTAACAAATATTTGCATAGCTAAATATTGCATACAGACATACTGACTGAAGTATATTCCAAAAATGGTTTTAGACTCCAAGGTCTATTTCATCAGCTATTTTGACATTCAACATCTAAGTTCCTATTAAGTAATCAAACACTGTCATCCATTAAGAAAACAAATCAAAAGGGCAAAGTGTGGATGGACATGGCAGTAATCACTCCTACTGGACTGACAGCATACAATAAATATGCTTTTTGACAGATTTACAGAACAGGCATAGTTTCAGCTTAGTAACCCTATTCAAATTCTGTTCCTCAAGGAAAACTCAGCTCAATTGCTTTTAGTGCTCAATATATGTAGATTTCATTACCCATTGTTCTCTCTTTTCTTCAAAAGTACCAACTGGGCTATCAGTTAAATATCCTTGTGGAGGTAATGATTTGCATTCTGCAGATATTGCATTTTTTTTTCAAGTAGTTAAAGACTTCGATATAAACCATCAGTCATCAGCCATCCTCTTCATGTTACTCAAACCTATCTGATGTATATATTGCCTCTCTTCAGTTTGAACTCCGGGAATTAAGCAGTTCAGCTGATCACACAGTTCACAAGTTTTTTTGCAGACCCTTAGATTACAAGGAGATCTTCCAGGAACATTCATGAAACATGAAAGAACACTTGAACAGAAGAAAGTCATATTAAACACTTACCTAGTTTCTCTACGTTCACATTCTAGTCTTGAAATCATCTTTGAATATTTTTAATCTTTGGGAAAAAGAGATATAAAATAAAAATAGAACAAGGCAAATGCTGTAGGTGGAGTTGTAGTGCTATATAAAGCTGAGGTTCATGACCTTTCCAGAAAGCCCTGACATCAGTCGCTTATAACTTCATCAGACCATGACCTTTAACAGCTATTTTTCACATACTTCATTGTCTGCATAAAATTGAATCTTCCATAATTTCACATTTAAATTTATCAGAAACAGCTTGTTTTTTCCCCTCAGAATGCTAGAATAAAGGTATCTGTTTTCTCTTCTTATTCTGGCTAAGTTATGCGTAACAGTTACAAAGTTAGGATCTCAAAAGATAAAATTCAGGACTGAAGTCACATGTGTAACCCACTGTGACTCCACCATGTCTATGTTGTACAGCACACAACCCCTAGTCGTATAAACACAACTTTTTTTGCAAGATTCCTGCTTCATTCACTTCATCAGGTCATTAACAGTTATTTTGCAAGCAAGTCGCCAGTATTACTTTTCTTAATGCCCATCTACCATTAAATCGGTGAATGTGCAGTAAACTGCAATCCAGGCTGACAGGATTATAGTTCCAACCTCCCTGTGCAGACAGTCACAGCCACCTCCCCCCCAGAACAGGGAGGGAAGAGAAGAGGGTGATGGGAGGAAGGGCATTCCTCTCTGAAAATGCAGTCAGCTAACACAGAGAAAGGCACTCCCAGCTGTAGTGGAGTGACCACAGGGAAGGCTCAGTGCAGAACTACTGCCCTTTAAACATCTACTTGTATAAAAGGTGTTGCACTTCTTTCATAGGCAAAACTCTCAGCCATCAAATAATGTCCAGTCCAGCTAAAAAACCCCACATGTATTCCATCAGCAGCATTTGACTCTGCCTAACCTGAGTCACCACTAGTGCAAGACTACCCTCTCTGTGTCATGAGTCAGGGTTCCTGGAAAAGATGGTTCATGGGCCATGTAATCTCAGAAGACAGATGTAGTCAAGCAGGTTGACATAAAACTGCACATGATCTTAAATTCAAGCATTTCTTAACTTTGTATTTCTACTTTTGTGACTTTAGTAGCTTTTTATTGTATTATATTCGTATACACATCAATGTATACTGTTTCCTTTAGGTAAGGTCTCATGCTTTTTTTCTTTTTATTTTTTATTTTCACCTTGTTCCTATCCACACACCTGAACATTATTATTTGTCATGGGAAATAAGGGCTGAATACTTGCCTTATAAATCCCTGATATGTCATACACCTCTGTGACATTATAAATAACAGTAAATAAAAAATAAATCAGAAGCTTATTTTGTGCAGTCACGTTATGAAGCACTGTAGAACTTCTGAATTAGATGTTGTTGGGAGAAGAGGGTTAAAAGCAGAAGAATGGCAAGAAGGATGGTAGATTTGCTCAAGTGACCCTGCAGCTGGGAATGCCAAGGCCAGGAGTACAACAGTGTGGGAAACCCCATATATTATGGCTTCAGATGTTTGTCCTCTGTCTGTCACACAGACATTTATTGATTTGGTACAATTAAAAATAGATTTGATGCTCTGACACAACATTTTTCTCTACTTCATTGTATTCAATACAAAATTATCCTTAGTTGGTTTAATGCAGCACACAGTGTTACAAAGGAGACAGAAGTTCATAGGTGGTAACAGTCATAGTATGTATTAATTAATGGCACAGTTGTTCAAAAATCCATGCTGTCATTTTACTGACATTCACTCTACTGAAAAAAAAAAAAAATTATTCATCTGACAAGAGTACAGATATGACAAAAGAAGAACATATACTATGGAGAAGTAGAGAGGGAGAAAAAGAGAGAGAGAGAGAAAGAGAGAGAGAGAAACATTCTGAGAACTCCAAATGGACACGTGCATGTATGAATGTAGGAAATCATAATGAATGTAGGAAATCAAGTATCCCTATACCTCAAGAGTCATGGACTGTACCACTCCTTATAGCAATACAGACACATAAAGATGAAATCCTACTATGTTCAAAACAATGCTCATCACAGACTTTTAACCATTTAAACATACATGAGACAAGATATGTTAATGGAAACTTAGAAAATGACAATTACAACTATATACATGTCCTAAACTAAGACACTTACAGGTTTAAAATATATTAACACGGGGTTAGCCTAAAAGTTGACTAAAACCCCTCATAAAAATGCTGACTCCATATAATGAAAATCACCACAAAAGTCCACTGTTTCTCTCAACACATTTTATGAAGAAACCGAGAGGTATCTTCAGGATGTCCCAAAGCTGTGAAATACCCAACTTATGGTATCAGAAACCTGGGTGGCTCCTTAGATCCAGAGGCCAACAAGGAACAGCCACCCACCCCAGTTTTTATTGATCCATTTTTCAAGCTATAGAAAGTGAATGAATTAAACTGAGAAAGCAATTAGCATTTGGCTGCAAATGCTGCAGCTGATGTAGAGAAGTGAATAACTCATTAAGAGTAAATAAAATGGTATTTTATCTAAAAAAAAAAAAAAAAAAAAAAAAAAAGACAGGAAAAAAGTAACCAGAATGTTCTTCTAGCTGGATTTCAGAAGGTCTGGAAGTGAATAAAACTGCAGTCCACAATGAGGATACAGTACATTTTGCAAAATGTAATGGAAATGTCCCTTTAAAATGGAGTCCAAGGGCATCTGTCACAGTGTAAAATTTCTCTAATCTGTAATCTTGCAATCACAATCTCTTTCATCCATCAGCATCTCTTTAAAACGATTTTCTTGTCTGGCTAGTGAGATTGATAAAAAGAGCAACCACCATGGAGCTGCCTCTAAATTATTTGAAAGGCTACAAGATAGAAGAATAATTGAATACAATCTACGGCGATGGTATCCATTTATAGTGTCTTTCTAAAAACGTGGTGAAATTCAACTCCTGTTTTCCATGGTCCATGTCTTCCACCCTTGCAAAACCATCATTTAGAGGTCAGATGCAGACTTTGCTTTATCATCCTGGGTTCTACACTGTTGTATGACATGCATGAGATGAATCAAGCCAGGGAACAAGCATCAGCTCTCCAGGTACTTCAGTGAGACTCCAACACCCCAGACTGGATCTGAATGCTGCCTGGGTATTTGGATTAGCAAGAAGTCTTTAGAACACATCTGCCTTCAAACTTTTTCTGTGGTGTAGCTGTCTCCAGTCTCAAAGTTTGGTTTTCCCTGTTGTAACATGAAGGTACATACAGCGTTCACAGGCAGACCTTCATGATTTGCACTTGAAAAATGTTAAATACAGGAAACTGGTTTTCTGCTTTACACCCCGACAAAACCACCCCTAAAACCATCCAAGTCTAAGAAAACCTGGTGCTTTTAAATAACTCCAAATTTCAAACTGTTTTCTTTTAGTTAGTTATACCTGCTGCATCACACTTCCAGGAATAAAAAAATAACAAGAGAGAAGAGTCTAACAACAAAAGATCAAGCTTTTGATACTTAGCATACAGCATTCCTTGGTTCTTTACCACTCACATGCTATTAAAAGTGTTGTGGTTGTGATACTTCTGAAAGGACATTGTTCATGTGTGGTTAACATTGCCAGACACAGTTAAGTGCTTCCCCTTCCACCCACAATGAGGAATACAGTGTCTGAATAAGACACCCCTGCTGCTGCTCTGTAACTATTGTTTTTTTATTTTTTGACTCAAGCAGGATATCTACATATTAAAAATAATCTAGACAAATGTTCCCTATTCATATAAATTTTGTTCATTCAGCTTCTCTGTGCAGCTTCTTAAGAGTTTTGATTTTTTTTTTGTGTCTTGAAACAACACATATTATAGGCATAAAGGATATTTTTGGCAGCATTTATTAGGAAGCCTACCAGACACAGAAAAGTCATTGCTGTATAATACCAATGTAAATAACATTAAAATTAAGGTAACTTCTGCTTTCTGTTTTCAAACTATGTGATCCCAAACAGTTTCACTTCACAAGAAGATGCAAACATTTTTACATGTACAACTAGGTCAACTTTGACAGAAATTTGGTTGAGATTGTTTTTCCCATGTTCGCATTCGAAAGGGAAGACAAACGAGATCTTTCAGCTGTCCCATATCCATGATGCATTGTAAACATTTTTTTTAATTGCAATAATGCAAATAATAAATGCAAAGTTTTGCATTCTGGAGCCTCATTTTTAATTTAAAATGGATGTTGCTCCTAGGCTGTCCCCTAAAGCTCTAAAGGTTTTGTATGGTCATGTGATGCTTCCATTCTTGCACAGACCACCTGGACCTCTTCTGTAGTGTAACAATGAGAAAAAACACCCCAAATTATCTATTATCACACTGATTTAATTCTTTCTGATGGCTTGCCACAATTCTAAAGGCAAGTGTTTGAGTTCAAACTGATCTGGTCCAAGACAGAACATTAGAGACTGTTCAAAGACACTTAAAATACATGTATCTGTGTGTACTTGTACACCTACAGAGAAAAACATGTTATTAGAGCACAAAGTGTTGTATCTTTCTTACCATATGGACTAAAGAAAAACTAGAAAGCCAGCCTAAAATTTCAGGATTAGTAAACTCCTTCTGGATTTTGGCAGAAACTCTGCCACCTTGACGACATGCATTACTATAGCTGTTAGAAGTACAGTTTCTTTCTGGTAAAATTCTATTGTATGCACAAAATCAGGTAACCAGTAACAGTATAAACGGCATATTTATTGGAATAGCCACACTTCTGCTGCTTCTATAAACTGGAAGGACTGTTAACATTCTTGCAACCCAAGGATTTCGAAATCAATTCCGTAACAGTTAAGACAGTGGTGTTCAAAGCATTTGGAACAGTTCCGATTTTTTTTTTTTTTAATACTTTATTGTAGTTTTTATTTGGAGGTAGTCTGTGGAAAAGTTAAGTCAGCGCTAAATCAAGCCCCAGAAAACAAAATACCACAGAAAACAGAATAAGTGCCACTTGTTCAACTTTAAGATATCCCTTGGATTATATCATTTTAGGTGTATTGCTTCAGCATGAAGATCCCAGATACCACGCAGCAGCAAACTGTACACGAGGACTCTGATATTAACTAAGTATTTATTCTGACTGTAAAGTCAGGAATGTGGGTTATATGGAAAGATAGTTAATATTTTAAATTATAATTTTATAAAATTTTGTAGCCTGAATCCTGAACTGGATTCACAGTTCAGTGAATCCTGAACTGGAGGTGCCCACACTGTTTGGCCGGAAGAATATTTATGACTGGGTTACAAGGTCAGCTCAGATCTGACAGAACTCGTTAGTTCAGGTGCAGTGATGCAGAAATGCTTCATAGCTCTTCCAGAGCTAGCACTAATCCAGAAATAGCACATCTGCTTTTTGTGCATCAGTCAGATACTGTGACAATTATAAACTGACTTCACAAAAAGATGTGTTGGGTGTCTCCACAGCCTGTTCTCACAAACAGGAGTACTTCTTGCTATTTGGAACACTCTCTCTTCCTCCTCAGAAAGCAATGTGGGTTCTTCTTGGATTGTCAGCTCTGAGCACTATGGGTGACACCTAATTCATTTTCTAGAAGGGTTTAATACGTTAAATCATAAATGCAGAGATGCCAGGACAGCATTTAAGCAAATACAAAGTCCTTGACCACAGTACAAAGATCGAGTGACTGGGTCTATAGGGAACAGCTGACAAATGTTACAAACAGAACAAAACTACAGCTGCATGTGAGCTAATTTTTGCAGTATCTGTCTCATATCTGCTCACTGATCCTTGAGATTAGAAAAGGGCTCATTGACAAAGTCATGACATGAGAATTTAGGAGAAATACTATAGAAAAGTCCCATTACCTGGGTTTATACTGAAGTCGCTTCATTCTATTTCTAAGTACGTGTTTGTATAAAAATAATGCTATTGAATTAATTTGTACTATTTACAGGTTATACTAAGTCCAACTATGTTTCAGTTGAAAATAAAAATGGCAATATTTTTTCCTATTTTCTTTTTCTGCATCTCTTAAGGACCTGAAGTTTTCATCAATTTATCTCTATTTACTTATGTCCTTCATTCAACATAAATGTAGTTGCTTTTATTATCCATATGAACATATAATAGCCTTAGAATGAAATTATAGATGCTTGAATGCCAGTGCATATGACCAGGAGGTCTGACAGCTAATGGTATCCCATGTCTCACCCTATGCAGTTCCCCTTAACAGTATCTTTCCATCCAGTAGTGCTATGCTTTCATATTTCTTAAAAGGAATGCCTACGTACAGACGCTAATCATTGTAGTATACAAGAGGAGGAAAGGTGAATTACCCCATCCATTAACTGATCCTTTAACCAGGGAGAATCACAAATGGGACAGGATGAAGAAAATGTGCTCTCCATGCTCCAGCATGTCAGTACACAACAATAATAAAAAAAAAAAGGCTTGTGTTCATGGTATAACTTCATGTCAACACAATAGACAGCTCTGACATAACAGCTTCCAATACTGTTCTTTTTTTGCTGATTGTGACAGTCTGAGATGGTTCTCAGAAGGCTACAGATCTTACAAACTGATATACTTCTGGAAATGGTGTTGAAACAGAATCTTCTCCCATAGTTAGTGAATCTTCTGACACTTAAAAGATTATTATGTATGCTCCCTCTTTTTTTTTCCTTTTCCCCACCTTTATGTTGTTTTTCATCCAAAGCAGAGATTACCAATACCAATCAATTCTTCTTAAAGGTTTTGCTCAAGTCTTCCTAAAAAGCTATTTATCAGCTCCTGTTGCCCAGCACCTGATTATCTTCTGTGCTACAATAAAGTAATTATTTTAAAGAAAAATTTACTTTTAAAAAAGCCCTGGTTTTCGTCGCATCATAACTTGCTATTGTATATGCTTATCCTTCTTCCAGCCATTGTTCTTAAACAATGCACCATTCTTTAATATCCACTTAAAAAGACACAATATTGCTATAAAAACAAAAGCTAGGACCAGTAACTAGGCATGGGCATATGGTACAGGAAGTCATAAAGACTGGAATGGCCCAAACCTACATCTTCATTTCAACATAACTATGTATTTCTTTAAAGCCATGTAAATTCATAACACATCTTTTCTCAACTAATCCACAATTCTAGTCTGCACTGACCCACATAACATTTTAAACATGGACATCACACCCACTCGTATCACGACCTTTTATATGTAGAAAGAACATCCTAAGACTCCTCTTAATCACTAGTGAGCAAAACTTCAAGCACTTGTATAACAGGCCTGTATAATAACTGTGATGCTTTTCTTGGTTTAAGGTAAAAACAGGGGGGAAAGGTGATAAATGTGGCTACAGCATACCAAAATATGGTATGAAAATAGTTATATTTATATAGGCATGAATAGTTATAGTTATAGTTGTAGTTACAATTACTGTGAACCAATAAAGATCCCATACAATCCAAACCAATCTATGATTCTATGATTCTATGATATTTGCTTTTGTGTCACAACACTGCTTTCAAGCTATTGACTTTTGATTTTCTCTAAATGTTGCTTACTGCTGTTTTGCTAAAATGGAAACTCTGCTTTCATCAAAATTAAAATGATGAAGATAATAAATAACTCCCAAATAGAATATATTTTTTTTAAAACCATGACTGAATTCAATGAACTGTGTACAGATTTTATATGTCTTAAGAAAAAGGAGTCACTTCTGCATTCTTTTTGCAGAGACAGTCTGTACAGTCCCATCTTATTGACACGGATTTCTTCTATCATAGAGACCCTTTGCTTTTAGCTGTAGGTATGGTCACATGTCAAGAATTGGGACCTCAGTCTGTCAGTGGCATTGTCTCTCTTGTTGCTATGTGTTTTAGAGAATTTGACATTCAACCAGACAACAAAGTATCAATTTAGCTACAGCATTCCCTACTATGGAAATGGACATGGCATTTTAGAAAATTGTCAGCTTCAACCTGTAATTACCTAAAGAGAAGTCACAGTAGTACCCCCTGCGCTGGAGCAGAATTCTGCCAGTGCAAACAATGTCTGCAAAAGCACATCTGCAAATTGCAGCACATCTGTAAGACAAAAACCAACCTAAAAATTCCCTCTGGAGAATGAAATAAAAATTAACCTCTCAGTATGGCAGCTTAGTTGGAGGAAGGTTTATTTCAACATACCTACTGGTATTTTCTGTTCCCTGTAGCAATGAAAACAGGTACTAGGAAGGCAACAGAACAGAACTTCAAAATTCCAAAGTCATGAATTTTGGAACGGCTCAAATAGCTTTAATGAATTATACTAATCCTAGAATCAGTAAAGGAAGGAAATTAGATTCAAGTATATTCTTTTAAATCGTTTAAGCAAACCATCATGCCTCCTGAAAACAGAAATCTTTCAAACTGTATTGTAATAATGGAAGCATTGAAAATCCCTTACATGCTCCGAAGAAGTATGAAGTATTACAAAGTTAAGTATTGCAATTATTATACTGTATACCTAGTGGAAACCATGTAAAAAATATTAGTTTCTATTGTACATATTCATATTTGGTAGGAGATTCCACAAATTTACTGAATCTTTCCTGAAATCCCGGATTTACACTGATTAAATTTTGTCAGAAAAAAGAAGGAGTTATTTTAATTTACCCATTACAGGTCTTATATAGAGTTGGTCACAAATCACAGGAAAGCTTTGGAATGATAATATATATCTTAAGATATGCTAATATGTAACATTACATGCAACACATTAAATAACATTATTCAATGTTGTGAGAGCCTTACCAAAAATCAGTATAGCAGAACTCAGACATTGGTATTAAATCTCATGCAAAACGAAAGAAAAAGTAAACTGTGGACAGCCTAAAAGCTGTTTACTTCCCTTACTGGTATTCCCCTCTCCTGCTGTTATAGGCTGAGCCAGGTCAGCAGCCAAGAACCCACACAGCTCAGTTCTCTCTGCCCAGCAGGACTGAGTATAGGATAGGAAGATCAAAAGTAAGAAAAGTCATGTGTCAAGATAAAGAATTTAATAGATAAAGAGGGAAAAAAAAAGAGTTAAAAAAAACCCAAAAAAAAAACCAAAAAAACAAACAACCAAAAATCACGACCAAACCAAATGATGCAGAGTTGGTCACTCACTGCCTCCCAAAAGCACAGAGATGACCAGAAAGTCATTGTGGCCACCTTGGAAGAAGCCCACATTTTTCCATCCTTCATCTATCCCCAGTTTTGACTGTCAAGCATGACAGGGGCTATTCCTTTGGTCATTTGCAGGCAACTGTCCAAACTCTGTCCCTCCCAACTTCTTGTGCACCTCTGGGGACAGGGGCAGAATGAAAAATGGAGAAAACATTGCCATTGTGAAGCAGTGTACAGAAATAGACAAATTATTAGTTTACTATCAAACTAATAGACAAATTATTTGTTTGTTACTGTTTTAGCCAAAGTCAAAGACATAGCACCATATTGGCTCCTGTGATGAAAGTTAATTCCTTCCCAGCCAGGTCCAGTAGAATTGCTTATGTATAACTTAAAGCCATGCAGTATTGATGATTTTTTTTCACCAATTTGAGACTTCTCCTTAAAAAACAGATCATAGTTCATAATGACTTTACAAAAGCTATTTCCTGCAGATTATGCTCTGTTCACATTTGGATGTTGATAGGAAAAGAACAGTGCCATCAAAACAGGTCTGAGAATTAGGTTTTCTAAGTTATTATCTTTTTTTTCTAATGTGGAGACAGTGCCAATAAGAACTACACTGCCACTACAGCAATTACCAAAAGTCTCGTTGAAATGGACCAAAACCAGAGACCTTTCTAACTGGCATGCTATATGAGAGATTTGTACTTTGGGAGCTCTATTAGCCATAAAGTGCGTGTATGGTCCACTTTGCAATAAGGAAAGAGAGCCAGTGTTTTCACATAGAAAATAACGCCTGTATCCCACATTAGTGCTTACACCAATTTATTATGGGGAAGAAGGAAGTGGACTTTTCCTCCTGCAAGCGCTGCCCGTCATGGGACACTGTGCCATGTCATGCAGCACAGTCACAGCTGAAGGAGACCTGCCCACTCAGGCCTCAGTCAAGGCCCATCATGCCACTCATCAGTCCTGTATGAGCCACATCAGGATCAGTCTGTCCTTGGGCAGTCCCTGGCAAAGGATAACGGCCCCTTTAGGCTGTGTGGTCTCATCTGCCATGGAAATTAATTCCCTGTCACACAAGGTGCTGAGGAAGCCTTGAAGAGGGACTTTCCTTCAGCTCTCTGTCTGGGCACACTGGAGTCTCCACACCTGGAGCTGATTGAAATATAGCATGCTTTTTGTGTGAAATATAACAGGAGGGAAGATACTGTGTTATGGTAGGCCCCTGTGTTGCTCCAGAAGGAAACCTCTAACTCCAGAAGGAAACCTCTAAAAATCTTTTTCTCACCAAAGTATCGAGAGACACAGAACTTCAGTATTCCAGAATTCACCAATTCCCAGTCGGTGTGTGCACCAACATGCACCCATTCGCTTCTCCCTTCTGAGAAACCCTCATCTCACACACTTCGATCCTCGACCCCCAGCGTGATGCTGAGCAACGGCATGTCCATCTTCCAAGGCCAGATGCCCGCAGGACAAGAACCCAAACCGCAGGGTACTAGGGAGAACCGGCACGGCGGGGTCCCAAGGACAGCTCCGTCACACGGCGCCGAGGGCACTCACGTCACGGGGCCCCGAAAAGCCCGTGCCGAGGGGTCCGGAGGGGACCGACGGCTCCTCACCCCCGGGAGAAGCGACGCCGACGGGTCCGGGGGCTGCAGCCGCCCGTGCCCGGGGTCCCTCTCGACGGGGCCGCCGCCCGAAAGAGGGGTCCGGGGGGGCGCGAAGGAGGAGGCAGCGCTCGTCCACACCCCGCTGAGGAAGTGGCCGCGGCTGCAAAAAAAACGAGGAAGCGGCGGATCCGGCGGCGCGGAGAGAGGGTCCATCGGCGCTCCCTCCAAGGCTCGGCACGGCAGAGCCGCCCTGCCCAGCGCTCCATCCCTGCCGGCCGAGGGAGGAGGCGGCGGAGCGGGGCCGAGCGACCCGCGGGCAGCCGTGAGTAGCGGCCCGGCCGCCAGCACGGGGAGCCGGCTGGCCCGGCGACACCGCCCTGCCCCTGCTCCGGCCCCCGGGGCCCCGCCGGGCTGGGGGCCGGGCCGGGCCGATGGGAGCGGGCGGCGCTGCTGCAGCATCCCGCGGGGTTCGGGGTGTCGGGGAGCGCGATGACGAACCGGCACAAACGGGAGCGGGAGCGCTCAGCAGCGGGCGGGGAGGGAGGGATGCGGAGGGAAGCGCGCTGGGACGCGGGAGAGCGGGCATCCGTGCCGGGGAAGGAAGGGAGCGAGCGGGCGGCTGAAAAACGCACCACCGCCAGGTTTCAGAAGCGCTGAAACCTTCCTGTGCTTCCAGTGGTTCGGGAAAATAAAAGCCGCCAGAAATTTAAATCTAAAATGTAGGGAAAAAAAAAAAAAGAAGAAAAATTGTTTTCACTGTGTCTCGGTGCGTTATTGCGCTGGCAGGTTTTAAACAAAGACAAGTGTACGCAAAAGTAGGGCTTGTGTCTAAATGGTGTATAACCTGTCAAAGCTTCGATGCCTGACAAAATGTCTTTAAAAATGCGGGTTTTTTCTTATGAAACTTCCCTATTCTGTTTCCCAGAAAACAACTGTAGTTAATGTTTTACTAGAAGTGCTAAAAGTAGTTGATTCTGGAAGTAATTTCTCTTTGTGTTATGTGTTCTGCCAGCATTATTCAGTTACCTTTGTTAGCACTGTACTCCATAAAACTTTATGTTGTAGTTGTTCAGATGAGTTTCAAGTGATGTTATTTCGGACAAAGATAAACGATACTTTTGTTAAGTGAAACAATCGAGTAGAAGAGTGGCAAGTGGACTCCCAGTCTGATCAGGTTACATGATGAATCAATTATTGAAAACGATTTTAAAACAAATTATTCTTCTTAAGAGCATTAATATCTTCTAAATTTTTTTATGTTCTTTTCTGTTCGGTTTCTTTCATGCTCTTTTTGTCCACAGAAGCTTAGATCTCCTGAGCCCTTGAGTTGAATCCACAGAATAATCCATGGGAAAAAGCATCCAGTATAGAACTACTATCAGCATGTGTAATTTTGCAGTCTTGGAGGCCATAAACAGTAGAAATGTAGGGTAAATTAAGGCAGTCCACTTAGAGGAACTGTGACTTCTTTTTTTTTTCTTCATCTCTCAGTTCAGCATTGAGTGATAGACAAATAAGGAAGTTTGAATGCTGTTTATATTGTGACAGTTATCCTGTGGGGGAGAAAGATTATAGTTATATATATGTATATTTTAACTAAAAGGTTTGAAATCAGCTGTGATGCTTAAAAATGGCTGAAATAGATAAAAGTATATAATTAAAAGTTTCACATTCACTTGAGATACCTGTGAAATATCAAGAGAAATAGAGTTGACATGTTCTGGTTTTACTTCTGTTAAAAAATATTAACATTTTGTCAAAGCAAAGGTGAACTGTGCAGCTTTCCATTTTGCACAGAGTTGCAATAATGATAAAAGAGAAGAATTAGATCCACAGTCACAGGTAGAAAAAAACTGAAATTTATTTTTAAAAGTAGCTAGAAGTTTATATTGAGCACAAAATAACAGATTGGAAGACTGATGGTGAAATTATAAACTGGTCTTAAGCACCTTTAAAGATACCAGTGACAAAAAAAAAAAAAAAGTAGAATCATTTAATTAGTCTCCTATCCTTTCTTTGGTATCTGTTGTGCCAGAGGCACTGGAATTGGGAGATATCACTTCTGAAATGTATGTTGTGTTCAGAACCATAAGTTTTTTGAGGGTTTTTTTTCCTTTTTAATCCTTTTTCAATATACAGAAAACAATGAGTCTGTTGTTGTTGCTGTTTTGAATACTGTGACTGTAAGAGATTTTTTTTTGCATCTGAATTCACTGAAGATTCTAGGTAGTGTCATCCTTTTCCCAGTTTTATAGACTTAGGGATAAGTGCCTCAAGATTTGTTGTGTACAGATTGTGCCAGAATCTGCTTTCAGTTGCGTGTGTTTAGCTCCAGAATAGCACAGCTGAAAAGGGGAACTTGTCTGGGTCTATATCATGATTACAAGGAATACAAGACTTATCTTTAAATGTGAGTAATACTCACAGAAAAATCATTCCAATGAGCTGTTTAAAACTACTTCTTTTTTACTTAAATGTACAAACATGCTGAAGTGAGTTGCTCAGATGGGACAGGAGTACTTGTACTATTCAAGGAATCTGTTAAACAGCTGAAGATGCACTTGAAGGTGTTTGTGAGTGTCAGTAGTAAGGTTCAGTCATAAGAATGAAAATTTCTCACCTTGCAAGGATTTACACAATCAGGTTCTTAATGCTTAATTTAATTAAAAATAAAAAGGTATTTTAAATTATAGAGAAACAATTTTGTAATCCACTTTAAGAGTAGTTTTGTTTGCATTTGATGAAAGAAGAAAATCTTGGGGGAGGAGGAGAAAGCAGCTCATTTTATGTCTCAGCTGGCACTTCTGGAAACGCTTTTTACAGAAAAACATTCTTAATGTCTGCACCACTTTCACCAACAAGCATTATTAATTTCTGCAGTTGGATTTAAGCATTTTGACCACTCTTGCGAGAAAAAGAAGCCTTGGGCTTTGCAACATCCTTCCCTATTCTTTTATGTGGTAGAGCATAGTGCAATACACAGTTATAGAAATTTATCTGAGGCATAGTTAAAAAAAAATTGATCACAAAGTTTTTGGTTCGTATTTGCATTTTTCTCCTTTCACTTAAGGTTCCAGCAGCAAGATTACATTGTTAATGTTGTCTAGCTTTTAATTTCATGGCACAGGGTAATGTGTAGGCATACGATTAAGCAGAAGAAAACCTTTTACCACTGACTTCTGCCTTTCATGTTAGGGTGATGGGAAAACATCAGCATTGTAAGTGGAAGAACTGTGAAGGAACCTATAAAGAAAGCCTCCACCAAAAAGAAAAAATTCCAGAATTTGCTGTAGGAAAGGACAGTTGATAAATATACATTGTGTTTGACACAAAAATATCACCTACCTCGAAAAAATAAAATAAAATTTAGTAGTTTTTCTTTACATTCAAAAGTTAAAATTAGATTATAACTTCCTGTACCTACACATACAATGATTATTAAGTGGTCACTTCTTTAAAAGCAGCTCTTCTAAAAATGCAAGAAAAGGTAAAAATATTTTTGAGACTTATGGAGATCCTAATGTTCTAAAGAAACTTCAGTATATCCATATTTGGACCAGTGTTATTTTATATCTTCTTAATTCTTCATATGAAGAGATTGAGTGCACCCTCAGCAAATTTGCAGAGGACACTAAGCTGAGTTGTGCAGTTGAGTTGACACTCAACTCAACTTACACCCTGAAGGGTGGGATGCCATCCAGGGGGACCTGGACAAACTCAGAAGTGGGTCCATGGGAATCTCATGAGGCTCAACAAGATCCAGTGCATCGTGCTGCACTTGGGTCAGGGCAACCCCTGGTATCAGCACAGGCTGGGGATGAGCAGATTGAGAGCAGCCCTGCTGAGAGGGACCTGGGGGTGCTGGTGGGTGAGAGACTGGACATGACCCAGCAATGTGCACTCACAGCCCAGAAAGCCAGTTGTGTCCTGGGCTGCATCCAAAGCAGCGTGGCCAGCAGGGCAAGGGAGGGGATTCTGCCCCTCTGCTCTGGTTAGACCCCACCTGGAACCCTGCATCCAGCTCTGGGGTGCTCAGCACAGGAAAGACTTAGACCTGTTTGAGTGAGTCCAGAGGAGGGGCACTAGGTTGATTAGAGCACCTGTCCTGCGAGGAGGGGCTGAGAGAATTTGTTTTGTTCAGCCTGGAAAAGAGAAGGCTTCAGGATGACCTAAATACTGCCTTCCAGTACCTGAAGGCAACCTACACGAAAAAGGGAGAAGAGACATTTTACAAGGGCAAAGTGACAGGACAAGGTGCAATGGCTTAAAACTGAAAGGGAGTAAGTTTAGATTGGATATTAGGAAGAAATTCTTTACTGTGAGGATGGTAAGGCACTGGAACAGGTTGCCCAAAGAAGTTGTGGATGCCCCATTCTCTGGATCCCTTTCCCCACCCACGACGTGGGGTGGCCCAGTTCTAGTTCCATTTCCATCTGAAGAACCATTGCGACGCTTTGAAGGATGGGGAAAGGGAACTCCAGGGGTTTCTCAGGGGTCTTTTCAGGCCCTGAGCCTGGAGGGGAGAGGTGCTCCCCCTTCTCCCCCCAACACATGGCCCCATGGCCAGCAGGGAGACAGGACACCGGGCATGGAGAGGAGGCAAGAGGGAGTTTATTGTTGGGGATGCTACAGTTATAGGGTTTAGGAGGATTCACAGAGTAACCAATTAGAAGTCTCAAGGGGCTTACAGGAACACCCAATCACAGGAAGGGGTTAACAAAGGCCAATGGGAAACACCTCAGGACACCTTCCCAGGACACTCCTGCATGGATAACATGGGGGGGGGTGCTGGGAAGAAGAAGCATGCGTTTGCAAAGAGACTACCAAAAGCCATTTTAAAACCTGTTTAAACCACAGTTTTCCCATATAATGCAGGTTTAGTGCTACACCATTCCTGGAAGTGTTCCAGGCCAGGCTGGACTAATCTCTGGACAAACCAGTCTAGTGAAAGGTGTCCCTGTCCACAGATCTAAATGATCTTTAAGGTCCCCTCCAATCTAAGCCATACTATGATTTTATGATAAGGAGAGTGCCATGAGCCTTCTGTTTATAACAGGTACCAGAGCAACTAAAGGAAAATTAACATGTATTAGAATCTAAATACCAGAGTACAGAAGTATGATACAAATAGTTTATCCAGTTTCATTGTCACTCAGTGTGCAACAGACTGAGGTTGCATTGTATTGGTTGACCAGCTAGGACTAACCTGTCATTCCTCCAGCTTTGTCCTAGTTTGCTTTGGGATGGCGTTCCTCCTAACAGGTAATGATTGCCAGGTGTCCTGAATGGACAAAATGTCTGGCAATATTTCCAACAACTATTCTTCTTTTCAAAATGTAAAGAGGCAGCAGAAGGAATCTTTCAGCACTGACACTGAGCAGAGGTAAGATGTGAGGTGCTAAAAGCTTTGGTAAAGAAGCAGGACTTTAGGCACTGTAGGGTGTAGGTCCAGACGTGTAAAACCCTGAGGCAATGCCTAGGTCAGGGGTGAAGTTGAAATTGGTGGGAAACACAATTGTAACTGGGGATAACTAGAGAAAACACATTCAGGAAGTGTTAAAGTAGGATATGTATCAAGGAAACAGAGATACAATGCTTAAATATCTTAACATCGTAAATCCTTGTCTTAAACAACAGATTCAGTAAAATGAGTAAGGAATCACCATTAAGTACATCAGCCACAACCTATTCTTACTCTCTTGGTTAGTCTTCCTCTTACTTTTTCCTCTCTCACTGGATGAAATAATGAAGTAGGTGAGGGGAAAAAAAAAAAGAAGAAGAACAAACAAACCAAAGAGGAGAAAACCACAAAACTTTCAAGACCACAGTGTCTAGAACATAAAGAAGCCAAGGTACTGTCTTTTAGCTAAAGCCACTCTGACTGAGAGCATCCGTGGGATGCTAGATCTAAAACTGTGCTGCTGCTGTACACAGAGTGGGTCATTCTGCTTTAAAAAATTCTGGTGTGGATATCAAAATTGACTCAGTTTAAAACAATGTCTACATATTTCTTACAAAGTAGATTTCTTGATTTTTTTTTTTGGTAGAGTTGCCTGAAAAGTTAATTTATTAGTCTAGATTCAAAAACTCAGGTTAGAAATCAGCTATAATCCCCCCCCCCCCCCCCCCCAAATTCTTGTAAAATACATTAGAGATAAACTTAAATTGAAAAAAATCTTTTCATCCTTTTTTTTTTTTTTTGAAAGACTACAGAAAAGGAAGCTGTTGTGTACTTAGTACACTGAAGTGTACTAAGCAGCTGCTTATGGATAAGCTTCTACTCTGGGAAACTCAGACCAAATTTGATAACTTGAATCACGAAGTTCATTCTAGGGAAATAAATTAAAAAAAAAAATTAAACTAAATTTTATCAAGGTGAAAATCTTCAATATCATAGAATAATAGAATTACAGAAAGGTTTGGTTTCAAAGGGACCTTAAAGATCACCTAGTTTCAACCACCCTGCCATGGACAGGGACACCTTCCACTTGGTCGAGTTGCTCAGTATCTGAAATATGGGGAATGTTAAGTAAAGGAAGCAACGTTAATATGATCATCTTTGACATAAAGTGTTAGATTTTACTGCTGTATTACAAAGAACACATATGAATTCCACAGTGTTTTGCTCAAAATTTAGTAAAGTAAGCAGGATGTTTAAATAAGGATTATTTTTGCAAATCAGACAATGGTATTTGAAGGAGTGGAACATCTTGCAACTCTCTGAGAATGATCATTTATTGAAAATAATTATCAAGAGTTAGAGCACTACTCTGAACAGTTCTGGTCATGCACGCAGCAGGACACCCCAGAACTGAAGTGGTCATCTAGGGAGGCTTTGAGTAACCATTCTGCCCTCATGTTATCATGTGCAGTTGGTAAGGAATCTCATGCTGCCTTGGATGACAACTGTGTGACAATCTTCATCCAGTGGATGCATCAAAGATCTGGCCTGCAAGTATTTCTGTGCACAGAAGTACAGGGAAAAAAAATCCACTAAGGAACTCAAAACTACTGGAACACGCTTTCTGCAAAGGGTGCAGAGCTGTGTTCACTTGGAAGCAGTGGTGTGTTGAGGGAATGATGTCAAGAAGTGTGAAATCCATTTGACTCCAACTCTTGAGGGACAAGTTTCATCAAGTGAAGGCAGCTTTTGCTCATCCTGATGTAGCAGCTGGCCATAGTGACAGTCACCAGTGGACCACGTAGCAACGTAACCCTTGATGCTGTGCAGAGCACAGCACACCATGAGAAAAGAAGCCTGACCATGAGCTATTTTTTTCCAGCCTGGCAGTTTGTCATGCAAGAGATAGGGAAATACTGCCTATTGGCCCAGAACACGCCCAGGCCAGGTGCATCCTCTCCCTGCCCGGAGTGATAAACAGGCCTTGTCAAGGGTGTTTAATTGGTCCAGGTGTTGCAAATGGGCTGACTCTCTGGGAGGGGAGGAGACAAGAAGGCTTGTGCCTCTCTCTCTCTCTGTCTAGCATTTCTGGACCATTCTATGTTTTACATGAGGGATGGGGTTAGGTTGGAGTTAATCCAAGTTGGTTGTTTGCTGGCTAAAATGGTTCCTGCACACTAAGAGGCTGTTTGATCCACTCTTTAGACCAATAAGAAGTAAGTTTTATCTGTGCTGCTTATTCTGAGGTAAAGGTTGGTATGGGGAGAGATGCAGACTTGGTCTTTTCTGGATGGCTGATTGACTGATGTGCTAATTGGTATGAGGGGTCTCTTCTTGTATGCAGTCTGTCTTTTTTGATGTGTGTGTCCTCACAAAAGCTAGTCAGGAAGAGCTAGTCAGGAAGACCCCTTGCTGGAGGATACCATTTCTGGAGAGAAGCATTCCTTTGATCTGTCTCCTAATTAAAAAGTTGTTAAATTAAAAATTCTTTACCGTGAGGGTGATGAGGCACTGGAACAGGTTGCCCAGAGAGGTTGTTGATGCCCCATCCCTGTAAGTGCTCAGGGTCAGACTGGATGGGACACTGAACAACCTAATCTCGTGGGAGTCTTCCAACTCAAGACATTCTATGGTTCTATAATTCTAATTATTACATAGATTTTAAAAAACTGGTCCTTCATATTGGCAGTCAGGCTGTGTGAGCTAACATCGCATCTTCCTTTCAAAAAATAAAATTGCTTGCCCATTCTTCCATAATTCTGGGGGTGTGAATTCTTTCTGAATGTAATTGACAGCAGGAGGTGAGCTATTTGTGCTTACGGTGCCTCTAAAGCAGAAAATTAACCTGGCTAAAGGCTTCTAGCAGGAATTTTTCAAAGAATAATGTAACACAGCAAGGTTTTCATAGACTAGAGAGGGGCACTGGGAAGGCTTGATTGGTTTTGTAGAAACTTTCCTATTCTAAGAGCATGAAAAACAAGTTATTTTTGTTCTTGCAATAATTTCTCTGCTTTATATATAAAGCAGGACACTGAAGACTGTTTCAGGTCACAAAATAATTGAAAGAGGAACCTACCTAATTTTGCCACTCTGACTCACAGTGAGCCCAGTCCACTGAGGCATCTCTTCAGCAAAGGCTTTGGTGATCTCAGACAAATGAATGAAATATAGTTGTGTTGTTTGCTTAATAATAAGCCATGGCTAATATTCATGGCTGAGCAAATGAGACCATTGCCTACATCTGTAGCCCCTGACTAGGAACCAAGTAGAGACAGACAGAACTGCACAAAGAAGTGAAGCTCGTACCCTTATAATAGCTTTGGAAATATCAGCCTGCAACAATTAAAAAACTAGTTTAAAAAAAATTTAAATGAAGATACTGGAACCTAAAATTAAACCTATCTTTTAGGTCTGCCCACTAGCAAAACCAGAGTGGTGTTTATCCTGAGTTTTGAATGACACACATGGCATTTTGCTTTAGTCCTGTGACTGCTATCAAACTTAGAGACTGCTGTAATAATGTTGAATTTCTGCTGTGATTTTGGGGTTTTTTTTTGGATGGAGCTTTTCTTTCACCTTTTGTTTCGTGTAGCAGCTTCCTTCTAGAACTGATGATGCTTTATTTCTCAGGAATGCCTTGTTTACCAATGATTTTGCTAAAAATGTCACAAGGATTGCAAAACAAATGTATGGATTGTACATCCATCCACACTTAGAGCCTGATCCTTCTTAATGAAGCCAGTCTTTCTCAGTTCTTGTGGTAATAAAAATTCACAGTATCACCAGCTCTGTGCTCAGGGCTTCAGTTTTCTGGTTTTTTTGTGTGTGTGTGTTTGGAAATGGGGCAGATATTCCAGGTTTTGCCTTCCTGGAAAAAGAGAAGTACTTTGATTCAGCAATGCTGTTGGTGTAACATTATGGCAGATCTCCTTTGTCTGGCAACTTCTTTGTGAGTTGTGAAAATCAACTGAAAGCAGTGAACCTTGAAAGACGATTTTGGAGTAATTTATGGCAGGGCAAAATTTAGTGACAGTTAGATGTGTCTTGGTTTTACTGTGCTATCCTGTCCATAACAGTTTTGTCATAGATGACCCTGTAAAAAGGAAAATATATTCCACCTGTAAACATGCAATGCTGTCATGCTTAATGTCACTGCAGCTTTGAACCTGAAAATATCCAGGCCATTGGGTAGACAGTTCTATCCCTTTTTAGTGAACCTCCTTTCAAGTAAGCTGATTTTTTTGTTGTTTGTTTGTTTTTCTCTTCACATGTGTTCACTGACTTTGTAAGTTCATTTCACAGCTCCCTATGTGCAGCCAAAGTAGCCTCTGTGGCACATAAAAGAGTTTTACTTTTTACCATAATTCTGGAAAGGAAATAAGTTTGAAACAAAACCAGAAAGGAAATATATATTTATATATAAATAAAATATATATTATGTAACCAAGCTTAGTAGTTCCTGAAGTACTGAGGAGTAGTTTTGGGCTCTATGAGAAAGACTTTTGTAACTGCACCCCAACCCAGGTTTTTTTGGGTTTTTTGGCCACATTGGGAAGAAACAGTTATCCCAGCACTCTCCTTTGGTCACTACAGAGCCACAGCTGGTGTTGGTAGAGTCTGTCTGTGCCAAAGAAGTTTGTTCACATCTTGTCACGGCAGGAAAATGAGAGACTAGAGAAGTGTCTGCCGGCAAAATCTTGAATGTTTTCGTTCAGATTCCAGCTCATCCCTGATGGTTCCATTGCTTACGTGGTGGTTTTATAGGGACTGATCACAGTCGAGTACTTTGTCCAAAAGGAAGCAGGTTTCCATACAGATGATGCCACCTGTTTGCAGGCTGAAATGCTTGCTTTGACAAGAGGCATCTTTAGCCAGAGGCAATGTTTGTGTCTGTGACAGTTGTAAGAATTGAAACGGAGGCAAGGGAACAACTAACAGGCCATGATGGGGGTGTAGAAGGAAGTGTCGATATTTTTGTGTAAGTGGTTTTGGTTTTCCTTTTTCTAAAGGAAAAAAAAAAGTAGATTTTTTTGGATTTTTGTTTAGTTTGTTGTTGTTTCCTTTTTGCGTTTTTTTAATATGTGTGAAATTCATAGGGTTCATACGTCTAGGGAAAGAATTACTGCAAGGCATAAACACCTGGCTTTTTTTCCCCTCACTTTTTTTTGATAGTATACTGAGCATTTTAAAAGATCAAAGATGAAAAACCTTATTAGAGGAAAATTAAAAGATTACCAAAGACATGAAAGTCCTAAAAGAGAGGTTCTGTGAGAGAGGCAGTAGATTCCTAGCATCAGTGAACAATGGTTTTTAGTGGTTAATACTCCTCCATGAGATCAGTACAGAAGTTTATGTAGAAAACCCCTGAACAGAACACGAATGTTGTGGTGCTTTTTCTAAGCATCTGTTGGCCTCATAATAGGGCAGTAATTGTGTTGACAAGTCAAGTAGTATTTCCTCAGGAAATATTTCAATAGCTAGAGTGCCTGGAGTAGTCTGATGATATCAGAATGTCAGATGCAATTTAGAGTAAATGAGGGCATTTCTGGCATGCTTCAGGTGAATAGAAAATATCTATCTATCTGTCCTCAGTTTAGATTAAAATTACTCCAGAGAGTAAATCCAAGGGAAAATATTTCTGAAGTCGCAGGGTTTTTAAGCTAATGGTAATTTTAGTTGTGTTCACGATATTTTTTTTCAATTCCTCTTCTGAATGACTCTTTGACACGGGGGGAGATAAACGGTGTTTTCCCCAAACCTACTAGGTGAAATAGCAATGCCACCTGTCTAACTGGCTTTTTTTTTTTTTTTTTTGTTCTGATGTGGCCAAAATTTACACGAACAAGGGCAAACACCATTTTCTCTTGAGCTGAGAAAGGTGCTAACGAGGCCACTAACACCAACCTCCCGCAGACTGGACAGTCCCAATGGTCTGATGATAACTGATGGTGGTATTAAACCCAGTTTGTGAACTCCCCAGCAGAAAAGTCTTCTAGGGTCAAAGCTACCACATTCCCCATTTTTTCCCAGACAGACTTTAATGAATATACAATTCTGATAAAGAATACATCTCAGTGTTTAAAAACCCTACCAGAAACACTGTGGTTGTCCTTAAAGCATTGCAATAAATCAGAAATATCTCAAAGAAAGAAAATACTTCTGAAACTGGACCGTTACAAAGTAAAATATGGAACTTGACACCCAAGACTCATATGTCTGATAAAAGTGCTAAGGAAAGAGGCCAGTGTTGAAGAAAGAATAAAAGTGAAATTTGCTAAAAAATAACACATCCTCTGTGTATCTGACACCGTTGACCAGGAGCAGACGTGAAACCACAGGAAAGCCTTTGGAGATAAAAGAAGACATATTTTTAGGGTCTGAAGTAAGGTGAAAAACAGTGCAGCATAGCTTATACCATCAGTAAAAGAATGCAGAGTTCAGAGAGAGGTGTTTGATTGTACGAAGAAAGCTTCTCATGGAGAAGTTGGAGAAAACACATGGAGAAGGAGGCCCAAGCACATGAGTGGTGGGAATGTTGCTGCAGGCTGTAAACTGGTTAGAGACACAGTAGGTGCAGACTGAGACACACTGCCCTAAAAATCAACACCCAGTAAAGGCACTGCCCTGAAGAAGGTCAGCAAACTTAAAGAAATAAACTGGTGTCAGTTTTCCCTTTTAGACAGTACTATGCCATGTCCTCTTCAGTGCAGTGGATGGGACATTGTTTGGAGATGTCTACAAAAGTTGCAAAAATCACCAGTGTTACAAGTGGAATTACACAGGATTTCAGATTTCTTCAGTAGGTCAGAAAATTCACTCTAGTGTCCTGATCAAACTCTACTTAGTTTGAATTACTTGAGAAAATGATATTCTGCTTCATTTCCTTCCGTAATTACTTTTAAATATTTACTGTATTCTTCCTTTATTCCTGCATAATTCTCTCATAAAAAAGTCCTCTCCTAAGTTCTGGATAGAGATTAAATCTTCATGTTTATGCAGAAAGGTAAAGAAGACATTTAAAAGTAATCTGATGAATCAAATTAAGACCACAATTCAGCTGCCTATACACAGTGGAAAGTGATTTTAAAGGTGAAAAAATGAGAATAGAACAATAATTTAAATCCATTTTATTTGTTAAAATACTATAAAAATGTAAACTCTTTAACAGTGAGGCAATAGCAGTGGATTTATAATACTTTGATGGCAGTTATGTCAGAGTTTACATCAGTTTTGAGTATACCATTAAGATTCTACTTAAACCCTGAAAGAACCAAAATGTTTAATATAATGCATGAAGTCACTATTCAATGTTTATTTCTAATTCCATTCATGCTGAATTCCTTTCAGCTTTCAAGTGTGTTACATAAGTTGAAAATGTAGAGAAGAATCTTAGAACAGAAACTTGTAGTGTTTTTCTCAGAGGCATACATCTTGATTCCAGGAATCCCAATTAAATAAGAACTTTAGAAAAAACGCATATTCACAATGTTCTATTATTACTGATGTTTTTCTGTGTGTGACTAGGGAACTGTTGAAGTTATGTTGGTGCTTAAAATATCACCCTGTCCTAGAACAAATTGTTTCAGTTTGCATATTTTCATCATTCTGCACTGTCTAGTGAGCCTTATGCATCCTTAAGCATGCAGAAGATACTTGCTCTAAACTTTACCTTCGTACATTCCTCACAGAATACTACTTTGAAAAAACAAGGAAACACAAAAAAATAACTCTGTTCAAATGAGGAAGTTATTTGTAACACTGTTTCACCACTACATGGCTTTTGATCTTCTGTCACGCTTCAGTCATTTTGCTTATGGATGAGTAAACTGATCCATCAGAAGTCCCTAAGTCTCCTTCCACATTTTTGTTTGGTCTTTTTTAGAAAGATTCATCCTCCTATTTATATTTTTATATATATATATTAAAGTGGAGATCAATAGGTAAATGATATTATACTCTTTGCCATGCAAACCTTTCAACAGAACAGTTATTCTCTCTTTATCCTCATCTAAATATAAAAGATGAAATAGAAGTAAGCTCAGGGTAGCAGGTTTTTTCCTTGCACTTTCCAAGTGGGTTTTCCTGAGTTTTACTCTTCTGCTTTGAGGGAATGTTCTGCTTCCCTTTATGCCTGGAACGTGTGAGATACTAAACTCTTGTGCTATGTCCAGAGCACCCACCATTTCAACATTGATGAGGAAGCTGCCTGAGAGGAAGTGGGTACCTAATTTTCCTGTGTATTTGCATTATACTTTTTCTTTCGTGTAGGATAAACTTGATATTTGCATGAATTTTTAGCTTCCTTAAAAATCAAATTTAACGGCCAAAGGGAGAACTGCACTTCAGACCCTCTTTTGTTTTTATGCTCACGCACATCTCCTGGGTAACTGACCACACTTCCTTCAGCCTCCTTAAGGATAAAGCTCTACATTCAGCCCTTCAGGCTCTTAATCTCCATCTTACAGTCACACGTTTGTAGCTCTGCTCACTTGAAAAACTCAGCACTATTTGTCACCTGGAGGAATTTAGAAGAGGAGAAAACTGAGAATCCAAATATGTTTTCTTCCACTGTGTTGCTGGCCCTAGAAGGGTATTGTACTCCTGAAAGGAAGGCAAGATTTTGAAAGTCCAACCAAAGAGAGCATCCTTCTCAAATTCACGCATTCTTTCAAAATTGATAAGAAATTTTTAACCATTATCTAAAGTTTTGTGTGTTTACTTGGCTCCTTGCATGCCCACGGAACACTACATCAGTCCAAACATTTCCTACCATTGCTAAACACTGAATTCTTCAAGGTTCTTCACACCTTGCCTGAAATCTATCAACATTAACCTGTTTTGCCAAAGTAAATCAGGCCTTTGTTGCCTGAAACAGTAATGAATAAATCACTTGTGAAATCTATGAGACCATAAGAATCCTGCTGTGGTTCTTTCCATAACTGAGAAATATTCTCTATATTTTAGAAACTTTTTATAGCAGGCCTTCTTATTATTTGAGTGTTTAACTTCTTTATTTTACGTTCTGAAGATTTAAAAGGGCGTCCCTCATCAATGCCATTACTGGCATTTCATCTAAATTGCAACCAGTGGATTTTTTTTTCCCCGTCTCTGTTTTAGGAACTTGTGTCTGAACGAATCATCCTGAAGAGTGTATAGTAAATACTGAGATTAATCTGAGATTAAAAAATACCCTGAGGAGTAGCCTGATCTGAAACACATCAAAGTCAGAGTGAATTTAACTTTCAGTAGCCATCAGGATTTTTGTAGCCAAGGAAGGTGAGTTTACCTCCTCTAGCCCTGCCCACTCCCTCTGTTCCCCGTCCACAAACACACTTTTATTTTGGTAGATCTTATTTTCAGTCTAAAGTTCTTTATCTTTTTAAGACATGAAGGTTCTAACATTTTTTTCATTCTGAAAATAAAGGTATGGCAAAAAGGAACTTTCATTAAATACTTCCATGAAAATAAATTTCTATAGATAACGAGTGTGGTGGTATTTTTGATTTTGACATTTGTTCACTACAGTGTTACTAAGGTGCTTTGAACAGGTACCTCAGTGCAGTACTACTCTTGGGATGAGACACACTGGGATTATTTTGTCATTTGTTCCAAGTATGTTGTGCAGTGGTGTTGAAGAGCCAGTGTCAATTGTTCATCCACCCAAGTTCTTTCATTCCTAAAAACTTAGCAGAAAATCTCTTCTCTTCCACCCTTACTGAAAGTGATACTGAATACTTGAAGCCTGCCTTCAAGGGCCAGTTTGCCAGATGTGGGGTGAAGTATATTTGTTTCCTAACCAGGAGTAGGTGTGGTGCAGAGTGGAGTAAAAAAGAATGACATGGTAACAAGTTTGTCTGTGGGAAACAAGTAAGCAGGAATGAAGGAAACAGGAACTACAGCATTCAAAATCTCCATACTTGTAATGACTTTCAGAGTAATAGAATCAAAGAGTCACAGAAGAATTTATGTTGGAAAAGATCTTAAGATCATCAAGTCCAACTGTAAACCTAACATTGCCAAATCCAATATGAGACCATATCCCTAAAGCACCATGTGTGTAGGTCTTTTAAATACCTTCAGGATGGTGACTTAACCACTTCCCTGAGCAGCCTGTTCCAATGCTTGATAACCCCTTCAGCAAAAATTTTTTTTCTGATATTCACTCTAAACCTCCCCAGTACTACTTGAGGCCATTTCCTCTCATCATATGACACAGGCAAGAGACTGACACCAACCCTGCCTGGAGTGCCTGGCCCATGCTACTGTCCCTTGCAGCAGAGTTGTTCTCCCCCATGGCTTCCTCAGTGCCTGATGCCATGTCCTGCCAAGAGAGACATGTGAAGTGACACAGCTTGCCTTGTGCAAGAGTGGAAAAGTCTGGGAAGCATCAGAAGGCTTTGGAAGAGGGGAGGCAAAAGAAGAACCTCTTGAAGGCTGGAAAGCAGCCACAACCCTGGGGCAGGGCAGAGAGATGTGGGGCTGGACCGGGCTGTACCCTTCTCTCTGCATCCCCTTGGAGTGCAGGGAGAGATGGGATGGATGGAGAGCAAGAGGAAAGCCTTAATCTCCTCCACACCTCCCCAGTGCTCAGGCTGAGGTGTGTGAGTTGCATGTGGCAGGCTCTGGCAGGGTGCCAGTGGGCCCTGGGAGATGAGCTGCTCCCTCCAAAACTCCAAGCCCCCACACCATCCCCCAACCACCACCAGACTAGCACAGGGTACCTGGAAGACGTGGTCAGGGAAGAAAGAGGAACTTGCTGAGAGTCTTCCCTGCTACCAGTGTGCCTGGCACTCTTGCATTCACAGTCCCAGGACATGGGTTCCTATGGAACCCATGGCACTGTGCAGCTGGACAGAGGGAAGAGAGGCACTGGGAGGGGCTGCAGTTGTACAGATCCCAGAGCTGCTGCTGTCCCCTTTGCCAAAGCTGATAGAACAAGCTGAACATCCCACAGGAGGCTGCATGTCTTGTGTGTGCATCCACAGCAGTCCTGGAGAAACTGGGGGGGAACAGGCACTGCTGAAAAACATCAAGGTCACAGACTGTCACAGGTGATGTTACAAGGGTGTCAGGCACTGCCCCATCAGGGAGGCAAATGCTCCAAAAGGGGCAAAGACTAATCCACAGGATATTTCCCCTTGTTGAACTTTATTAATTTCCTTTCATCCCAATTTTTCGCCCTTTCCATGTCCCTTTGAATGGCAACACAACTCTGTGCCTATGATGTTTCAGGCACTACTCCCTGTCCTATGCTATCTGTGAACTTGCTGAGGCTGGACTCTTCCCTTTGTCCACTACCCTCATGAAATTCTTAAATGATATTGACCTCAGTCCTGATCCTGGGTTTCAACTCTACTAACTGGCCTCCAGCTGGACTTTCTGTTATTAGTTGGAATCATCTGGCCCTGCATTATGCTAATGAATGGATCCATTCTATCTGAGGAAAGCTTTGTCTAGTACAGTCAAAAATAGTCATTTTGCATAGTATTTTATGCAGAATCAATTTTCAGTGGTGATTTACTGAGGATGCCTTGCATCTATTCAATTACAACTTTCTTTTGCAATGAATAGGAAAAAAAAGTTACGTCAGTAGATCAATATGTGATCTTAAACCAGTAACTTTTGGTTGCAGACCACAAGAGTAATAAAAAATATGCTACACGAAGCTCTGTTTTGTAGGGTTGCATTAGCTCTGCAGCTTTGATGTCTGCCTTCCTTGGGAAGGAGGGAGAAGACCGTTGCACAGTTTGGCCAGCTGCAAGCCAAATGGGCTACTAACCCCATTCACATATAACCTGAACTGTTTAATGCTGACTCCACAGAGTGCTACATGGCTTCTTTAAAATCGTGCCTTCCATTTTACTGTGAAGTGCTAATTATTTTTACTCCTATGTCTTTCACAGCAATAGAAGCACAATCTGAACTTCTGATCCTTTTGTCCACTTCTAGCCAAGGAGATTGTGCTGGTTTAAAGGTAAACCAGCTGGGGAAAATGAACTCAACCCAAAAGAGACATTATAAATCAGAATAACAATTTAATAAAATAATACAATAAGTGCGATTATACAGACAAATAATTGTTTTTAACCCACAAAACCCAAATATATAACCCAGCACGCTGGGGCATGAACAAAGTGGTGTTCTTTGGGCCCCCTCTTTGAGTCCAAAGTAAAGGGAGAGGGGAAAACCTGTGGTGAGAGTGATGATGCAGTCTGGTCAAAAGTGGTGGTTGCAGTCCATTCGAGGGTGGTGGTCTCAGTCTGGTTGAGAGCTGTGATCTGCAGTCTGGTTTAGAGTGGTGGTCTGCAGTCTTCCTCTGGATCCCACGAGTGGTTAAAAAAGTCCCAAGACTCCAAGATTATATATTCTCCAGTTCAGGCAGGAATGCCCAGTACTTTCCTCAGGGCGGGGGTTCCTCAATGGGCGTGAGGACAAAAACACCCTTCTATCTCGAAGGCCTCTTAACACCCAGTTTATAACCTGAGGAGTCAGGCTGCTCTGGACGGGGGGGTAAATAGTCTATTGACAACAGTTTCTGAGAAATGGCATGGAAGGCTATAGAATACACAGGTTTGGGTTACACCTATCCAGTGATGAACTGGTCTCAGCTGTCCTAACTAGGACAGTGATGGGAGGTGGGAAAAGAGAGCTGCAGTAACCTGAACAAAACAGAGATAACCCATATTGTATTTAGTACGTTGTATTTAGCATACTGATGGTCATGGCTTTCATATTAGGCATGTATGCATACTACCTAGTATACATCTTGGAAAACAAGAATAAAAGATGTCCACTGATACAAAGAAACAACAGTTATTTTCCTTTTATGTACTTGCAGTATTGTTTAATTAGCCTAAAATCCACGTAATACACTACACATAACAGAAGCTCTCACCTATTTGGTGTACTTGAGAATATTTTGATATTAAGTTGTCACAAATGAACTTAAAAGACAAGGAAATAAAAATGCTGGCAATGAGGTTGTGAGCTATTTCCTAAGGAGAAACATTATCTAACACAGACAATGTAAACATAAGCATATAGTGCTAGTTTTATTCAGAATTTAATGTGTTATTTGAAAGTAATTTTGGGGGATTTTACAGATGTGCAGACAGTAATACTTTGTGGAATTTTTCTTTTCTTTTTAGGCAGAAAGGTGTTTGACTGTTCCTAAATGGCATGCCTTCCTTTTTATGCATCATAAACTGCAGATGTAATGGTTTGGCCAGTCCTGATTAAGCAGTAGTTGGACTGGGGAAGCGTTTGGAGTGGAAAGTATATGAATAACCCATAATGTTTGGAAATTATTAATGATTTGACTGGTGAACTTGCGATTACATAGTTAATTGTGGTTATGGGACACTTCATCTGACAAAAAAAGAGCATGTCATAACATATAATAATATAATCCCCTATCTGTAAGATATATTAAACACGTATTAGAGATTGTTTTTATTTTTATGAATAAAAGAACTGAGGATATTTTTGTTATGATCACTAGTATTCTTCAGAGATGCTGTATTTGATTCTCATCTATGTTTTTGTTGGTAGTACACTTTCATATTATTTCAATATAAGCTGTTTGAAATTGAAACTATTCAAAAAGACAATGTCACTTTTTTTTTTTTTTTACCATTAAAAAAACTAACAACTGATAAATCTCTGTGGAGAGAAATGTTAACTGTTTAATTTCATGCTTAGATATGGTTTTTTGTCCATACTCAACCCACATACTTGCATACACTTCTCTTACAGGCAAAATTATATGTCATAAAACTATTCTCAGTTAGTCTTTCTTACCTAGTTATTTCCTCTTATTGAAGCAGGCCAATAAAAAGAATGGACAGAGACATTCAGACAAATGAAGATGTCAGGACCTCTGTATAGTTAAGCAACACAGTAGACAGGGAAAGAGTTAAAAGAAAGTTGAGGGGTTATAGAAAACCTTTTTATTAGTATATCACAGGGAAAAAGTTTCTATTGAGATTTAAAAACACAGCTTCTAACAAGATTAAAATACAAGTGTGATCTTCATTCCAAAATAATTTTTTTAATTACCAACCCTATGTATCACCAACAAAGGCATTACCAACACAGCCTCAAGCTGCACCAGTACAGTTTCAGGCTGGACATCAGGAAGAATTTATTGACAGAAAGGGTTGTTAAAGGTTGGAAAGGCCTGCTCAGGACGGTGCTGGAGTAACCATCCTAGAGGCATTCAGGAAACAACTGGACAGGGCACTCAGTGCCATGGTCTAGTTGACAAGGTGGTGGTCAGCCACAGATTGGAATCCCTGATCTCGGAGGTCATTT
This sequence comes from Corapipo altera, assembly GCF_003945725.1. Classification (NCBI taxonomy): domain Eukaryota; kingdom Metazoa; phylum Chordata; class Aves; order Passeriformes; family Pipridae; genus Corapipo; species Corapipo altera. The sequence continues at coordinate 4,736,408 of NW_020884909.1, read as the reverse complement.
CCAGACTAAATAATCCTGTGATTCTGTTAACATGCCGCACACAAACCACCATTTACTGGTTTATCCGCTTTTTTTCAACTGATACTCATGTCTCTGTCTGTGTATTTTCAGATACTGGGTTTGCTACTCGGAAAAGAAAAGGGATGGCTTCCAACACAGCAAACCCTGCCAACCACTTGCCGTACTTCTTCGGCAACATCACACGTGAAGATGCCGAGGAGTACCTGATGCAAGGAGGAGCAAGTGATGGACTGTACTTGCTCCGCCAAAGCCGGAATTACCTGGGGGGCTTTGCCTTATCCTTGGCCCACGGAAGGAAGGTCCATCACTATACAATTGAGAGGGAGCTGAGTGGCTCGTACGCTATTGCAGGAGGCAAGTCACATGCCAGTCCTGCTGAACTCGTTAAGTATCACTCAGAGGAAGCTGATGGCCTTATCTGTCTACTGAGGAAACCTTTCAACCGACCACCAGGCATTGAACCCAAAACGGGACCCTTTGAAGATTTGAAAGAGAACCTCATCAGAGAATATGTCAAACAAACTTGGAATTTGCAGGTAAAACCAGACTGACCTTGCCATGAAGTGGTCTTTGAGCTGGGAGAAAAAGAGATTGCAGTGTTTGTTTCCAGCTCTTGCTGTTGCGAGGTAGTATTTTTTCACAATGGAATCATAGCCGTTTGATTTTGAACAGTGGGTTGTTTTTCTTCTCCCCAGGAAATGCAGTAACTTGGCCCTAAGTGTAGTTTCCCTGAAATTTACAAAACTTAGAATTTCTATGATGTCTTTGGCTAGCATAATCTTATCTACTACTGCGCTAACATATCTCATCAGATTTGGACCAAAAATGAATAGATGTCATGAACAAGATACAAAAATTGTTTCTTTGATTGCTCTTAGCTCTGAATTTTTATTAAATGATATTTAGAGAGGCACGGTGATGTGACGACTTGTTTTGCATCCTCCTCTCTTAACTGGTCTTGTTTCCGTGATGCTAATTTAGATTATGTCCAAAACTAACTTTTCCTGAAACAAAGGAGTTTCTACATTGCAGTGTAGAACTGCAGTACATTCAGTACTGCATATGCCAAGCAGGAATGTTCCATGTGAAGGATGGATTTTTTTCCTGAGAATTACTATGAAGAAGCCAGTCTTAACAGGGCAACGCTAGTACAGGGGGCTGCAACAGGAATATTATCTCACCTTGAAATGCCATCATGAGTTACCTTTATGAACTCACAGATCTACACAAGGTTTTTAATCTCCTTTGCTACTAACAAGTAACCCTGTGAATTCTGCTCTGTGAAATATGTGGAGCAATCCCCAAACTGGCAAAGGCTGACACTTATTTTCTGCAAGTGCTGAGGCTCACAATCACAATTTTTCTGCAGAGTTTGAGCCCAGTCTAAAGGGAGGCTGATGAACTCAAACTAAAAACTAATGAAACTAGGGGGTTTTGCCCTGAGATTCTGGGGCCCGTTTAGAATTGGTAGGTTATAGATGAGATTAGAATTATCACTTCACTCTAAAATTTGGACCATTCTGTCTGCTCTGGGGAAATTTGCTTTGATGTCTTGGACATAAACATGCTGCAGCAATGAAAAGCATGTTCAGATTATATCAGTACACTGCCATAAGATGTGTAATTTGGAGGTATGTTTGATATCTCAGACTGACACTGTTTACTTAAGTATGTCTCACTGGCATAAAAATAAGACTTTATTTTAAATCGCAGTATAGCATATTATAATACAGTTAAATTCTGCTGTATTAAGGGCTTCATTTATTGGCTAATTTTTCTTCTTTTTCTCAGAGGTGCAGGAAGAACCCCATTTTTGTGATGTTTAGATTACCATACGTTAGTTTTTGGTTTAAAATCTTTACAGAAACCAGGCCTTTTCTTCACATGCAACAAATACACTCAGATGTTGGATGTCCCAGAATCAGTTCCAAAAGGCTGGGAGTCTACCTGCCATGTTTTTATTGCAGAAAATAGTGTGACTGTTCCACCATACTTTTACTACTCTCCAGGGCCATGCTCTTGAACAAGCTATCATTAGTCAGAAGCCTCAGCTGGAGAAGCTGATTGCCACCACAGCCCATGAAAAGATGCCGTGGTTCCACGGGAGGATCTCTCGGGAGGAGTCAGAACACCGTATCCTCGTTGGGTCAAGAAACAATGGAAAATTTCTGTGAGTGCATTTTTTTTCTGTGGTATTGCTTGTTTGCCTACAGGGCTGCTGTAAAATTCTTCTGAATAAATCTCAGATGAGAACATGCCCTGAAGGGTGGCTCATTCGCAGTGAGAGAACCCAGCCCAGCATGATAGACGTGACGTGATGCTTTCTACACTGAGCAAGTGCCTCACCTAACTAAAGATGGGAAACTGTAGCAAAAGCATGGGATACCTGCAGGGTTGTCCACTGGGACCTGCTGGAGCCCAGGACAGCCCCTGGCTTCTGCAGCCCCACTGCCAAAACCTGACTACCTGTACCCAATACGTACATTTACTAAACTGGTGCAATTATAGGCAAACTGCCTGTCTTGGCAACTGTTGGGATCTGTATCTGCCAGGTCTCCCAGGGACAGTGGTGCTGCTTTGTTTTGTGGGTAAGCATACTGGAAGAAGGAATTGGTTCTACCTTGACAGCACCACCTTGTGTCTGCTGCTTACCATCTGCATTTGCAGGGCCTGATGTCGTTTTGTTTTCTGAGAACAAATGTACCGCTCAGGATAGTGACAGGCAGCCATCAGTAAGGACTAGAGCCAGACAAAGACTTCTAACCGAAAAGCTTTTCTTTTGGAAAGTCTTCATTTGGAAAATATCAGTGTTTTGAAAGAGCCACCTTTTGTCATTCTCCCCCTCCCACTCCAAACAAGAGAATAGTTATATAATGATAGAAAACGAACCTTAAAAGTCATGGCCGGGTAAGGCTCGCTTAGAGGTGTGTAATTTCCGAGAGAAATTTCGTCACCTACATGTGTAACAACTCCGTCACTTTACTGATTTGCTGTAACTCTACCACACAGGAACCAGTAACTCCTCTAAATCTTAATTTTCAGTGGAGTTAATTCCTATGAAGTCTTACCTATGAACATGTGGAATGTAGTGACATCTCATTTCTTGAAAATTCTTTCCTTCGCTCAGTCCTTGAATTTTTTTGTGTCTCATGCAATCAGCCATGCATTTGCATTTTTAGCCTCTCACTCTGTGTTTCTGAGTTTCACATCCAGAGGGTTGTTTACCCGGTTGCTTTCGTTGCCAAGTGTGACAAACCCTTGTCACAAATTTGTCACAGATTTTGTTACATCTGTAATAAAAAAGTCTTACAGAAGTTCGTGGAGCCATATATTTTAGTTATCACAGATTCATCTTTTATTAGTGCTTCTTCTCACCACACAGGAATTTCATGGATTTTATGTACATAGTTGCTGTCCTAGATTACCAGCCCAGCATTACCATTCAATACTCCTTTTTCTTGACTAGTGACTTTGCTAGTTTCTTTTCCTACGTTTTAGACACAGGGTCAGGTGGATATGTATTCTGAAATAAAACATCAATCCTTTCTTTTAATGATCTTTTTTTTTTCTTTTTCCTAAAAAAAATATTGCCTTATTGCTTTCTGTTTCAATACCTTACCAAATCGATGTTATAGCAGCTGAGTAACAATGTGGATCATGTATTAAAACTTGCAGCTTTTCCAGTTTACCTCATGCACATATTGGTTTCTATGTGGCCAAAAATGTGGGGTGGGGGGGAGAAGAAGCTAATTTTTCTCCAAAGGATCCATTGGCTAATATTTCTTAACAACAGTTGTAGGCTTTGGAATAAGGGAGTGAGACTTTTTAGCAAACTAGACCTTTTCAGTCTCTATTATAAACACTGATCTCATTTAATTTTCTATAAGCGTTCCTACTGCTTTGAATAGAAATACTTTCCCAGCATTTCCCTGTGTTCCTTAAAGATGGCCTAGGAGACTACTGTCTGCAGTGACATGCTCAATGAGCTGTGTGGGAAGCATTCAGGCCTTGTCCCACAGGACTGGTTGTGTTGGTGGGTCTGTACCTTACACAGTTTTGCTGGAACTCAGGTGGCTGCTTTCATATCAGGTAGATAAACCCATAGAGGAAAAATGCCAACTTTGGGGCTCTCTTCAAACCATAAGAAGTGCCACAGGAGCTTAAGTAATATGAATATATAACTGCTAGTGTGTTGAGCTTGGGTCCCTCTTATTAAGCATAATAATGTTTACATCTGCATCTGTAGGGTGTTTTCCAATGCATTGATTGTCCTTGCACAGACTTCCTATCTGGTCAGTTTAGAGCTTAGTAACCACTCGCCTGCCATTTACTTTTATGGTCTCAGGGAAGAAACAGAGCAGCAAGAGAAATAATGTGCTGCTCATTTGTGTCAGAAATCCATTATTTTGTCTTCCTGAGCCTTTCTAGCTTTTAGATCCATAGACCTAGAGGCCCACAGCACACAACAAAAGGACTGTCTAATTCAGAGAGGTTTTCTGCAGCGGTTCGCTTAACATGGACTTGCTCAGAAGGTGTTGAGAAATAAACTAGTCATTTCTGGCTGACTGAAGCAGCATCAGCAAAGCTGCTGTGTGTGAGAGCAGTGCATTGTTTTACATTTCAGGCACAGACATCACACAGCTTCACTTACTGAGCAGCAGTGCTTGGCAGAATATTCTGTACGTCTGTGAACTGAAGACTGTGAATTTGTGGATGTAGCTGCTCAGGGACTGTTTTTTCTTACGCTGGCTGATATACTCAAGCCTGGTTGCTGACTAAAAAGTAAAACTTAGACACAGTCAAGGTCTAAGACAAGTTTGCTTGTTGAGGTAGGAACTGGAGCCTGGGAACATAGAGGGAAGATAGATTTTTAATGAGATTAAATACTCCAGGGCTATTTAACAATTCCACAAACCGATGCTAGTATATGACAAAAATCATATTTTTATCATGGAAAAAAATAATAAATATTAGAAGACTAGAATATTTCTATATATTTTTAACAAGTCTCTGAAACTTCATTGCACCAGAAATTTGCTATCTGTCTGACCTAACTGCCTTGAAACAAAATCCAGCACAGCAGTCTGTGTGAGAACATATCTAAATCTAGATTTCCTTAGCACTGCTTTGCAGCACTACAGGATTACAAAATCTAGGATTATTTTTAATATATTAATTATGGAAATAGTTGAAAAGCTTCCTGACTGCAGTTCAAAATATCATGAATAACACCATAAGGACAACACTACAACTCACTCAAAGAAAAATTCTGAGCTAACTCTGGGTGTTTTACTAGGGAGTTTTCAAAGGTCTTTTTTAAGTTTTTCATGAGTAAAGAGTCGGTGAAGTAAGAATGTATGTGGATGCTAAAGAGTTTGTTTTCAAACTCCAAACATAGCAACATGAAATGATTTCAAATAAAAAGGTGTCCTTCTCTTCTGGGAAGAACACTTAGGTAAGATTGCCACTTGGCACAAAGTTTGGAGAAAAAAATATAGCAGTGGAATAGAAGTAAAAGATCTCTAAAAGGACATGAAGAACAACTGAAAATAGAGAACTTTAAGCCCCTGTTAAATTCATTAACACACTTTGCATTCTATGTTGGATGACAATTCTTGACCAAACTTCTGAGTTTTATTAGATTTTGCCTGGTAGGACACATTGATCATAGATCAAACTATTAATATTGGTAATACTGTTATTGATATTGTAATAGTATTTATGTTTATAATGTATCATAACATATTTATAATATTGTTGATATTATGTATGTGACTGTACACGTGTGAACCAGTTTAAAAATAATTGTAACTGTGCTAATAGTGACAGAACAACAGTATAAGAAAAGTCAGTTTTCTCTACAGTTTCACATAGGAAACAGCTCTGTTATGTGGTAAGAGTTGGCACATCTTGATTTGTCATCAGTAATGACCACTTCAGTTACATGAACATGTGATCTTGCATGTGTATTAGAAACCAGAAGTTCTGAAGTTGGAGGGGGATAAAGAATATTCAGAAAGACTGTTAAACTTAAAAATCAACATTACAGAAATGTAAGTGAAGGCATTGCATAATTAGCAGTTTAGTCTCTGTAAACTTTTTACATGGGTTCACGGGTGTTATGTAGTTCACATAAAATATGAACAGTTATGTAAAAAGAAAGTAGAAAACTATTTTGGCATCATATGAATGTCTTCAGCATGCAATGAGATTACTAAAGAGGACAAAAGTAGTTTAGACTGTTAGAATGATTCACAGCAATGCCCGTCATGGCATCCCATGACATATAGAAACTAAACTGTCTCTTACATGTCACAGTAATTAACACTAGTAAAAACGTTTCAAAATAACAAGTTTGGAATTGCAGTTGTCTGTAGGAGTCTTCTTGTCTTTTTCTTGATCAAAAATTTCTTTTCCTATTATACTTAGCAGTCTATATTTACACTAACCTTACTGCCTTCTAGGACTTTCCCACTACTAGGGTGCATGCTGATCTAGGAGATTTATCTGACCTTTTAGAGTATTCTTTAAATAATTCTACCAATATTAAGTTTGTATCCACAAATGGAACTGGACATTGTTGACATCAAATAAGGTGAAAATGAGACCTCAATTCAGGGCTACTAATTACCGATGAAGTTCCTCTTCAAAGTGCCAAGCAGTTAATGGACTTACACGACAGAAAAATCTTCCAAGACAAAACACGGACAGTGAACCTTGTTTCTGGGGGTGCTGTCGCCCACTCCACGACAGCTTGGGAGAGTTGTATTCTGAACTTCAGTTAGGTGAATAGCTGAGTGACACTGCAGTGGGGCTGTGGCTTCTCAATGCTGGCTCTTCTTTCTCTGCTTCAGCAGGAAGAGTCAAAGGTGTGAAAAAAGCCGCGGTCCCCTACTAAGGTAGCTGAGCTGAGAAGGTGCCCTATTGAGGTGCAGTTTTACAGCAAAGCTGTTTAGTGGAGCACAGTTAGTTTTGCTGGCAGGGTGAAGTCAGCTATACAGACCAATGTGATGCAATCCTTCTCGCAAAAGTATTTTGTAACTGTGCAGCAGCCTTAGGAGGAGGTGAATTTTTAGGTTCCGTTGTAGATAGCAACAGTGTGAGGCTGAGCTATCTCCTAAATTCTATAGTGTGCTGACATTTCTGAAGCAGCTTTGAGTGTGTTACCAAACAGAAGAGAGGAAATGATGCAAATGCAGGCAGAGGTCGATCCATTTTGTCCTTTATATAATCTTCTACAGATGGCACCAAGTTCATTCCTTATTGCGTCAAAACTTGGAACATGTGCAGTATGCAGCAGATCTTTGAAGTGATAATGAGTAGCCATGTTGCTAATAGCATTACCAGAGAGATGGTCATAAGGGCAGACAAGCAGGGAATGGCTGGAGCTCGATCAGCAGTGAGGAATGTCAGTATCTCTGGCATCAATGAAGCTGTAATTGCTGAGAAGGCAAAGCAAGGCATAGAATAAACTTGGATTGGCCTTGGATTCAGGAGGAAGAACAATTTCACACCATTCCTAAAACAAGCATTTTTCTCCTTTAGTTTCTTCATTATTCTCCACTGTAAAATGCTGCGACTTCTGTGGTTTTTTTTCTACACAGTAAATGAGTCATGTTATAGTAGCAATTTATTTTTTTTTTGCCCTCAGGGATATTTTCCTTTAGAAAGAGAGGGATCATTTGGTTTTTCAGATGGAAGCAGAAGAAAAATTGGGGCATTGTTCATTTTACTTCCAAAGAAAAATAGACTTTACCAAAGGAGAGAATGGATGGGTATTTACACTGTCTGTAATGATGGTCCAAATAGGTATTGATTGCTATCTGGGTTACAGTCACAAAAACATAAAAATTACTCAAACGTAGATTGTGTGAAATAGAAAACCAATACCTAAATTTGATTGCATTGCATAAGGTAACAGTTTGAGATTCTACTTCCCTTCTTGTGTTGTTTTAAAAAATCTAGGTAGCTTGGCACTTCTCTAAAATATCTCTGAATTCAGTTTTTTTCTCAATTAAGTTGTTCATATTTCTGATTAATTTCAGTGGATGAAAGGGCAATATTGTTTATTTACAAGTGTTTATTATCTTTATGTTTTTCTTCTGTACATTTGTAATTCTCTGCTATAGCATGAAATGGAAGACCAGGTGATATTTCAGTACTGGCTTCCTTGACAAAATGCTTTCTTTTGTTGTTTTTTTGTGGTTTTGTTTGGGGTTTTTTGTGTGTGTGTGTTTTTGTTTGGTTCTTTTTTTTGTTTTGAGTTTATTTTTGGGGGGGAGGTTGTTGTTGTTTTTTGGTTTTGTTTTTTTTTTCTTAGGGATCCAGGTTGTACTGGAATTGACTGCCTACAGTTTAAAAAACACCTGCTCTATAACCCCAGGAGAACAAGGTCTGGAACCTGGTCAATCATGAGAGTTAGAATGAAGACTTCTTGTAGGACGTGGGGTGATAGAGCAGTCTGACAGAAGTTGCTGTCAGACTGCCCTGACTGTGAACTGCAGATGTCTTCAGAGTTATGTAGCTGTTGGGTTAGGGGAAGAAAACGCTCAGAAATGCAACTTCAACCTTATAAACCTGAACTCTGCCTAAATCCTTCACTAAACTGTGATAGAGCTGTTTTGGGTCTTTAGAAATCAGGGCTCTCCTCTCCTATGGGTACCTGTGCTCTCAAGAAATGTTTACAATGCTTCTTGTGATAGCATCAACTCTTGCAAATGATAATCAGTTTCAGTAGATCTAAATGCACTGGAGCCACCATTTCTTCACGTGGAACACGAAGGACATTTGTTACTGGGAAGCAATCCATTGCATTTTTCTAGTCTTACTTGTGCTTTGTTCTGAGGAGAAGTTTGATTGCAAAAAAGTTTGTTTGTGTTTTAGAAGCAATGTCCTCTATTCTGAAAATACTTTTCTAAGCCTTATTTGCTTAGAGCAAGTCAGAGGAAGACAAAGTAAAAGCCACTCTTCATTTTAGCAGAGCCTGTTGCTCCTCACTGGTCAGTCAGCACAGGAAATCAACATGCTGAGAACACACCTATCATGAAAAACCACAGTGTGTTTCAATTTGCCTTAGAGACTTAGGCAAGCTACTTTGGTTTCAGAAAACAAAAAAAATTGACATTACTTCCCTTTTCCTTTAGCCAGTGTCCTGTTCAATCTTAGGCAACAAGAATCACTCTACTTAAAAAAAAATGGGTGCATGAGTAGTTCAGACAAAACATGGTTCTACTTCAGTGTTGAGTGAGTCAGCTGAGGAACAGAATGTAATATCTGCCTCTGCAATCTTTTGAGATACAATAACAAGTACTAGTACTGCACCAACAAAGATTCTCAACATCTTAGTGAGCATATACTGCTGTATTTCTTTCTAAGGCTGTTCAAAAATTCAAGAGGGAGTGAGTAGATTTCTGTGCACACTGGAGGAAGAAATATTTCACTGTTGCAGAATCTGGGTTTTTCACTAAAAAAAGCCAGAAAATTTTTGGTCTAACTCTATTGCTGTCTCACTGTCAGCAGTAAGTGCACATCGACAACTCAAACTAAAAGGAAAAGCCTACTTTTTAAACTCAGAAACACTGCACTGACTGTGATGGAGCCATTGGCAAACTCCTGTCTCCTCTGAGTCCAGTCACCAAAATACACAGGCCTTGAGTACACATAAAACAACTCTGCCACACTTTACAGGCATCTCAGATGGTGTTTGCAGCTCTTCTGAAAAAAGGAGATCATCCTGGCTACCCATGAATTTTAGACACAATTTTTATATTACATTTCATGATCTGTCCATGGTGAAGTTTAGATATATATGTGCCAATGCCATCTAGAGTTTCAAATGAATTTTGCATGAAATCTGCAACAAAGCAATGTCTTTACTGAAATTTTAAGAATTAATGGTTACAGAAATGCATGATTTTCTTTAAATTCCCAGAAAAAAAAAAAAGAATCTATTTCAGAGCACAGAGATTTTCTCTTTGTTTGATTTTCACATTATATTCTTTTATTGTTTTATTTTCTGCTCTTAGTGTCAAATAAAATACACAAGAGAGGTAGGCCAGCACTGCAGAAGCTTTCAAATGCTTATTTAGAGCATTCTTTATGCACTGCACAGCGTTCTGCAGCCGCGGATTTTCTGTTTCAATCTGTTGCATTTGGGGGAAAAGAAGGGAAGCTTCAGGGAATTTATCTGAAAACAAGTTATGCAAAGAAGTAAATGAAAGGCTTAACCAAAATGTCTTCAAAAGTTGCAATGCTGACTTTGTTTTGGTTTTAACTCAAAATCTAAAAAATAATTCTATTAGATTCTAACCCTGAAAATCTTATTCCTACAGTATCCGAGAAAGGGACAGGAATGGTTCCTATGCCCTGTGCCTGCTAAATGATGGAAAAGTACTGCATTACCGAATTGACAGAGATAAGACAGGAAAGCTCTCCATACCAGACGGAAAAAGGTTTGACACCCTCTGGCAGGTCTGTTAAATTTTTATCACGTGGATAACTGTCATCAGATTTCCATATAACTGGCAAAGGCAGCTTTGTTTTATTTTGCCATGTTGCAATAGCCTTTGGCCAAAACCAGTGTGTTCTGGCGGGTTATTTTTTATGTTTCCAACTTTGTGTGGCTTCTATAAGTGAGGAAAATATATGTCAATATAGACAGCTATGTGAGTGTAGAGGGTTTAATCATTTCTAAATGTGATGTTGCAGCCTAGCAGAGTTCAAAATTGCTGTTATTCAGTTGGCTGAACATTCTCTGGAATGGAAGTCCATTTGCATTTGCAAATGACCATATTCATGGCTATGCTTGGTGTAGTCTTTTGTTAATGACCTTTATGACAGCAGCAAACAGAGTTCCCGGAAGTACAAACTGAATAATTTGAGATGCTGTACACATAATGCAGTCTTTAGCTTTGAAATTCTCTACCTTCAAATCTGCAAAAGCTTAATTTGCTGAGGCTTACCATCAAAATATGTCTGAATATTGGTAAAGATTACGTAACTAAGAAGTGCATACTTATTAATACTAAAATTGAATACTAGTGAAATGAGTACATTAAAAGTACTAAGGGAATTGAAACCCCCATAGAAATCTGTTATGTCCTCTTGCTTATAAATCTATTAAAACAAGTAAAGTGACTCACAAATCTAAAATATGATTCTTTGCTTGCATATATTAATTCTTAGCCTTTTTGTAAATGTCCTGCATATTTCTTTCCTGGTATCACTGGAAATTTTAAAGCAACTGTGGTGTCTTACAATTTTTTTGAACGTCTGCAACTCTTACACTCGCAGACTGTCTCCTTTCTACCCAAAGGCACCAAAGTAAAAATAGAAGTAACAAAACGACATGGAGAGGACAATTCAGGCACAAATGGACACAGCTGTTTGTGCTATACATTTATTAACTGCATACATCTCATGGCAACTTTGAGGTCCAAAGAAAGTATTGGGACAATTCTTGCACTGTAACTATACCCCAAAAATTAAAACAAACAAACAAACCAAACAAAACAACAACAACAGCAACAACAAACCAAAAAAACCCACAACAACCAAACCACAAAGATATAAAAATAAATTATAAAAATAAATTATTTACTCAGAGTTACAAACCTGTTTAGTAGCAGAACTAGTGGGGAATGCTGAGTCTTACAAATCCAATTCCTGGATCACTTTCAAGGTTCATCCTTAAAGTTACTTCAGAAACATGAACCCCTGCTAAATAAAAGTAAAGGTGAGATAAGAACATGTGCAGTAAAGATCTGCTGTATGCCCAGGCCATTTGTTGTAAGATATAGCAATGATTGTACATATGCACACAGTCCTAAAGAGACAAAATATAATTGTACCACCCTTACCTTTTCACATACTTTTTTCTTATTCTTTCTTTTTTTTCCCCTCCCCTCTCATTTTGTTAGTTAGTTGAGCATTATTCATACAAACCAGATGGATTACTAAGGGTCCTTACCACTCCTTGTCCACAACTTGGCTCAGAAAGTGGTGAGTTATTCCTATTATTTTTATGTTTATGAACACCCATGACAATTATGATAAAGACATGCACATTTTTCCACTTGTCATGTAAGTTGGGTGCAGAATTTCTGCTTTTCAAACGAGTTAATACCTACCAGACCACGCGTGATGGAGGCAGATCCTGTAGCTCCAGGCTAGCAATTCAGATTATTGCTGCCTGTAAATTAGTGTCAGATCTGAAATGTGCCTTGCTGCTCAAAGGGGCAGTGAGTGTTGCTGGAACGACACACACAGACAAGGTGGTCTCCCCAGCACTGCTCCAAAGGTCCTCACCCCAGGTGCTGAAGCACATCAGCAGTGCTGCCTGGGGCGTTCAGGTTGGGAGCACCCAGCAGGTGAGTCACTGGAAGATGAAGAGCTGCTTCCCCTGTTGGGGAGGGCAGGGCAGAACAATGGATTGGCTGCACCAGATGCTGGAAATGGGGTCAGAGAGGCATTTCCTTGATAAAGAGGGGGAAGGGGGAGAAGGGGTGGGGGGACCTGTCCTGAGGTTCAGTGTGCTTTTTATCCTGTTTCTTCTTTAATGTCATGTTGTACTGAAAAGACCTTACCCTCCCTCTTGCCCTGACTGAAAGGGGAAAAGAGATGCTTCTGATGGATCTGTATCTAACTTGTGCCTCTCCAGAAGTGGTGTTCTCTCTCCAAGGCCTTCTTATGTCATTCTAGCTGGATACCAGTGCCATGGTGAGAAGATGAATAGAATAGAATAGAATAGAATAGAATAGAATAGAATAGAATCGCAGTTGGAAAATACATTTAAAATCACCAAGTCTAAAGATTAATTTCTTTATTTTTCTACTCCTTTGAATCATTACATACTTTTCCCACCTGTACTTTTTCTACTCCTTTGAATCATTTAGGCACTGCACATGCTTTTGTCTCTGCGGCTGATACCAGAGTCTGCTGCATATAAGAAACAAGAGCAAAGAATATGGTCCAAGAGAAACACTGTAATGTGATTTAAAAACTAGAAAGTTGGTTCCCTATGTAAAATTCTGCATTCTCACACAAACTTCTCACTTTGCTCAGTATCATTCTACATTTGATTATTTTACAGATAATTTTGGTTTTAATGCTCATCCTTCTCCCTCTGGAACACTTCCTAAGGTAAGATTATGTGGTGATACAGCAATAGCATTTATTTGAGAAGGATTACAGTCACATACTGCTTTGGGAATCCTAAATCTTTCATGTTATTGCAGGTGTGAGTTTGTTTTTCTAGGGATGTAAGCAGTAAGTTGAAAAGAAGCTTAACATACTCTACAGTAGTATTGGTTTCATCATTGTTTTAAATATTCTAGTAATCATTTAATTTTTAACTTCTTTTACACATATAATGTATGTGAAAAAAACGGGCAAAATGCCTCACTGATGACCACGTTCTATAGTGATTGTATCAGCCATAGAAGAAGAGATACTGCATTATTGACATAGTTCACTTTGAGAATCTGCTGGCTGAAATGGAAGTTCAATTTACCTTATTTGCTGTGTGCAGTTAACATCTGGCATTGCACGAGGGTTTGACTCCTTGTGCAGTGAGTTAGGGGCAATTCTTTCTCCAACTCCACAAAGACTGAGCAAGCCAATCTGTTATTTTAATTGCCTAAATTCTTAGAGTCCATTGATTAGAGGAGCCACTCGGGGTGTGATACATACACAGAATGATGTAACACTATCTTATTCAGAATGATGTAACACTATCTATTTCAGATCTCATCTGAAAAAAAGGGTTTAATTTAGTTGTCTCCCCGGAGACCTCAGTCATCTAAGTCATTATCTTGATGTTGTTCCACATTATAGAAAAATATTTTAGGCAATTATATTTATTTGAGTACTATTGAGCCCCTGCAGGTCTGTGAACAAGCATTCGCATTCCTTCACTTCTGAGAATCAGGTGACCTTTTAAATAATTGGAAATAATGCAACCAAAATCAGTCCCTTATATTTTATTAAATATTACCTCAAGGTTTGGATCTGTGCCATTTACAAGTAAGTCCATGAAGTTTAAGCACATGAGGTCCCATGTGTATCATCTGGTGTACCTGCAGTTACAGAGATGGATCAAACACACTCAGTGTGGGAATACTACAAATGTTTCATATTATCCATGATGTTCTAAGAGAAGCAAGAATAAGCAAACCTCCACATTCTACATGGAAAAATTAACCTCCATTACAGACTTTAACCATAAACTACTTCCTTTTGCAGAGGAAGCATATTAGTATCATTATAAAGCAGATGTCCATGTTACAAGAAACATTAATGCTTTGTTACTCCAAGTTTGCTCAGGAGCAAATGCAACACAAATCCCTTCCCTCATGTAAAGTTTACTCCAAGCCCTTATACATGAACAGTTTGCCATTAAATTAGTTGGACAGTCTGTCCTGCATATCATACAGCAGATCTTTCTACAGTGTTCATACACTTTCTTTTTTTCAAAGCAACTTCAGGTTTGGACATGCTAAGACTATCCCATTAGGGCTTTAGAATATCACCACTGTATTTCAGGCTGCAATACATATAAAAATTTAAATTAAAAAAAAAATAAATTGAAAAATTGGTCTGGATGAACCTTGCCTTTCACCAGAGGCTCCATGACCAGATATAAGGTAATTTTGATCCCTTTAACTTTGTAAGTTACTTTTTTCTCCCTGAAAAGTCTGTTCAAAGACTGTTTAAAGTAGCTGAGGATGTGTCTCAGATCATTATTTCAACCTCAGCATCAGTCTAAATGTTTAATCTGCAAGTACTGCATCACAGTTTTAAGTAGTCAGGTATGATCTCTCAGTGACCCCTGGAAATGCTAATTTGTCACATTTAATTAAATTAATGCATTTTTATAGAACATATTTGTGTATCTTCTAAAAGTATCTTTATGCAGAACATAAGTGAGTGTAAAAAATGTAAAGCCTGTTCATTTTTGTTTGGAATTAATATCATTTTGTGTGCTTTTAACTTCACATAGTTTGTTGTAAGACAAAGGTGTGCTTCATATCTCGCTCAATACAATTGTCATTCTTCCCCATACCAAAGTTATCAACTGCTTTACATTGCTAAATATGGGGGGTGGGGGTGGCTAAAATTCAATAACAGAGGCGGGAGAAACGTGAAACATACTGTATAAATACAGATTTGGGGAAAGGGCAGTGCACTTGAATTTAAAAGCTGCCTTAAGGTGTATCTACAGGTTCAAGATGGTTTGACAGCATACAGTTGAAACAAAATGTAGTACTAAGGTTTCCTATGCTACATTTGTTTGATGCATCACATATGTACTTGCAGGCACGCAAGAGAAGGGTTGGGAGTGTTTTATTCTTTTAGAGCACTTTTGTTTTGTAAAATATTTTTAGCTATTCTTTCATGACACATTCACTGTTCTTCTTTGACATTGTGGTTTCTAGAGTTGGGCAGGAGGTGGAATTATCTCGAGAATCAAATCGTACACCTTTCCAAAGGCTGGCAGCAAAAAGGTGCCTCATATATACCATATTTTTAGGTTTTTGACTGAGTTAAAAAGACTTACATGACTAATTTCACTCTTTTTTCCCCCTCTTTTGGCTTGCTGTCTTGACTACTAACAATTAGGTTGTGAAGATTTTGTAAGCTTTCCGTTTCTTTCCTAATCATCTGCATAATTATGGGTTTGATTTTATAAGCAAAGCAATGGGTTTGAAGAAGTTTTAAAAATAGAGGGACTATTTTTAAGTAATTTGTCACAAAGTATTTGTGGAGATCTTAACATGTCTGGAAATTAAATGTAAGTGATAAAATGTTTTTCAAAACCACTCACAGAAGAACAAAATTATATTTCTACTCTGAACCATCCCTCCTGATCAGAAAATTGTCTTACTTACATAATTATGTTATTACTTAGCACACTTGTGGAACAATTTATTAATAAGATATTTTCTTAAATAACCTATGTGCACAAATCTTGTTATGCACTGAATTACATTTAGCCAAGTGTAAGATGTCACAAGACCAAGCAGAATGGGAAAGGTGATATCAGGGAGTCGAGGGGAGCCCAGCCCTGTCTTAGTGAAAATGCTGTTGCATGTCCAGAAAATTGTGCTGTCCAGTAATTGGTGTAGCTCTGAAGCACGTAGTTATGAGCTTGTTTGCATACTGAGAATAACATGTACGTCCCTGTTTGATCCATGAGTCTCTCTTTATGTTTGTTTATTTGTTTCTGGTTGCTCTTCAACAAAAATGATCAGGCATGAAAAGCCCTAGAGGTGTGCTACTGTTCAGAGTGAAAAACTGTATTTGATTTGTACTGTAGTTGATAATCCTGATAAATAACAATTATTCTTTTCTACTGCTTCGGTTCACTTTTATACTGAAGTATACTGTTGTCATCTGTATATCCTTACAGGACTCACATGTCTTTTTCAGTGTGCATTTATCTTGTACAAATACATATGCAGTGTCAGGGCGTGCTCCAAACCATCTGAAATACCATCCCATACTCTCACACATTTTGGTTTCATTCAGAAAAGTGAGTGTGGGTTTTGAATTCTGTAGACATGGCTTTGGTTACACTGCTGTCTGTTAACCTGGTAAAACCTGTGACTCACCGTGGTCACTTCCTGCTGTCAAATATCTATTTCCTGCCTTCTGGGCAACAGACACAGAGTACAGCCTGAAGCATATTGGCAGAGAAGGACCAATCATTTAAAAACTTAATTTCAGAAATCTGATTTGATCACCATTTACGTGTACTTAACCCTGAATACTCAGACCAGCAAGTTTCATCATACTGTCATATTTTAGACTCTGGGCAAAAGTCCTGCTCTGAACAATTCCAAGATTTGCCGTTCATTAACCCTAACATGGAGAGTTTACTTTACACCTGGTTGATTAGGCAGTTACTTCTCCTATGTCAAAAACTTTCAGAGAATAAATTAAAAAAGCCACTTATTTTTAATATTATATTTACTCATTATTTGGAATATTTTTTTAATTTCAAAAACTTAAATTTTGATCTGAATACTAAAATTATATATAAATAATCCAGATCAAAATTTCTCAAGCTGTTTTACTATTGTTAAGATTGGTAATTTAGACAATTTAAATGAACGCGTGCCACCTAGTGGCAACTGAGGTGTCTTAGCCAAAGCTCATTGAGGATTTGGGTAATGAGGACTTTGTTATGCAGTATTTCGCTGTTCAGTTTGGTTTAGCAAAGTAAGACGACTTTATGATCCTACATATAAGTCTGCATTTTTTCAAATCAGAATTATTAACCTGAAAAGAAATTACTCTTGCTGTACGGATTGCCTTTATAAGAGTATTACTATATTATTTATATGAATTTATAATCTTTACTGTAAAAGTCAGATTTAGAGTAATTGGAGCCATTTCATTAATATGTGACATTTTTAACAGACTCCTCTAGTGGACTCCTTTCTTGTATTCCTTTTTACTGATTGGCGAAATCCATGGTCATTTTGCCAATTTTTTGTTTCATGTAAGAATACAAGAAGCAATCTTTTATCCTATGTCTTGGTTGTATTAAGATAAAGTTCCCTTTGTCTAAAAAAGATCTGTAGAATTAAAATTGATGTTTTAAAAGTGTAGGGCAGAAAGGAGTCAGGGTTTAAATGATAGTTAAATAGAAGGAAATTTTATTGTACTATTACCCAGACCACTGTACATTCAATGGTACATACCTCCTTCATAATTTCTAGTCAGCCTTGCTTGACTGCAAGAGAAAAAATTCCGTCTCCTGGTAGAAAATCCAATTCCTGGTAGAAAATCTTATTCAAAGGCATGCAGGGTGCTACATGCCATGACTACATGAGTGGCAGAACTAAAGAAAAATGTTTGAGGTTTTCTGAGTACTGCACAACATTCCCAAGTTACTAATATGAGCTGAAAATGTACCTGTGAAATATTAAATTGCAGTTCAACCAGAAATCATAGAATCATAGAATTCTGTGTTGGAAGTGTTGGAAGGGAGCTTAAGCATCATCTAGTCCCAGCTCCCTCTGTCACTGGGAGGGACACATCCCGCTAGACCAGGTTGCTCAAAGTCTTCTCCCACCTGGCCTTGAACGCTACCAGGGTTGAGGCATCCACAGCTTCTCTGGGAAGCCTGTTCCACTGTTTCACCACTCTCATAGCGAAGAATTTCTTCTTAATATCTAACCTAATTTCCCCTCTTTCAGTTTGTACCCGTTACTCCTTGTGCTGTCACTACAGTTCCTGATCAGGGATCCCTCTCTGGCTTCCTTGTAGGCCCCTTCAGACGCTGGAAGGTTGCCATGAGGTCTCCACACAACCTTCTCTTCCCCAGGCTTTCTCAGCCCGTCTTCATAGGAGAGGTGCTCCAGTCCTCTAAGCAACTTTGTGGCCCTTCTCTGGACTTACCCCAACAGTTCCATGTCCTTCTCATGTTGGAGGGCAACAGAACTGTACAGGTGCTCCAAGGGGGTCTGACAAGAGCAGCGCAGAGGGGCAGAACCCCCTCTCTCGCCCTGCCGGCCACGCTGCTGTGGGTGCAGCCCAGGGTGCAGTTGGCATTCTGGGCTGTGACCACATACTGCAAGTTCATGTTGAGCTTTTCATCAACCATCACCCCCAAATCCTTCTCCACAGGGCTACTCTCAATCAATTCTCCACCCAACCTGTAGCTGTGTCTGGGATCGCCCTGACCCAGGTGCAGCACCTCGCGCTTCGCTCTGTTGAACTCCATGATGTTCACACAAGCCCGTCTCTCAGCTGTGTCAAGGTCCCTCTGGATGGCATCCCTTTCCTCCAGCGTGTCAACCGCACACAGGGCTCGGTGTCATCAGCAAACTTGCTGGGGGTGCCCTCGATCCCGCTGTCCCCGTCACCGACAAAGGCGCTGAACAGCATCGGCCCCAACACCGACAGCTGAGAGACACCGCCCGTCACTGCTCTCCGCGGGGACAGTGAACCATTGACCACAACTATTTGCATGCAGCCATCCCTCCAGTTCTTTATGCACTGGGTGGTCCATCCATCAAATCCATGTCTCTCCAATTTTGAGACAAGGATGTGTCAGTTGCTCTGTCCCATCCACCAAATGCTGCAGCCCTGTTATAGAAGGTCAGGCATGATTTTCCCTTGGTAAAGCCATGTTACCTGTTGCAAATCACCTCTTTTTTTTCTGCATGTGCCTTAGCATAGTTTCCAGGAGAGTCTGCTCCATGGTCCTACCTGGCCTAGAAGTGAGACTGACTGACCTCTAGTTCCCCAGGTCTTCTGCTTTCCATTTTTAAAAAATGGGGGCTTATATTGACCTTTTTCCAGTCATCATGGACTTGATCTGACTGCCACAGTTTTTCAAAAATTATGGATAGTGGCTTAGTAACTTTGTCTGCCAGATCCCTGAAGACCCTTGGATGAATCTCATCAGTTCCCATGGACTTGTAAACATTCTCCCAGTCCCTGCATTTGTCTTTCTCAACTTGGGCAGCGTGGCTGGAGCACTTGCTATTGAAGATTGAGGCATAGAAGTCATTGAGAACCTCAGCCTTTTCTTTGTTCAGGGTAGCCAGGTCTGCCATTTCCTTCCACAGAAGAAGGAAGCAATATAAATGAAAAAGACATTATTAAGCTATTTAATCAATCTGCAACCATCAGAAGTAACATTCCATGCATACATTTATATTTTAGTTACCAAGCTAACACTAATGATATATAAGATATCCTTTTCAAAAATGAGGAGATCTCTGAGAAAGAGAACCCACTTTATTTGGTGTCAATGTGTGATTTTCAATTCAGAATTACAGTGCTTTGTTTACAAGCACAGAACTGATGTGCTCCTTTTTTTCAATGCAGTTCCTGAACAAGAGCATCCAATACTTTCTGATTCTTTTATTTTGTTCTTGAATTGCAAAGAGCAGAAACATCTCTGTATATTCCACTTGAGGACTCAGCTGTCTTGACCAGAGCTGTATTTTCACCAACTGTTCTTCCCTGGTGAATAGATTCTTGAGACGTATGAGTTTGATGTATATTATGTTTGACCAGTTCAAAGCAGATCAATTTATAAATTGAGACTTAGAGTCAGGAATATTTAACTAACTTGGAGCTACAGGTACACCTGTGTGACTTTACCTAGTTGTGACTACAGAAAAGGTTTCTGTGGTGTTTTAGGTGAGGTATATACTATGGGACATTTCAAGACTTCAGAGACTTCCATGAAATCTATGCAATGTGGCAAGCTGTACCTGTCTCCATTGCACTTGTATCTGTCTAACAACAGGTATTGCTGGCAGTCCAAATTGCATCGTATTCATTTGGTTAATTGACTCCAAATGACTTCTGGAATGTAAAATGATCTCCCTTTCAAAGTATAAATACTGTTAATGTAGGAAGCAAGAATACATCCAGGAAGCTGTCCAGTGGGATTACAATCACTTCTTGGTAGTAATACTGAGTGGGTCATAGTAACTAGCAACAAGATAAAACCCCTTAAGTGTTCTTGATGCATTCTGAAGCAATTCAGGATCTGTGAAACACACGAGATAAAATCACTCTGGAATCAATAAGTATAATTCTTTGCAAAGCAAAATTTGATTAATATTTTTGACTGAGTATAAGCATTTTCCTATATATACCTACAGTGTAGGAAAAAACTGTCCTAAGTATTCACAGTGAAACTACCAGCCCATATGGAGAGAATTATGATTGAGTTCAAATCCTACTGGGGTTTTTGGCTTAGTGAATGACCTGTGTGAAGTAGAGTGACAGAGGTCTTGGAAAGAGAGTTCTTCCTTGCAAAGCTGGCAAGGTGTATCAGTCTAGAGAAACAAAACTAGAGCTGAGGATCTTGTTTTATAACTTCGTTTGCCTCTCTTGTTCTTGAGATTGGTAGGTCAGTCAGTTTGTCCCCTGACCTGTCCCAGAACTGTCTCGGTGCTTTTGTGGCTTACCCTGACAGCAAGTGGCCTTTCAACACTGTTCCTAAGACTGAGGAATTCAAGCCAAAAACACTTCCCTTACCATGCCTGATGTCACTGTGCTCATCCCAAAAGGCCAGAACCTTGCTGAGAGCTGGCCTCCTACTTATAGTTTGCTGTAAAATCTAGATAGTGAAACCTTTTCTGTTTCATCCAACTGGGCAGATAACTTCATCAGGATTTAAGGAACTGTAATGCCCTAGTCAGATGTTTTCCCTACTAAATAGAGTTTCCAGAAGATAAAACTTGTATTGTATTTAACAGTTCGCTCCAGAAAATGCCATAGAATCATTGAATGGTTTGGGTAGGAAAGGACCTTAAAGATCATCTCATTCCAACCTCCTTGCCGTGAGCAGGGACAACTTCCACTAGAGCTTTCTTTCTCTTTACTTCAAAACTGCAAAGTTTCTGGAACTTATGACACTGAAAGCTTCAGTTGTTAAAAAGAAGACCTATATACTCAAGTATTTGCAAAATAACCCTATCCAGTGTTTTTCAAGTGCAATATACTTTTTTTTCCTGTTTGAACTGAGCAAACTTGCAAAGACGTTTGAATTTTTCATTTTAAAACACTCTCTTAGGAGTGCGAGGTAATTAATAAGTAGAGTAAAATCTACACTGAGAAAGAAAAGGGACTAAAGTGCAGAAATAATTTCTGTAATTTCACATCCTGTAATTCCATGCTCAAAGACAGAATAGAGCATGTATACTTTATTGGGCCAGCCTAATCCTTCAACCAAATAGCTCCAGAACACATCATTTTTCCGTTGGGATGGTTTGTGTAATCCATATTATTTGTCTAACAAGAGTAAAGGCAGAGGGATTGTATTTGAACCAGGTGCTCAATTAATTAAAGCATTTTCTCCCCTCTCAGGGGAGACAGACTGGTCTAGTATCTGGTCAATTATATTTGTCCCTGATGTTACACAACCCTATTAAAATAATAACTTTTTACTCCAGTTTGTTCCACTTCTTTTAAGTGGAGTCACTCTGTAATATCCACAAGAAAAAAAGGGAATTGTTTTTTGTTTTCATTTGTGCTAACAATTTCCCCATGGCCTAGGTAAGGGGAGAGATAACTTGGACAGGGAGAAAGGACAGATTAAAGAGAAATCCTTATGACTACTTGTGTTACAAGGCAGATTTGAAAATATCATGTAAATTTAATATCTGCAGAATAAGATTCGTGCATGACCCAGTACAGTTAATTCTCTCATATCTAGTGCTCTGAAATATTTTGGATATATTTTTGTACTTTAGCAGTGTATGTTTCATTTGGCCTGGATATTTGCTTTAGCAATAACTTTCAGAATGAAGTAAACTCTTTTGGATCCCTTTCTTACTTTCTGATTCTTACCTATGTGCCTCTTGCAACCATTATACCTTAATTCTTGGGGGGGGGGAAGTGCTTTTAACTTACCTATTCACTGTTAAACAGAAAAACTCTTTTTGTGTGCTGTAGCTTCAGTCAACTATTGGCCACCCACTCGAAGAAGCACCTTTTAATCCTTATGTGCTGCAAAGGAAGAGAGGTCCTACAGAAGAAGAAAGAGGTAGGCAGAGTAATTTACATAATTAATACAGTTTTCTTCTTTATGGCAGAGATCTCTCTCAACCCATATTTCTTTTTTGTTGCAAGTATTTCACACCCTGTGTTGTTTTGGTGCAGCTACTACCATAACTCAGGCCTGGTAGCTGAAACTGCCAGATGTTACCACCTACTTCCCTGACTCTAAAAATCTTCATAGAAAGAATTCTGCCCTGTTGCATCCACAGTATAATGCAATTAGAGTAGGGTGCCTGAGAATGAAGCACACATAAGGCAGCATTCTGAGCGAAGAATTGTCTGAGGTAACTAGTGGGAAGTAGTAAGGAGAAGGGCCAAAATTTAACCCTTCTTTATCCTTCTGTCAAGGAATGTCCCGGTTTCACATTGCACAAATGTCCAGTAGTTAAAGCATGTCACCAGGTGGAAGTCACTGTGTTTTGGGATGTTCTGAAGTGCATATAGATGGGCTGTATGTGATCTCTCTATAATGCCCTTGTAAGTCAAACACGCTGACAATCCTGAATATAGAAAAGGTGAATATATTATCTGTGGCAGCAAAAAATGCCTAAAATCATGTCCAATTTTTTCATTGTTTGAACTGCAGGTGATCAGAGAGAGGCATTACCCATGGATACCGAGGTCTATGAAAGTCCATATGCTGATCCGGATGAAATTAAACCAAAAAATGTCACTCTTGACAGGAAATTGTTAACCTTGGAGGAAGGTGAACTTGGCTCTGGCAACTTTGGTACTGTAAAGAAAGGGTTCTATAGGATGAAAAAGTAGGTGTTTCCTTCTATTTTCGTGGTGTCTAATATGTAAAAGCTCTAGCCTTCACTGTTGGGAGCAGCAGTAATCTTTGCATGTCATTTGGGTGACAGACTGTACCTAAGTAATTTGGGCTAATATTCACCAGTTTCTTTCGTTGTTCTTACACATAATGCACACTCATTTTTGTCAGTAAAGCGGGGAAGTGCTCCTCATGACTATCTTCTTTCCTGACAGGGAGGTCCACGGGGAACTTCCTCTGTAGTTTGTGTGGGCAGTTGTGTTATGCAATATTTCCCATCTGCACAAAATCTATTTCAGAAACAGTGTAGAGTCCCATGGACAGTTTACCTGTATCAAAGAGAATTTTTTTTGCCTAAAATGAATATGATAAATACCAGCTCCGTGAAGCTGAAGTGTTGATTTTCAAGAAGACAGAATGTGTTGTAACCTCTTGTATCACATCATGTCGATAGGAACAAACCCTATTCCTACCTGACTGTTCATGGATTTTCATAGGAAAATGTTATTTTATGTTGTTTATATGCATGGACTGCTTATGTATACACTCATCATTTGAAGCTGGGGGCATTTCTTTAACCGAGGTTTTCAGAGGCAGGAGGGATTTTTATTTTTCTAGGATAGTCTGTAGTAATTTGAAGGGCTCTGATCTCAGCTCATGTGTTTTTAATCCTGCTTCACACTTGAGATGTGTTGATGACACCAGTCACTCTTTCAGGTAGCTGTATGAACTGAAAGTTGCAGAAGTAGGCTTAATTTCTCAGGGTTTCAGAGCACTGCCCTGGGGTCCTGCAATGCTGTTCTAGTCTCATCCCCAGAACATCTTAGCGCTTAGAAAGCTCTTTATAGCTTTTCTGACAAGAAAATGCCATCCTTGCCAGAATGGGCATGAAAATTGTGTCCAATATGTTTGTTTTCAGGCTTCTTAAGATATTTTTTTAGTGACAGTTTTTAATTTTCTCAGGTTCTTTTCATTCTCCTTCTTTTGCTTAACTGTCTTCCGAGCTTTGGGCAGAGCAGTGTTCCTGTTCTGGTTGGGTTTTTTCTCCTCTGAATGTCAGTTCTGTATTTTGTCACGATTTGTACCATGTGCACAGAAACATCAGACAAAGATTCTATGCATCAGTACACAGCTTTTTCAGCAGCTTGTCCCAGAACTGGATTTTTTTTTTTTTTTTTTTTTTGCAGGGGTGCCAAGCCAGTGGCTGTAAAAATTCTTAAGAATGAGAGTAATGATCCAGCCATAAAGGATGAATTGCTGAGAGAAGCAAATGTAATGCAGCAACTGGATAACCCATATATTGTCCGAATGATAGGCATATGTGAAGCTGAGGCCTGGATGTTAGTAATGGAAATGGCTGAGCTTGGGCCATTGAACAGATTTTTGCAAAAAAATAGGTATGTAAACCTTGATTCCATTTCATAGGGTACAGGGCCTATTCTTTTATTTTTTCCTTTAAGGACAGTTATAAATTGACATGTCATTAATGTAATAATTAATGATTCTAGTTACTCTCCATTGGAAATTATTATCTTGTGCATGTCGAATATTTCTGCCAAAATAGTGTATTTTGAATAAACGAAAGAATTTTCACATATCCTTCAATTACTCATTTATTGATGTGTTCACACACCATCTTGCCCAGGACAGGTAGCCTAGGGTGCCTTTTCTAATTAAAGCTTAGCTAAATGTGAGTGCATCAGGTTCACAGCATGATATGGGCAAGTTCATAGCAAAGATTTGTGTTTGAATTCCATGAAGAGTCATAAAAATGAACTACTGACCTCTTTAAAATTCAATTATGATTTTCAGACATGTCACAGAGAAGAACATAACAGAGCTGGTACACCAGGTTTCCATGGGGATGAAATACCTGGAGGAGAATAACTTTGTTCATAGGGATCTGGCTGCAAGGAATGTGCTATTAGTCACCCAACATTATGCCAAAATTAGTGACTTTGGACTTTCCAAAGCTCTTAGTGCAGACGAAAATTATTATAAGGTAAGTTTTTAACAAGACATGAAAGCTGCATAGTAGCATAGCTTAATGAGGTTATTTTCAGTGGAAATGTAGTTTGTTTTGCAAGTTGAAAATTAAAAATATTACGTATCATCCACTGTTTTATAGCCTGATATTATGTTACCAATTTTCAAAATTGGTGATTAACATTAAGAGATGTGTAGGGAGGAAAAAGCTAATCCCTTCTTTTCCTTGCCTACTTTCATTTACTTTTGGTAAACTTGTCATTAGAAGGTTGAAAATGATGGTGGAAATTAGATACTTCCTTATATAATAGGGGGAAAATGTATTTGTTGCAGACCAGTTCTCACCATGTCCAAGGAAAACACAAACTAAAGCACTGTATTATTGACTAACAGAACTGAATTAGGGAAGGTTTTTGAAAGAATACCATTGGTAAAATATAAATTAACCTAAACTGAATTTGTTTAGCTTGTTTTAAATTCACAGAGGAGGAGCAAGCACATGCTCCCTTCTGATGACCTTCTTATAGGAATAATAACTACTGCCAGAAAAGGCATCTGAAATCACTGCCACTAGCCTGCCCAGAGATGCTTGTCAATCTCAACCCTCAGAGGCTTGAGAATTAATATCAAAGGTCTGTTCTCTTTACAACTCCACAGGATGAAGTGGTGTCCTATCACTAGATCTAGCACTGTGCTAGGATAGACTGAGGCTTGAGTGGCTGCAGTGCAGCGCTGTGGCATAATTTAATCAAACTGTGGTTTGCCACAAGGCAGTCACTTTGCTTTGAAATAGAGCCTCAACTTCAAGTATCCGGGTATGTATCTCTTACCCTCTGTGGAGAGCCTAAATTAAAAAAAAAAAACAACTAATTTTAAAGAGTACCTTTAAATGAAATGCCATTAAAAAATGACTCCATGTCATTTAACTGAGCTTTGCTTTACTGCAGATTTCCTTTCAGTGCATTATTTTGAAAGTGGAAGATTAAGAACAATTTTGTAACACTTCTGAAGTGGCTGTTACCCATTCTCTCTAAAGCTAGCTGCATCAGAAATGCAATGGTACTTAGCACAAATGTGTGCAGATCTAAGTTAACCTGGTGGTGTTTAGTACTTATCATTGTCTCTAGCCTGCTTTTTTCCCTTTCTGTTATGACATATTTAGGCACAGAGTCATGGAAAATGGCCAGTCAAGTGGTATGCTCCAGAATGCATGAATTTCTACAAATTTTCTAGCAAAAGCGACGTCTGGAGCTTTGGGGTCTTAATGTGGGAAGCTTTCTCTTATGGGCAAAAGCCATATAAGGTGAGTGATTACACCTGGTCATTTTTTTTTTTCACCCTGTAAAAATTCAGAGCAAATTTGAACCAGTGCCTTCTCCTGCCTAAAAAAGAGTTGTTGCAACAAATGAGTTAAAGGTTTAGCTCAAAAATCAGTTCTGGGCCTCTGTTTGATTCATGCTGGCACACATACTGTAAGTATTTGCAACTTGGATGACTGACTGTTCTGTTCACCCTGTTCCAGGGAATGAAAGGTGGTGAAGTTGCACAGATGATTGAAAGAGGAGAACGAATGGAACGTCCTGAAGTCTGTCCAACAGAAGTCTACAGTCTAATGAAATTGTGTTGGACATACAAGTGAGTGTCACGTGATGGTCTTTTAATAGAAGTATATTTTAATCTACATGGTTAGTAGTCAGAAAGGGGATGAGAGGATTATTTCAAAACGCAACTTTTAAGCCCTTTTTTTGTTACATCCATCCTCCAAACTAAGGAGTTAGTTACCCTTTCAGGTGAACTCTATAACTATTTGAGTTATAGAGTGTACTACAAGCTGATTTTGCACAACAGAGTTTCCTGGAACAGCTATATACAAAATATACAGTATCATAAAAACCAAGTAATTCCACAAAAAGGTCAATCTAATATATTTTGAAAAGAATGGTTGAAATAAAGCAAATAATTTTGTTTCATTTTGGATTGTATTTTGTTTAATCTTCATTTCAAGTCTTTATCTTTACTGAAATTTCAAAGTCATATTACCAAAATATTTATTCCATTCTTCAATAGTTAGCTGTTTTGACCTATTTTATCTTCTCTCATTTCTGTACATACTCAGAGTGGCTCCCAGACTGACCTCCAACCAGTGAGAGGCTAAACATCTTTTCCTTTTCAGATCATACTTCAGATGTCAAAAACTTTTTTTCTGGTTGACAATTCAGAAGTTAGAATTATGAAATATAGAAGAAAAAAAATAAAGCCTACCTGATTTTTTAAAAATAGTATATTGCAAAAATTTTTTAAAACTGTTTTATGATTTATCATTTTAAACTATATTGTTAAAGTTACCTTTAGCTGTAGGAAGGCTCCAAGAAGTACCCAAAGTGACTGTAATGTCACTTATTATTCCAGTTCATCATCTAGAGAATATGAGTGTCCAACAAAGATCTCCATTTAAGGAGCTGTGGTACTTCACTTTTAGGTACCTTGCTTCTTTATTAGTTTTGTTACACCTTGTACTCTAGAATAAATGTGCAGCCGTACAATAATTCCTGCCTTTTTGTTGGACTCAAAGAATGCTGTAACAGTTCTACAGTGAAATGGATCAGGTTTTGTTAGGATGAATAAATGTATCATAAAGCAGGCTCGTTATTATTTTTTGTACTCAAAGATATCTTTATTATTGGAAAGAAGAAAAATTCAGAAAGGAAAGTTCAAGTCAGGCAGAGTAACTATCTCAATATGTAATGTAGCATTGTAGGGGCTTGTCAGTTTAATTGTGTTCTCCAAATAAAGAAATAGTTGCAGATATAGAAGAAAGGCCATCCAGTCATGGTGTATGGGTAGACTCCTCTCAGTGGTTCTAAGCCTCTCTGTGTGACTGTAGTGACAATTGTAAGGCAGATATTACACCTCAAATACTCTTTCCTCTAGATTATTACTAAAGTAAATGAAGTAGAAAATTAAATGGAGCTGATTTGCTATTTCTTTCTTCTAGTACTTTCACTGACCACAGAGTAATGGGCGTGATAGTAAATCCACTCACTGGATGCTCTGTAGCGACATTTGCCACTTGGCATTAATTTTTAACCTCATTTTGGTAGCCTCCAAATATTGTGAGCAGCTTTAAATGAACTGTCACTGAGGTAGAGTCCCAAGCATTATAAGGCCCATGCACTCTTAGAGCTTTCTTCTTCCTGTGCAGTGATACTTGTCATCTTTCCACAGCGTTGATGACCGACCAGGATTTGTCGCGGTCGAGCTGAGACTGCGTAACTACTATTACGACATTTCCCACTAAAAGCCTGAAGAACAGCAGCTTCCTTGCCTCCAGCCAGCACCCTCTGAGAAGCAATTCGACTCCAAAACCAAGCAACTTTGGCTTCTGTACTTCCATTTTCGCCCTGCAAAGTGCAGAGCTGAGCCTTGTGGTCTGTAAGGTTGCCTTTTCTTGCCTTCTGCACAATATCCAAGCACGGAAAGAGAGTGTTGAAAGTGTAGAGGACTCAAAGTGAGCAGCAAGACTCTCAGAGGGCAGGTGCTTACCCTTTTGCTACATCCAATTTTATTTTATTTACAGCTTTATTTGCATTACCTTTGCAGTCCTGTAAAACCCATTTAATGACTTCGAACTTCCTTCCTCTCCTGTGTTGGAATGCGAATTGGAATTTAGATGTTCCTAGTAATATTCTTAGTCCTCAGATGTATTTAGTTTTTCCAGCTTTCCTGCTCCTCAAGAAAGAGTAGCATAAACATTTCTCACTGTGAAGGAAATTCACTGTGAAAGTGTGTCAGTTCCTTTGACTTACAGTGTGTTTGATTTTATCACCAAACCCCTTTAAAATCAAGTTATATTCTTCTTAGTGGTAAAGCGGGCAGAGGAGAACTGGAAGTTTTGACTTTCTAACATCATTACCTCCTTCAAATGTGACCAGCTTCTCTTGTTCCTCATCTAATGTGTGGAGCCCAGCTGTTCCTCAGGGAGTTATTCTTTTTCCTGGTGAAACCTTGGAACTCAGGGGTTTGCTCTCATCTTTGAAGAAAATGTACCAGCGCCTAAGACAATGATTCTGGATTTTAACATAAACTCTGCCACTGCATTCCTGAAAATACCTGTGATGGAGCAGCACCCAGCTTTCTCTGTGCTGTTTCATCCTTCTCCAGACATACCTTTTCCATGTATCTGTTTGGGTGTACCAAAGCTCCTTGTATTGTGTTTTGAGCAGCAATCATTTTTGCCTTTTTCTCAAACCTTTATTGAAAAGCATCTGTCAGAATTTCACCATACCTTATCACCTCTAAAGTTAAATTTCACCTCTAGCACGAATTCTTTAAAATAGGCATGTGGACCTCAAGATTACTTTTGTCTGTTCCAAAATCTTAGTATTTGTCCTGCTGTCTATCACCATGGCTATCTCAGGAAAGGGTGTTTGTATCATCACTCTTCTGTAATTTAGGGTGCATCCCCATTAAATTGGAAGTTTAGTAATAGTAATTCCAAATAGTATAATCTACTCCTGATTGTTTTTACCCTTATGCTGTGCTTGTCCAATCTCATTTTAAATATTATCAGTATCAAAATTTCTATCACTTATTACTCACAAACAGCTACTCTGTTGTCATTTACACATATCTCAGGAGTCTACATAACATTACATCTGTTAGATAAAGAGATTTTAGAATAATATAAAGGATAAGATTTAGAGTTAGATATATTTATTGCATATGTCTGGTTAGAGTATATGTCTTTCATTTTCATGTGAACAAGATATTCTTAGAGATGGAGTGATATTTTTTTCTCTAGAAAAGAAATTGTGTGAAAAAGTGAGAAAGTGTGAAATAACTTTAGAAACAGATAAGACTACAAACAAATGTAGGATTTACTGAATTTTTTCTTTTTACTAAGGTTGTGATCTATTTGTTAAATAATACCTGGTTACTTTTGGTAGTTCAGTGTTGAGTGTCCAGTGCAAGATACTTCAGAAACCACATACTACTGAAAAAGATTGAGTGTAATAGATCATGTTTCAAACGTGACCAAATGTGACTTATACTGAAGATGATTTATTTTTTGTTTTGTTTTTAAGAAACATTTTTGTACAAGACCAGCTTGAGTAGAAGTTAGCCATAGTTACACATGGGTATTTCGTCACTTTAGTTGTGTTGCAGAGAAATTGTTATTTCTACATGTGCAATTAGTACATTTATGGGGATATTAGTTATAAAAAATTGCACAGATCGCACAAATCTCTATTAACCAGCAAGTGACAGTACTCAATTTCCCTGAGAGATATATCTCTCTGTATCTCTCACTCTCTTTAAAAACGATGTCTGATACAACAAAATTGGAGGATTATTTCATGTCCTCTCTTCTGAGTGAATGTCAACATCACTTTCCACTGTTACTTGATTATTCTTAACTTCACTGTTGCATAATAAAAGTTTACACTGAGAATATAAAGAATTGTGAAATAAATGGATTAGGTTTTAAAATTTAAATTAAAGACATTTTTACAAATTATGTTGTTTTTTAAAGGAATCCTTTAATATTTATATGCTTTCTAGAAAATGCTGTGCAGAGTGTGTATATGCACTGAGTTACTGTGACTGTTGTGGAAGACTGAGATTTTCCTATTGACACTGAAAGGTATGTGACAGGACAGATAAGCCCAGTGAAGCCTGGGCTGAAGGCAGAACTAGCAGGAAACTCCTAAAATATGCATGTTGTTATTACAACTAACTCTTTTCAAGATGGTGTTTTACCACAATACAGTGCTGGATCTGGAAGGTTAGAGGTGTCAGGAGTCAGTGCAGTGTATCAGATAACCAAGAACTTCTGCCTTACAGGTGTCAGCTATGCAGGATTTAAGTCACATTATACTACCATGGAGCCTTCCTCATAGGTGCACACAACTGTTCTAGGTGTTCTGAAATATAAAAACAATGATACCTTAGTCTTTCATTTAGCTTTTGCTGCATGCCCAAGTTCTCAGGAAAGCGGAGGCTGGATGGGTCTGAATGTGAATTTGAATAATTAACAACAAAGGCAGAAAGGTTGACAACTCTTCAAGCAGGTACATACCTTTTGGGTGCATCAGCCAGGAACTGGCTTACACTGCTCTGCTGTGATTGTTTTCCTGTGTAGCAAATCTGTCCTAATCTTTGCACCTTCGCATTTGTGGGACTGCACTCTCAACTGATATGAAGGGGCTGTCATCTACTGGCTGTCTGGATTTAGTTGTCTTTATTTTTAGATTGGCTTGTATCAGAAATGCCACTTGGTGGTGTAGGCCCACAAGTAATTACCATGATAGAGTTAAGGGTTAGAAAACTGCAGCATGTAGTAAGATGCTGGTGGAGAAGAAGGAGCAGGTGATAACACTCAAGGAAAACAGAAGATTTCTGAGAGTCTGTGTCTCCTTGTCTTTTAAGTGATACCAGCAGTGAGAGACTGCACGCACAAAGATGCAGACTATGTTCCACACGGGCACAGAAGGGAGTGAGAGTGGCATCTGGGTTGAATAATACAGGAAAACATTAAGCCAGCAATTTTGATTACGAGCTCTAAGTTTAGTGAGAACAGAAAGACTGCAAGTCATGCAGAAGAAGGAAAAAAAAAGGAGAAAAAAATACACCATCTGATTTATTGACAGCAAAAAAACACAGCAGCAGACTTAAAGCAATCCCAGACTCAGATGGAAAAGAGCCACTTCAAGACTCAGTACCACCATTCCCCAGGAGTGTGTCACCATGGTGCAGTGGGAGACAGTGGCACAGCCACACTGGGGCCCAGTTCTCCCTGCAGGGATGGATCATTGTCCCAGGGATAGTAAGAAGGGATTATAGGGCTGATGGGAAAGACTCAACAGCCGAATGCCTCCTGCTGTAACTGTACCTTTACTGGGGCCACCAGGTAACCTGCAAAGGCTTACAGCTGGAAAAGGAGGGGAGGAAGGAGGGTGGAGCATGAAATAAATATCAGAGAGGCAAAGTGTGTATTGTCCCCTATTAACAGTGATGGAAAAATGAGACAAACCTATGGAATTACCATCTTCCTTCAGAATTGTATTACACAATGGATTACTGTGAAACAACAGTCAGAGTGATGTAACACAAATTCAGCTGAGGTCGACAGTCCTCCAGCTACTCAGAATTCTCTGAAGCAAGGCTAGTAGTATGCATCCATCTCCAAACAGGTATTTTTTCTGTCATATATGTGTTAGCTGAGATGAAGGCCCACTGGGTTCCTTGGCATATAACTAATGCTGCACAAAGTTTGATCACTGCTTCCCTGAGGCAGTGGAGATGTGCACTTTTCTTGATAACCAAAGAAGAGAGGAAACAAGAGGCAGCTGGGGAAAGCATTAATTGCTGTCCATTAAAATTCGTGACTTTGAATGCAAATAGCACCTGAGTGACCAGTCCAATATAAATGAGCACAGATCCCTAACTCCCCTCATCTGTCCACCATCTCAAATGTCTTAAATTATCAGGGTAAGAAACCATTAGGTCCAGGCCTTCCTTAACTTGTGTCAAACTGCTTGTGGAGGAGTCCCACAGCCATGCACCAACAGCTACAGCTGCCCACCTATCACACTCCACATGACAGTGGTTTGGTAAGTTAAGAGCCAGGCATCTTGTGCCTCTGTCATGTTAGAATTGCAACATACAACAAAAAACCAAAACAAAACCGAAAAAAAAGGAAAAAAATTGCGAAGAACAGTTCGATGACACTGTCGTGTTACATTGCCACCAGTCAGTGGCTGCACTGCTATCAACATCTGTTCTTTCTCCTTCCTACTTTGATAAAGTGCAATTATGCCAGTTTCAGCAACAACAAGAGTACCAAGAATATAATTTCATGACCAAGCAGCAGGACAAGCAGCAGAAAACTTGTATAGCTGCCTTTTGCACAGCTTGAAGACTTTTCTTTGAAAACAGTACACATATATGCACATATATGTGCATGCAGTTTATTGTCATTCTTTGCTACCTGAGTTCAATAGTGCCCTGTCCTCAGTTTTTAGTTCACAACAACTGTAGCTGTATTTTCATGTCTTATTCTAATTTATGTACAGATTTCATCAGCATTGTTAAATGATTTCAGTCTGACTGGTGTATCAAGTCCCACCTCCAGTAACCTAAAGCAGTGGCCAGCTGGTAAAGAATTACTAACGTTGGTTATCAGTGATATTTCTAGAAGATAGCTGAAAGATAGATGATAGATGGAAGAGAATGTCTGTGGGGAGCAGGGATACATCAGGAGATGCACAAGAGCTCACAACTCACTGAGCTTGTCAAAGAGCAGCACTTAGGGGTATTTTTTCCTCTCTAATTTGGAGCAGTTGTAAACTGACTGTTTAATTTGGTTATATATTTCTTTTCCCAAAACACACATATTTAGCACCAATCCTTCCTTATTTTTCCCTAGTAATGACACATCTTAGCCATACCTGGGTACAAACACCTGGATTATCAATGTCATTTTGTTTCAGAAAGATTTCCACTGTTGCCAGTAAATCCCTCAAACTAGGGGGATGCTGTTCTAGCAGCTTCCATGGGCCTCATTTTCCTGACTAGTGTGCAAACACACGCTTAAGTTACAACAGGAGCACCAGCAAACTGCCCTTGTTCTCTCTCTGACAGGCAAAGAACAATGCAGAGAAGCAATGCACTATAAAGTTCAGTCACCTCCAAGAGGAAGGCTCCCAGTCTCCTTCTCCCAGCACGTGTGGATTTTTTTAGACAACATAGACCACTTTAAGACAGAAAATAAAAAGTAGTACAGATATTTATTGTCAGATTACATTGGTGTAACAGGACCCACCCACACACACACCTTGCACTGAGGAGCCACCTCATTTTTTGCAGGGTTCGAATGAACTAGAGCATAAACCCTTTTTTCTTTTTCCCCTTTTGTAAATATGTTGTTGACTCTGTCATCGATATATGCATCTCTGGCTATTTTAAAATGTTATATCCACTGTTCTTACTGCTTTGCCAGGGGCATACAGTAATGAGGCACTATTTTTAAGCTCTTCAGTCAGCCATGACTTCCTTTTTAATTCCTCTCTGTAGCTGCCATAGGGAGTGAGTACAGCATTCCTCATCTTTTTGTGGTTTTTACTTATAAGGAATAGGCAGGACAAGTAGTGATTCTTGTCAGTGCTGGAGTCCTACACAATTTAGATTACAGGAAAAAGTACAGATTGAATCATGTCTCAGAAATTCACCCTCCAGTGTCACATTGTACCGAGTTAATGCAAACCAGAACTCACACTATACAAGTACAGAGCTCACAGTTTGTTTCCAAAGCTCCCACAGCTTTTTCCATGCCAACTATATAAAACAACAAAAAAAGAACCCCACAAAAATAAAAACCAAAACAAACACCAAAAAACAACAAGACTATTAATATAACACATTCTTGTGTTTGTTTGCAGAACTGTATGTGAGCAATTTTATGAGTCATTTAATTACAAGGAAGCTGAGGCCTAAACAAAGAAATGCACTCAAGGTTTGCTTGGGTTGGCGACAGTCTCTGTCTTTCTTTCCCCCAAAAAGCAAAAGGTCCCAATACGTTTGAATTGTAGCTAAAAGGAATGAATACATCAGATGGCACACCAAAACTGGACCCTGATAAAGCTGTGAGACTGCTGGTGCCTACATGTTTTGCTTGAAAACTGCCTTTGGTGGAGGTATGCTGCCAGGCACATGAAGCCAGCATGTCTCACTGCTGGGCCACCAAGCCTAAGCAGGACCTTGCTGATTACTGCACATTGTATATAGATAAGCATTTGTGAAATACAAACCCAAATACTGCACTCTCTTCACCTAACATAAGCATCACAGCCTGAAAATGTGATGGGGTGTTTCAAAGGGAAGTGGTGTTTATCTCTGTAACCAGTAAATGCAGTCAGTCCTTGCTCCTTCTTCTCCAAGGAGCTGATTGTTGCCAGCATGTTTGTCCCCTAGTTAGGAAATGTGCCTGCACGCCTTTGGGGGTTGCCAAGAAATCAATAACTCCAAAAGACAGGGTGAGATGGGAAGCAGGAGAGACACTACACACTTGGAAGAAACTCTAAGAAACACACTTGTCCACTCATAAGCTAAGAAACTTAAACTAGGGGGAAATTGGGTCTGGGACATTCAGGCCACCAATAAGGCTCATCTTTCACTCTAGCAAGCTGCACCATGTTTGTGGAGACACTGTGATAGTGTGCTGTTAAAAAAGTCATTTCATCTTGTAAAAATTATGCCCATGTAACATTAAATTCATGTGCCTCCACTGGCTGATTTATTTATTCTCCTAAAGCTGTGCTTAGCAACATGGAACCATGTATAAATACGCCTTGCTTCATAAATATTTTGTTCTCACCACTAACTAACAGGCATTTTCCAATCTTCCTGCCCACAGCAGCAGGACAAACTTGGCCAAGTGGTACCTGTTTCAAGGAGAAAAAGCGTACAGGTACTCTCCAGATGCTCACTGCTCCTGCATTTCTCCATGGCCTTCTGTATTGCTTTTGGTTGACCATAACTCATCACCAGTTCCTCTGCCACCAGAGAAACTCCTTTGACCTTTGGCAGGTTGTTGTGCGAAGGGCACTGGACAGCTGTCTGCCTTGAGAGGCTGCTGGGGGAAAATGCTCCAGACAAGGGTGAAACGGCAAGAAAACACCTGGTACCACCTTCTACCACTGCTGGGGGGCAGGATCTTGAATCCTGTCTCACTGAGGTGACAACAGCATCACAGCTGTGCAGCACAGCCGTTCTGCAGTGCAACTGGTGAGCCTAGGGCAGAGACTGAGGATGCTGATGTAAACCTCAGACAAAGCATTGGTAGCAGTGCTCTTTCCATCTTTTAAGCAAGTGCTGATCAGCCCAGTGTATGGCTTCCTCTTTCCATATTTCAGACGGCCTCTTGTGGGGCTGTACCAGCGGGAATGCCAGTCTCCCTGTCTGTGCAAGGAAATCAGGGGAAGAAATGAGGCTCTAGATGTCATCACAGGGACAATGACTGTGCAGAGCAAATGCACATGTCCTTGGTTGGGGCTTATTTCCTGTGTTCTGGAAAGGTGTCTCTTTTCTGTGGCAGAGTGTATTTTTTGAACTGAACTTTTCCCCCCTTTTAGTTACAGCAAATGACTTTTTTTTAAAATTGAAAATGAAATCATCTAGCTTTAGATGATTAAGTGAAGCTGAAGTACCAGGAAAGAAGGCAATACTGAATAACCAAGTGCCCATAAATTTCAAGGTCAGAAGTTTGTAGCTTTTTTTTTTTTTTTTTTTTGTGTCCTGTAGCTCAAAACCACTTCAAATCAGTTCCATGATGCCAGCAGTTTATTTGTTTCTGCTCCTCGCGGTCTGTATGTGACAATGAATAAACCAAAAGGTCACTTCCCTTAAAGCTCTCTGGGCAATGCTCCCCATCCATGAACGCAACAAGGCCATGAACAAAACCAGCTCAAACCAGCCAAGTTTCCAAAACTGCAAAGATTGGCAGGGAAGTTGGGGCACACACATGTAGATGTGAATGGCTCAAACAGGTGGCCTCATCCAACCTCTCTCTGATCCAAAAGACAAAGTCCCCCTTCAGCCATACACCTCTTGGGTAGGGTGGGGTGTGCAAGAAGCTCACCAGAGATCAGCAAAGTTAAACAAAAAAAAGAGAACTAAGTTATTTCTATCCTTGTGGGCATGCACACCCACACCCACACACAGAGGGGCATGTATGGTCAGGAATACTTATTAGCCAACATGCCTTATTAGGAAGAAGGCAAATGGGCAGATGTGATTCTGAAATTTCCTGCCTTCCCTATTCCTCTATTTCTCTAGCAAATCTGTGTTCCTGTTGTCATCTGTAAATTTTATACACAAGACATTTTTCCTGTATTTTCAGCTCCCCAATAAAATCATGAAAAGGCATTGGGCCTAACACGAAAAGCAGCAGATTCCCCCCACAGACACCTTGAAGTGATCTGTCACTTTGCAGTCGTTAGGTTCATCTAACCTGGAGGAAAGGGCTTTAAAGCTCTGCCCTCTAGAATGACAGCACAGAACTGACAGATCATACAAAAAAAATTGTTTTAATACATTCCAGATGTATTTCTTCAGTGAAGTTAATACAAAGGTTAATCTGAATCTCTGTTCCTATAGTCTTTGCTCTTCAATTCTCTCATGGCCACATGCCACATTTTTTTCTGCTTTCAACTGCATGGCTTTCAATAGAGTCAGACCAAGGGAGTACACAGTTTGGTCCCAAGTAACTATTAAAGTATTTGAAGCTGCTGCCAGGCTTTTATGAGCTCAGTTCAAAATGACATTTGGGAGGTTTGAAGCATCTCTGATAAGACAGATGCTGAAGAAATAAAAGAGAATCATCAAGGGGGGAAAAAAAAGGAAAAAAGAAAAAGCAGTATCCTACTGAAATTATAGAAATGACACTTATAAACAGACATATACACACAGTATTCCCTTGTTCCCAAAGTAAATGCGCACCATTGACAGAAATTTGCAAATTATGAAACAATATGATAAGTTGCTTAAATCCTAAACTTTCAGTTGTAGGGAAGTGATTTATTCTGTACCATTAAAATTCTTAGCTGCAAAACAGAGACCAGAATTCAGTGTTCTGTTCAAATACTCACATAAATCGGTAGGAAAGTTGGAAGACAGCTTTGATACCATCTTAATGGAATCAGCATTATTTACTTAAGGAAAAACAGTATTTTGAAGAGATTAAAAAGGACAAAAAAAAATAAGAAGAAGTTAGAACAACGGTAATGGCAAAGCATTTCAAACTACCTCTGCAGAATAGCAGAAATTCAGGAGAAAAGATTAATGTCTGAAACTCTTTTGTAGGCAAGAATATTAACTTCTGCTTTTATGAATAAATGAATTCTAAATTATTCTTTGTCTGCTAGATTTTATGAACTATTACCATAATCACATAAAACTTCCTTTTTTTTTTTTCATATAAATCTATGTATAGCATAAGACTTCCCTTTCAGTGCCATGATCAGAGAGACTGCTTGAATGAAGACATTAAACCAGTGAGATTCCAATTAATGTACAGAACACTCTTAAATCTGTCAAAATGAGCTGCTTGGATTACTGCTAAACCCAGAAAACCCCAAACGATGGAAGATGAAGGTGAATAGAAACTCAGATGTGGAGCTGTATCCATTCCACAAGCCCCGCTCCCCTGCCTGGTTTGATCCCAGAACATGTCCCTTTGCAGCCAAGCAGTTCTTTTCCTGCCTCCAAGTAGATGAAGAAAAAAGTTTTACCTAAAATGAGGGACAAGAAGGAGAATGTATTACATAGCACAAGTTTGAAAGGCAGTGACTTTAGCTGTCTTGCCAGACAAGTATGATCTGCCTGATGCAGATGTAAGGGGAAAGAGGAGAAAAGAGAGCAATGCTGATGGCTGATCTTAAAAGGGATGTTTTACAGAATAGCTGAAAGAACATTATTCTTGCACTAAGAAATTTGAAGCTACTTATCTGAAATTAACATAAAGCTAAAGAGACCTGACGTGCAGCTGTTCCATGTAAAAAATATTTTACAGAATTTCTTTTCAGTATCTTCAGTTCTTTAGTGCATCTTTTATGTATGTCAGGCATGCACACACACATACACAATCAGGAAAGCTTTTATGGACATATAGATCAAGCTGCTGTTCAAAGGAGTAAATTAGGACAAACTGACTAACCCTGCATTGAAGTGACATTATTTATGCTTCAGTCTTTCCTGCATGAACTCAAGAGCCTTGTCCTCTACTTGAAAACCAACACGGGAAAAACTATGTTCCTACACTGTCCTCAGGTTCCTGGTGAGCCATAGACCCTTCAGTGAGCCCACAGGAAGAAATTGTCCACCCTGTGGTCCACCCTGTCCACTCTGGCCTGAACCACTGACCTTACTGAGAATATTCATCCAGTAAAAATAAATATTTACAAAAAACAAGTCCTGCCTGAGCAAGGCTCCCCACATGGCAAGATGTGCTGGTGCAGGAGGAGCAGAGGTGTCCCCCAGCAGTGATGGGATAGATGACAGAGGACAGGCACCAAAGCCCACAGCACCTATGCCAAGAACCATGTCGGAAAATCGCCTGCTGTGGCAGGTTGCCACTGTGGCTGCTGGGTGCCCCCCTCTCCTTCCTTGGCTGCCCCACACATGACATTTTGACACTCCTGCAGCCACTTTGGCCATAGCAAGGCTGAGCAGGAGGTAAACTGAGCCTCAGAGCTGGACTGCACAGAGTAGCCTTTCAGAGAGGAAGGGTTATGCTGCTCAAACCAGCAGCATCAGACTGCATTTCTTTCACACTTCACATTCATTGTTATTTCCTTAATAGAAACACACACTCTGGCCTCTTAATATGTTTAGAAGTGAAAAAATAACCAATTTTCACTATCCTCCCCTCAAATTCTGAGCACTTAGGCATTTTTTGTTTTTTCTCAGTGCTGTTACTGGTCTGTCTAGTAGTCATACTGCAGGTCTGACAGCTAATGGAGGCACCAAGTGAGACCATGGTCATTGCTTGGCACAGACAAAGAGTAAGTATCACCTGTGTCACCACTGTCCTTCAGAGCTTTATGCAGTTCTTTATATTCTGCAAATTTCATCCTACAGTTTCACTTCAGTATTGTCCTCAAGCTGTCTGTAGGAGGAAGTGGATTTAAAAAGGTAGATAAGCAGATAAACAGAAGGATAAGCCAGTTCACTTAGCAAGTTTCAGCCACCACTGCCTTCTCTCCTTGGCTGCCTTTTGGATCAATGTGTGGGCTGGAACTGAACTTAGTTGGAGAAATGAAGGAATTTTACCCTCCAAGCATCATTCCCACCTGAGGGCCCTGGTACAGCCTTCCCTCTTGATTATTGGTCTTTGCAAACTTCATTCCTTCATTTTTCTCTGACAGTAGTATCAGTGTGAAGTATTCTGATGGTCTAGGTGCACCTTTTAATCTTGACCTCTGTGAAGAAGCTTGTTGGTTTAGATTGAGCAGTTTTACACCATGGTCACTTTATTTCATAAAAATTTGTGAGTATTTTTCCCCCACAATTTCACAATTTGTTTGTTTTAAGAATCATTGTTAAGCCTAGTCAATGTGTTCTGGTCAGAGCACAAAACTTAATTTTAGGGACATACAGCTGTATTTTGAAGTTGTTGTTTTTCACAGGGATATTGGCAGAATAATCATCCTCTCTCAAATTAATTAATCAAATTAATTAATTAAATATGTGTTTTCCTTGGCCAGAGGTCCTGTTTTCCTACTACATGTTTGTTTCTTAAGAACTTACTTTGGCCTATGGTATCACATGAAAATGCTGTAGTGATGAGCAGGTCTGACACCTTGCTGCACCTCTCCCAGTTTTCAAAAAAAAAATTCCTAGATAAATGCTTTTACGACACTCTAGCTAGCTCATTAGGAACACAGCATTTAGTAATTTTATTATTAAAAGAGATTACTAACACGTTAAAAAGTTCTTTTTCATATATATTGAAAAGGTTGCAGTCATGTATCATTTCTATACAATAATTTGAGTCATATTCATTGCCAGGGTGATATCCACCAATTCCAG
This sequence comes from Corapipo altera, assembly GCF_003945725.1. Lineage (NCBI taxonomy): Eukaryota > Metazoa > Chordata > Aves > Passeriformes > Pipridae > Corapipo > Corapipo altera. The sequence goes on along the minus strand of NW_020884909.1, from coordinate 4,695,508 downwards.
TGAAGCTACATCAGGAACTAATTTTGCTCATGACGTCTGTTTTCCTATTCTGTATTATCTACATTATATTATCTCCCTTCACAGGCACAATTCCATGTATGTCAGACTTGATTTGACGCAATTATCTGGGAATAAATGATCTTGGTTTGGCTTGTTTCAACAACTTGAGTCATTTCCACACTGTTACCACCAGACCTTACTGCCTTGCAGAAGTCTCTTGGCAATTCTTCAGCTCTGATCTAGAAGTCAGTCTAAAAAGGTGCAAACCCTTGGAGTGTACTTAATGTACAAACACAGTTGTTGCAGCTTATTTGTTTTACAGTATGTCAAAGCATGTGTGTGTGGTTTATGAGAAATATTAATTTAAAGCATTTTTTAGGGTTAGTACACTTCCATACGAAAAGCAAGTGTAGCAATCACAATTCAGATGCTTGTGAGAAACACACCTTTAGACTTGTATGGCAACTTAAGCTCCTATATTGCTTCCATCCTTACAGAAAAGTATTTGCAAGCTTTCAATTTTATGCTGTTATTCAGTCATATACTGGTCTATCAACTAAAAAGAAATGAAACAGAGGTTATGTTTTTATCACTAGTAAGGAAATTGACAACTTATTTCAAAACATAATGCAGCTAGCAGAGGAAGAGGCTGCATTTTCTTCAGGCGTCAAGCATGGAGATGGCAAAGAGCAAAGACGGGGATCTGAGCACTCTCCCTTTTAAACACTCGCACAAAGAAGCTAACACACAGATACACACTTCTGTTGTCTTTCTGAGTGTCTAGTGTTGACAAGAAAAGAGCCTCAGTTTTGTCTAAACTAACACTTTCTGGGCGTATCAAGAGCAAAAATTATTTTGGCAGATGCATCAGACACAACCTCACACTTCGTTCCAGGGCAGAGGATGCTTCAAAGATCATTGTAAGATGCTGACAGAGCAACTGGTGCTCCTCATTTCTGTGGTTAGGTTATGGTCTGACAAGTGTTCCTGAAACCTGCACTGTCTACTCAGGCATCCAGCAAATATAGAAATGGCAAAAGATGGTACCTATAGCACCCACTTGAATCTGCCTGCTCTTGCTCACTAAATATTCCAGTGGCCAGCTCTGGTGAGCTGAAATGTCTTTTTGATGTATTTAGAAAATGCAGATCAGATGCAAGATCTTCAGGTTCTGCTGGAATAAAACTGATCAATGGTACTGATATCCTAGCAGTAGCTAAACCAGGACCTGGCACTAGTCCTCTCTGCCACTCTAACCCAGATGGAAGCTAGTAAGAACAATTTATTTAGTACTAGATGTTGCTGCTCCACGGCTCAAGAGAAATCCCACTCCACCTGACATCTCTGATTTTCACATCAGTGCTTGGTGCAATAAAAGTTCAGTGGCATTCACTGTGCTCTCTGTGCTTCCATGCTCTTAGAGCAGGCTGAGAAATGACAGCCCCTCCCGCTGTCCTCACAGTGTGAAATGAAGGAACTCACCACCATGAGATGCTTTGTGCTACAGAAGTATAAAAAGGTTCAAAAAACCATTAGGGAAGGCCAGGGAGGGAAGGTCCTTAAAAGGGCTACTGAAGCTCCCTTCAGGCAGCAGCCTCCAGCATGGCAAGTGTCTGAGCCTGACTGGTAGCCAGGAAGTTTTATACTAGAGAAGGGTCTAGGAGCACATGCTTTTTTTGGTCTAAGCATATGCCAAATATAGGACATGTGAGTGGTTGAATTTTTCTTCTCATCCTATATGGTTTATTTGTAATAACAGTCAATTTAATTTTCTTACTTTCCAGACCTGGTGAGATATTGCAGGAAGAGAATTAGAAGGGCCAAAGGCCAACTAGAATATTATCTAGTTGCTGCTTTAAAAGACAATAAAAATAGTTTCTATAAATACAGCAGCAACACAAGGAGAATCTACATCCTCTATTGGATGCAGGGAGTGATAAAGGATCAGGAAAAGACTGAGGTGCTTAATGCCTTCTTTGCCTCAGTCTTTAGTAGTAAGACCAGTATCCAAGTGCTCAGCCCTATAAATTGGAAGAAAGAGATGGGGAGCATAATGAAGGCCCGTAATCCAAAGGAAAATGGTCAGCAGCCTGTTACATAGGTTCCACACACACACTGACATTGAAATTACCAAGTCTCATCACGGGATCCAATGGTTGGTAACTATATTTCTCTCTACTTTTATCCTTTCTTTCTCTTTCTTAGCCTTATACATTTTCTTAAGTGTTATTTTTATACTTTTATGTTGCTCTATTACTACAGATAATAACAAATAAAATGGCTACATACCTGTTTTCTTTTGCAGCCAAATTGTTTCTTCCAGGTAAAGGGAGACAGGACAAGAGGAAATGGCTTTAAGTTCCTTCAGGGAAAGTTTAGATTGGATATTAGTAAAAATGTCTTCAGCAGAAGGGTTGTCAAGCAGTGGAACATGCTGTCCAAGAAAGTGTTTGAGTGATCATCCCTGGAGCTATTTAAAAGATGTTGTGCTTAGGGGCACTGTCTAGTAGTGGACTTGGCAGTGTTAGATTAATGGCTGTACTCAATCTTAAAGGGATTCTGTGATTCTATTAACCTGTTATATTTTTAATCTCCCACTGATCATACTTTCACTTTTGTCCTCCAGTGCTTCTCCTAGAAAATGGGAAAATCTTCTGTGGTTAATGATTCTTCTAAAAGAAATAAACAAACAAACTGCTAGCACACCAAAAAACACTGCTTCTTTTAGGCTGTGAAGATTGTAAAAGCCACGTGCTACTGCAGACAGGATCCTGACCACACTTGCAAGCACACTGAAGAGAGTTACCAGTCCTGCACATTAGAAACTGACAGAGGTCAGCTCATGAAAAACAGGGCAGCGCCAGTGCTCATTTTCCACTGTTTTAGAGCTTGTAAAATAACTTATATTTGACTTAAGCAAGAAGAGTGTCAGAACCGCTTCAGAAGGCCTGACACCTGTTCTGCACACTCCGCATTACTCAAGAGGTGCAAGACAATGGAAGCAGAGGCTTGGGGCAGCTCATGTGACCATATTACATTTGAACTTGCCAAGGGAAATTCACTCTGCCTGCAAGTCAGGTAGCGTAGGTTTTATCACACCCAGCAATGCAGAAACTGGGCTGTGATGCCATTACTTTGCTGATGAGGGTGCCAGGTTATTGCTTCTCTGGATGGGGTGCCTGGCCCATTTTCACAGCTCAGTTTGACAGTAAACATCTCAAAAAAAGCAGGAAGAAGGACGGGGTGGGGGGGGGGGGCAGAGCCAGATTTCAGCCAGGTCTGATATCCCCTGAACAAAACTTATGGCCTCTTCTGGCTAAGAACATTTTGTTTTCAAAAGCAGCATTCTTGCATGATTTCACTACTGCTTCACATGGGATTATTTTATGTAATTTGGACAATTTGTGGCATGATTTTCATGGTCAGATTTGCTGGAAAATACGAGTATGCGGTGGTCAGAAGCAGTTACCATCTTCAAACTCTGCAAACTCTGCCCCCAGCAAGGCCACAGGTGGGAGGCACATGACACTGAAAAGAGGGAGATGACCAACTGTAATTTTGACACTAGTAATGCTCTTGAGTGTGCAGGCTCCTCACCATCTCATACTCTGCAGTGCAGAACACTCCTCTTCTGTGGGGCCAGATGCCCAGCCGGTGTAAATTAGCTTCCTAGTGCTGCCATCGTTTGTCTCTGCCAGTTGACATCAGCTGAGCATTTGTCTCTGGGTCCTTCTTTTCCTGAAGGCAAGCAACACTCCTAGAAGCTGTCAGAAGCTTTAGACCTTTCTGTTTTTCTTTTCCCATCCATCCTGGCAGCAAATCTAGGTGCCAGCAGTCTGTTAAGAAAATGTGTGTCAGTTTTTAAAAACAAAGCTGTAAAAGTGAAGGGAAAACTCCCACCTATCTCTTCCCCTTCTCGTTCCCACAAGGAGGAACCTCACCATGCCCTGGAGGGAGATGGCTTGCTGGACACAACCCACAGCCCAAGTGGGATGTTTCAACCCACCCAGTGAAGGGGAGCAGTCCCATCGGGGTCAGACCAGAGCCAATGCACAACATTTTACGCAAGTATGTTGTGGTGGGATCTGATGGCTTTGGTGTCTGGGACATCTGCTGGAAACTTGACACCCTTTGTGGGAGTCTGCGCAGCTCAGCCAGCCTCATGCTGCTGGTTGCTGAAGCCACAGCCCTGGAACACTTCTCAGGTTTGCTTAAGAGTAGGAAAAAAAAGGGAAAAAAAAATCACAAAAAAACCCCACACAAAACCACAACAGTAAAAAAACCCAGTTTGCTTGAAACTGGTATCAATCAAACTCAGTGTTGCTATGTTAGGTACACCTTGTGCAAAAACCAAAAACCTGCAACATCCCCCCCACATGCCTCTCTGCTTCCCCAAATCCTGTTTTTGAGTGAGGAGACAGAGTGAAAGCATGGTTTTGTCAGGACCTCATGACCTGTAACCTCTAATTAAAGGGGATTCTGATCTATATTAACAGAAAAACACCCTCCTCACACTCAAACACATTCATGGTCATTCAACTGCTAATTTCAGGCACTCCTTCCTATATGGCAATATGACATAAATATACACTGTAATATCCCCAAAGTCCTTTTTTTTCTTCTTTTACTTCACTTTAAGTCTCGTGTTAGTTTCACAGCTGATTCTTAAGGTCAATTTTGTGATCTGAAATCCAATCCTTAGGGTCACTGTCTTTAACCCAGGCATTCATGCTCTTAAACCAGTATCTGTCAGCATCAGTGGATGTTCCAAGAACAAAGGGTGGGCAGGCAAGTAGTTGGGTTTTCAGATCGACCCACTAAACTTTTGATGAAAGAAGAAAACCTTGTCACAGTCTAACTCCTCTTCTGCTTGCAGAAAAGACAGTTGTCACTTGTGCCTGCAGTGAGATAAAACACAGAGGTATTTTGTATTCAGAGATAATGCTGTTACAGGCCACGATAAGACAAGTGTGCAGTCAAGACTTATAAGTCCTCCTGAGTCCCTCTTGCTTTATCTGTGGCAAACATTCAAAACAACTTCAGGGGATTACCTGTGTAAGGGCTGCAGCACCCAGCCCTGACCTGTAGGCTTACTTACCCACAGGTATATTCCCTTATATGTATACATATATGCATTAAAGAGAGAATAACCTTCTACTCAGGACATGTTGAAAAATTCTTCAAGAAAAGGCATCCTAATGTCTCTGTGCTGTTACAGAACTATTCTTTGGGAGAAGGGGTCTTAGCTTTTCAACCTCAGAGGGGAACACAGTGGTTCCTTTGGCTTCATGACACAACAGAAGCTTGGCTTCAGGCAACGCGACTGAAGGGCAGAGGGAAATATTTTGTTTATCTACCATGGAAAGAAATACTTTTCTGTCTTTTCTCTTGCTCATTTGTAGAGTGAGAATTTGCATAGTCTGCAAATCAGCCAGGCTGAGGGATGAAGACCACCCAGATGATCCTATGCTTAATACCCTCCCTGTGATCCAGCCCATATACTTTGTGGCTGAGGAGATGGCTCACTGGCCTCTGAGCAGCCTCTGAGAGCCCTAACCTCAAACATACCACATCTTTCTTTGGCAGGACAGTAACATGAGATTGGTTTGCTCTTCGCTGAACTCCAAATCCAGATCCCCATCCTTTGTTCTAAACTACAGTTTACTGAAGTGCCGTTTAACATATGTCATATGCTATTTCAGATATGTAACAACCAAAATGTAGCTGGAAAATCAAGGAAAATTAAAAACATCTTATTGCACTCAAATATCCGACAATTATATGTGAATCCTCCATAATACAGAGTTAAGAAAATAGGAGAGGGCAGGCAAAAACCCCAAAGAAACATAAATCACAAGGAAAGTAGAGGGGAGGATGGTAGGAGTCTGGCAGAGATTTCAAGCCATCCACTCTTTTTCTTAGGACAAAATCACTATCTCTATCATTCCCTACAAACGCTTGTGTTATCTTAGAAGAGAAAAGATAAACATCAAACACCAGTAATGGGGATTCCAAAGCCTCTTCAGGCAATCTGTCCCAGCACTTCACTATCTCTTCTTTTAATGTCTTGCCTAAATCTTTCTTCCCTTGCTTTGAGTGTTTCTTCATGTCATATCCACCAGGGACAAGAAAATGAGTAGGAGTCAATTTAGAGAAATTGCACTGTATTTTGAACAAGGGATAGAAAACTGTTTTCCTATACAAGTTCACTGTAAGTAGTTCTGGCTTACAACTATGGGGTTTTCCCTCTCTTTTTCTTTTTTTTTCCCTAGGGCCAAATTCATTTCCACATGCATATTGCTGGCAAAATTATCTGTTTCAGAAAAGTCACCAGTAACAGTAAAACCCTGTAAAGACGTGGAGATGGGTATTAGTTCTGAAATCTTTCCTGAACCTATTTAATAGTGTTCCTGTCGGAGGTCTGAATCAGCAAAACTTGGAGGCTTGCTGGGGTCTTTAATCTTGAAACCTTGAAAGGTAATTTGATATTCTTATCTCTAAGAATATATGCTGAAGTTTTTAGATGTATTATGGTTTTGCCAGATAGTTCATCTCAGGCAGTAGGATTTTTGCCACTGATGTAATTGCTTTTAAGGAGAAATAGAGACCGAGAGCAGGTTGCAGTCTTTGTGTTTCATCACCAAAAAGAAACCAGTTCTTGTGCAGCACACAGTCTGCAAAAGTTATGTTTTCGAGAGTGGCATCCTATTCCCTTGGGAGAACATTAGTTAGTGTGGATGGCCACATTCAGCTTGTGCCACATTATCCATGCAAATACACATTTGCAGAAGCCAAAGGGCAGATCTATTGCAGGGAATGAGCTGCCATAGCTTCACCAACTTCGGTTGGGTAGCAGTGATTTCTATAAATTAGGAAACTTGTCCCCAAACAGTGACATGCTTGATTTCCTTCTCTGTTTACAGAAATAATCTCCACTAAAGGAAACCCTCCATATGTAGGCTGATCTCAGCTTTTTTTGGACGTGTTCCTGAACATCTTGTAGTTGCGAAAGCAGGCCTTCAGCTTGGCATGATTATAAACACTTCAGTACTTGTTAGTAGGTACAGAACAGCCAGATCTTTAGCAACTGAATTAAAACACGGCATTGAAAGAAACATATTTAAGGTGGCATTCCTGTAACTTATGTGGGACAGCAATAAAAAGTAAATATTCAGTGTGATGGAAGTTTTTACACAGGAATGGGTTTAATAGTTCGAAGTGGGCAGAAGCTTTTCAGACTTTAATAATTACATTATATATCCAATGAAGAGTAATCATGCTTATACAAAGGCTTTGCATTTGTCTTTTACTGAGATTCTACTCACAAGATTTAAACTATGGCATAAAGACAAGACTGTAAGATAAGACTCCCTGTCTGTGGGAAAAACTGAACAGTTCAAATTTTGTGACCAAAAATTCTGTGTGTTTCAAACTCTCAGACTGATGCTTCAAGACCCAGAGTAGCTGGGCACTATGATTGCCAAAGCTTCCTGACAGAAATTGTCTCACATCACCCAGCTCTACTAAGGGTATGAAAGTTTGATGGGGCAGGACAGAATCTGTTACAAACCCCTGAGCTATAGAAACGTGGAAGCACTTGTACAACTTTCCATTCACGATCAGATCACATGCAGTGCCAGGTCAGTTCTCTTACACAACCCATCTTGAGTTTGAGGTTTGCAAGAACTGGCTTTTCATCTTTTGATTTTGTAAACACAACACATCCATAACCTGCATTGTGCAATATTTTCCCCAGACTAAAAGAGAAAAGAACAGACAGTTAATAGGTCATTTTTGAGGAGGGTATGTGTCTTTCTTTCTCTTCTCCGTGACTTAATGCTATTACTTTCCAAAAGAATAGGGGCACGTGTCCAAAATCCCACAGCCCTGAGAGAATTTCTTAAGCTCCACTTTATTGTTCTTCAGCATATTGTCTCTGCATAGCTGGAGCAGAACATGGCCTCGAGTCTCTTACATCCCATCCCTGTGTGTGATTCCTCATCAGCGTTGAAAGGTACCGTTGGTGCAGCTTTAATTTCTTTTTTATTCCCTGCCTGACATCCTTACAATGACAAAAGCTCTAGATGCCAGATCAATTGAGGGGAGGGTGGTGGTGGTGAGAAATGTAATTGCTAACACAGCCAAAATGAAACACTTTATACATAAAAACTTCCCTGTTGTGTTAACCGAGGTCCCTAGCAGAGATTTCATCTTCTCATCTTCATCTTTCCTTTGTTTCATTACAGGACCCCTGTATGACTGTTCAGGGCAGGAGAGGCTCATGTACAATCTCACAGTTATGTGGGACATCCCAGACCTCCTGCCACCACCGTGCTGTGCCCCAGTGGCCAGGGCAGTGCATGCCCAGGAGGCTCTGCTCCTCTACCCTGTGCTGCCAGAACCCAGACTGGGCTTGGCAGCTCAGGTCAGGAATGCCCCAAAAACCTCAGTGGGACTTCCCAGCATTGGCAAAGCCCTGGGAAGCTCTGCCAGCCTCCCAGTCACTCATAGCAACAGACTGTAAGCAAGCCAGATGTTAACAGAATATGTATTATGTTAACATGCAAGGTTTAATAAATGTGTTATAAGGAAGGAGGTACTACAAAATAAAAGGCATGTGTTCAGCTCAAGAGGGCTTCTCTTTACGTTCAGCCAGCCTAACCTTTGGGATTAGTATCACAGCCCTCAGCAATACTAAAGACTTTTTTATATTTCTCTTTTCCTTGATGGTTTTATCAACATGCCTGTTCATGCATCCCTAAAGATTTTCTGTTACCCCCAGCTCCAATAACTGATTCAACCAAGATGTCAGCTTGTACCTAGCTGCCTTACTAATGAAATATCATATATTACCAGCTCAGCAGCTGGCAGGAAAATGGCTTTCAAAATTCACAAAGGACAGGTGTAGAAGGGTGGCTGAAAGTCATATTAACTTTGAGCTCGTGCAAGTCTATGAGCATGACATCTCTGGCAAAATCTATTTATTTATAAACCCACAGAGAGAATAAAGAATGCAGCTCATTAATACTGTGTGGTAGAGTTTAAACATGGGGCAAGCAAGTTAGCTTTGACAAATTGTATCGCTGGGAAGGTGATCTCCAGACATAATTTGTTTAGGAACAAATGGGGAACAACCAGTGAATCTTCTCCCATGGCAACATTCTCTTCTGCTCCCTGAAATCCTCAGGATTTCCTCCTAGGAAACCAGAACAAGGCAATTTCTGCCCTATGGATATTCTGTGCTGCTACCTCTGCCCAGCTCTTAGTCATTACTCTTACTCAAAAGGCAGCAAAACATGCTGTTGCTGGATAACCATAAATGGTCTTGTATCATATTACCCATAATTTGCTAATGGGGTTATCTTTTCCAGGTGTAATCAGGACACTCTTCTAAGGTAATGAAATTAATTAGATTCACCAATAATGTGAGAAGTTTTCTAATTAACCCCCTCTATAGCAGGACAAAACACCTCTCTCATTCTGTCCCTATAACTCCTGCCCCATAGGACTTCAGCAGCATCTTGAGTGGGCACACCCAGCGAGAGACATTAAGTGCCCTATTATAATTAGTGTCTTATGACACTTAAATTGGAGATCTCTGACTAATGGCATCAATTGCCTTGAGCTAAGTGTTATGAAGAGCTACAGGAAAGCTAAATTTTGTCCCAGGGAATATTGTTTACTTCTGCTGAGCAGCAGGGGGGAAGGGGAAGCTTTGCTTATGAGGAAGAAAAATCAGAAGAGCAGCCACCTAATTTCTTGTCATTTTTCAATTAACAAAACACACTTGGATGCTGTTCCTTTGTATAAGTCAGAAACAATAAATGTGCAAGGCAGTTTGGGAAGAGCCACCTAAGAGTGCCGTAGGGCTGAATGGATGGCAATTGCCCACCTCTCCCTGTCCATCAGCCTCTCTCCAAAGTGAATCATCACCCTTTTTGATCTGTCCTATAGTCTGGAAATCCTTACATCAGGTGTCTTCAAGAAGGAGGGGCCCAGAATGGGAAGTACAGGCATGTCCCTTCTGCTGTGAAGCTGTTCAAAGATGTGAAGGAACTGCCAGGCTTTGACCCTTGCTTTGAAATCTGGGAGAGGTTCAGAGTCTGGCAGATGCCCAAGTGTGGCTCCAGGTATATCTGCTATGCCAACTTTATCTTGTCATCCCACCCAGGTATATGGATTATGGTTAATGTATTCAGACTTAGCATTATAGGTAAAAACTGACGTCACTTTTGTCCTCACTGGTCTTCACATTCAGACATGTGTGCCTGTGGAATATATGACTCCTTTCAAGGCCCTTGCAGGAGACCCTGACTACCCTAGCTCCTAGGTATAGGAAGCCATGTAAATCCAGTCAGATCCCAGGTACTAACTCACCTTGTGTTGTGTCAGCTTGCATGTAAACAAAACAGACTTCAGCAGCATATCACCACCAGATTAAGTTTGCTCAAGCTTAAAGCACCTCCAGCCTCTAAGCAGGGGTAGGTCCTGAAGCCTTTGATCTAACAGCTGCGTAAGTTCCTACTTAACATGACAATGAAGGCAGGGAGCTTTCTCCACCACAGGTACTAACAAAAAGATTTCTATGGCATGAGTCATCAGCACTGTAAGTTGTGAGAGCAATACACACCTTGCAATACAATGTGTGCCCCATACATACCTCATCTGTAATGCCAAAGTAAACTAACAATGAAGAAATACTGTTAATACTTCATACTAAGAAGAGGTACAATTTTTCAAGGAAGTAATGCCAGCTTTCCCTGTGGCTGAATGAAACCATAATGTTACTTGCCTAGGGGACAGCCTTAGCAGAATCAGTGTCTTACATGCAAAGATGAAAAAATATTGTGTAAGATGCAGCTGTTCACTCACAGCCTTGTAAAGTTTAATGATATCATGTAGAGTGTGTCTGCTAATGTAGACTGCAAACAATTCATTGGAAGCAATTTATGTGAAGGGACCTTCCAAGGGCCTTGTGTTTTTTTCTCCCCCCGTCAGTCACACTGACTTGGACCAGGACAGATGTGCAGAGGCTTGGGGGTTACTGGGGAGAGTAAGTTAGGCCCAGCAAGAGAAAAACTCAGCTAGTATCTCTCAGGGGTTTTAGGGATGGGGCTATTGGTGCAATCGCAAGGCATGACACCTTTTTGTGTCGGTAAGTCTTTTTGATTTCTAGGGGTGTTTTCCCCTTCTCTTTTACTAGGGATAAAAGTGCTGGAAGTCCTGACAGTTGCCCAGCTGCTCCCTGCACACACACACAGCAGAGTCATTCTCCAACACCTTCCATCTATCCACCCATTTGCCCTGGCAGACAAAGCCAAGCTCCAGCCACGCTGGCAGTCTTGATGGCCCCAGGGTCCTGTGGTAACCATGTGGTTACTCCAGTTTAGAATTCCTCCTTGCTGTTATTTACAAATACCTTTTTCTCTCACAAGCTTTCCGCTTGTGACTACACTTGTTCCCCCCCATCACCAACACGAGGAGCTGCATGCTGGTTTTAGTTCTCCTTCCTTCTCCTTTGTAACTAACAGCAATTAGCTCCTCTCTGGAGCATGCTGTAGTCATATTTCTGTAGCTGTAAATACCACACAGCAGGCACACAGGGAAGCTCTCTCCTCATTGTTGCCCATAGGCCTCTTAAGGTTCACATTTTGTGGACAGAGCAGAAACAGAAGGTGGGATTAGCTGTCAGTGCTACCATGGTTAACCTAAACCTTCGCTGTGGTGACTGTTAAAGCCCCACTCCTAAAACTGGAGATTTTAACAGGAAAAAGAGGCATATCTCAAACAGAAGTGGATAGTTTAACTTCCTCTCCTCTACAAAGCATTACAGCTTTAAGACCTACCTTTCCCCCTTCCCCTCCTTTTTAACCAACAGAATAAATATATAGCAGAAGTCAGCACACCCAGATTACTTATCTCTGATATCGCGTTTGCCTTGTGGGGAGACATGCCTCATTTTTCCTCCATGCCTCACCCTTCCTGAAATGGCTGTTCAGGTTTGTCAAAGACCTTCATGGGAAAGCACTCTATGTGTGTTAAATATTATGCTAAAGGCTCCCTGTTCACATTCACTGGAGAGCAAGCTGAGCAGGCTTACCTTGCAGATGGTGCTGCTGATCCGTCTTGACCTTGGTCACCCTCCTCCAGCTTCAGTCCTAAGTCTGAGCCCTTTGCCTTTCCCAAGAGGCCTCATTTCATATCCAGGCTTCATTTCTGGAGTTTTATCATGGAAAAAATCTCAAGAATACCAAGGTTAAAAATGACATCTTGAAAGCAAAAATAATGACTTTTTTCCTGTCATGGCTTAACCCCGGTAGGTAACTATGTACCACACAGCCACTCACTCACCGCCCCCCAAACACCAGTGGCTTGTGAGGAGAATCAGAAAAAAAAGTAAGAGCTGTGGGTTTAGATAAAAACAGTATAATAATTGAAACAAAATATAACGATATGAATATTATGCTTATTGTAATAAAAAGAGGGTCAACAAAAAGAGAGAGAGAGAGAGAAATAAAACCAAAAAGACGAGTGTTAAACAATACAGTTGCTCACCACCTGCTGACCAATGCCCAGCTTATCTCCCAGCAGTGATGAGCACCTCGCCCTCAACTTCCCCCCAGGTTATATACTGGGCATGATGTTCTACCACATCAAGTCTGCTGTCCTGGCTGTGCTCCATCCCAGCTTCTTTTGCACCTGCTCACTGGTAGAGCACAGGAAACTGAAAAGTCCTTGACAAGCACTAGTCATAGCAACCAAACTGTCACTTTCTTGTAAACATTATTTTCATGCTGAATTCAAACCACAGCACTGTACCAGCTACTAAGAAGAAAATTAACTGCATCCAAGATGAAACCTAAACATTTGCTCTCCATTTTAAGCCTCCTGCCTGCGAATAATGCATAAATTCATATTTTGCCTTTCCAAAAGGATTCCATTTTCAATCTGGTGAAACTTAATCACACACACTTGAAAAGCCCCTTTTTACCCCAATCTAAGGTCCCCCAGCCAGACCTGTTCTAACAATTTGGGCAAGTCTGTGCCAGATGTTCTCTAAAGGATGAACTGCACATCCCACCTGCCACTGAAGTGGCAGGGTGTCAGTCTCTGCAGTGCCCTCCTTCCTTCCCTGCTACATCCTCCTACTCCTCTGGTGTCCTTCTCTGCCACTGTCTGGACATGGCTGCTCAGATCCCTTGGGCTGAGGGCTCAGCACCTCTGCAGCAGGAGTGCAAGAGGTAGTTGGGGCGCAGCCTCATTTACTCAACACGTGTGGTCATTCAGGAGCTGGGGATGGCATAACAACAAAAAAAACCATCTGAAAATAATAAAGAAAGAGTCAGGCTGAAGGATTAGGTATGTAGAGGCAGACTGGGAGCTGGCAGGAAGAAACAGGGGGAACCTGCAGAGTAGCAGGAGAGTAAAGACTTTTCCCTTCTCTACAATGGGCATCCTCAGTGCTTCTCTGTCTGTGTATGTCTTTATTTCTAAAGCTAGAATTTTGGAAGGAACAGTAATAGACAGTTAATGCCGATTTACATAGAAGTGTTTAAATTTTAATGCATGCAGGAGATATGTAAAAACAAGGTGGAAGCATTTGTATGTAATCTCATGTGGTAAGACTCAAACCATCAGATCGTTCTCAAGCTTCAAATATTTTTCAGTATATCAACACTGACGAGCTATGTCATGGATTGAACATTTCCACCAGGGGAAAATTTAATTATTTTAGTTAGTTAGGAAGCATATCAAGAGCTTCAGCTACAAACTCGTAGCACCTCAGATTGTGTGAAACCTTTATTCACAAGTGCGTCCGGAAAAACCGGTAATAATTTGCACTGCTATTACCCTACCAGATTATAATACTTGAACCTACTGCACGTGGTACTGATATTACAGACAGAAAATAACAAAATAAAGCCCAGTTTTTACACTCTTTACCAGGCACCGTTCCTAGTACCCAGCATTGCCCTTGTTCTGTTTCCTTCACAGACAGTCCTCATGCTCCCTGTGCTAGCCCAGGGTTATTTTTTTGCCAGCACGGGTGTTTCTTGAAATGCTGGTGCTCATGGGGGCAGGAAGCTTAGTGAAGAATACCAAAGCTAACTCCAGCACCCTGTAGGGCTGAGGAAGCAGCAGAAATCAGAGCACCAGCAGAGAAAAAAGGCAGAGTGGTACAGCACCTATGAAGAAAAAAGCTCTATTACAAGTATAGGCAAGGGACTAATTACAAAAGCTAAACAATTTGACATGTATAGATTAATACTTAATTCATAGTGACAGTGATTTGGAATGCCTGCAAGACCTAAATATTTAGAAATAGCCTTGTATTCACAAGAATATCTTCCTGCATGAGTAGCCCAACTGTCTATTACCAATGCAATTGGTTTTGTAGTTCAGATTTTAGTCCAATGGCCAGCAACTGGCATTCACTGCCATGTAGGCTGAATGTCAGCTGCAGATAGCCATGCACCAAACTGTGGCAATGAGTCCAAAGTCTCTAGCAGATCCAGAAATGAAGGAAGAAGAGGTGCTTTTCTTCAGCAAAGGCAGAAATCGTATTTCCACTCTAGAAGGCCTATGAAACACTCTGGGGCAATGACCCTTGCTGGGTGCCTCCAGAATGAAGCTCAGAAGGGCTCCCTCAGCAGGAGACCACGCAGTGCAGTGGGAGCTGGATGTGAGGTTTGAGTCACTGCCTACTTGGCCATTAGCTGAGTCCTTGTTATCAATGGCCACACAAAGTTCTTAGCTCTGTGAACTGTCTTTGACTTTAGTGCTGTTTTCAACCAGGGGCAATACAGCACATACAACATCTGATTGAAGTCCGGTACTGCCTCTCCTCACAACTGTGGAGACACTAACACTTCCTAGGCTGATTGTCTACACTGTTTAAAACACACACACACACACACAAAATCCTTATTTTTCCCAAGTACTGTATTCAAATTAAATATTCATCTCCCTTAAAAAGCAATTAAATTTTACTGTCTAGCGATTTGCAAATCTAAACAGCAAGTGTAGAAAAATAATTAGCGTACCAAGAAATCAGTTATTTCTCTGATAAGCTCGTAAACCCTTTTAATTAAAGCCACAATATTTTTAATTGCTAAAGGGAATATTTTGTTTATAATAGCAAACATTTCTAAGTTTTAATTTAAGTTCCAATCTAGTATTGTGATAACTGAGAAATGGCCTCCAGGGGGCAACAGTATCCACCAAACAAAATAATGTGCATCTCAAATTTATCAAAGGATTTTCTTGCACGTGACTTCTTGGGATACAGGAGAGTTAAGTTAGCCAATGCAAACTCTGACAAGTTTCCTGTGAGCACACACTGAAGGAAACAGTTGTTGTTCATTCAAGACATCACTTATTAAAGAAGTTATTATCAATCAAGATACAACTGTATATTTCCAGTAACTTTATGCATGCAACCTAAAATTTTTAACAAAACATATAAGTAGGCACTATTTGCTTTTTAAGCTTTCAGACATGTTATTTTGAAGACACCTCAAATATCTTGGAATTGCTGTGTTTTGTCACTTTCTCTGTCCACAGCAACCTAGTGATGTGCAAAGGATTTATGAAACTTCGGTTTTGGCAGAGCTGGTGGCCTGGTAGGTCAGACTGACACGACCCCGAGATCCCCAGTCCCCCCAGTGATGAGGCTGAGCACAGGCTGAGCCCAGAAGGCCAACCACACCCACAGGCCTGCTCAGAGCTCATGCAAACACAAACCCTACCAACCTCATCCTGTTCCCTTGCTGGCTGGTCAGGGTGGCAGTCAATTAGTGGGAAATATATACACACATACGCACAGTGTGGATCCCTCTGCTCCTGGAGCAGCTCCAGGAAGATGGGGCAGGGGATCTCCCAGGGTTCTTGGGGCTCTCCACCATTCCAGTGGCACGCTGGGCTACCCTCTCAGGCCGAGGACTCACAAACAGTCAAATAATTAATCACATAATCTAGCAATGAGCACACTGAAGTCACATAGGATGGATGATAAGAAGCACGTACCTCGGTGCTAGGATGCTGGTATTCATCAACCAGAAGAAGCATTTAAAACAAAACATTGAGTTTCTACCATGGTACCTTTGAAACTGACACTCCTGGAGACATTGATCACAAGGTATTACTACCAGGCCACTAGTTACTGGGAGCTGCCTGATAGTAACTTTGTAAAGTATTGTCATTCCTTCTTCAAGTAACAATCACACTAAAATTCAGCTTTACTACTATAGATAAAAAAAATTGGTGATTATTCATTATTTACTGTGCTATCATGTTTAACAACCTAGTCAAGGTCATGCTGTCCAGCTTTTTGTGAAAGGAATTATCCCAGGGAGGCTATACAAGAACATGGGACACATAGGACTGAAGATAAATGCAGGTAACTCACCTTATGAAGGACTATGAAATACGAGATTAGGAGCTGGGGGAAAAAAAAAAAGGTCTCTAAAGGAGGAAGAATACCATCATATCTACAGATGCCATTTCTTAAAAAAAATAAAAGAAAATATAATTAAAGGAGAAGATGGAATATAGGAGGAAATCACAGTAGTTGAGAACTACACATCCAAGGAGACAGGACTTCCTTCTTCCTTCTGGACACTGTGCCCGAAATCTGGACTGAGGTAGGTGGAAAGAGGAGAGTCACTTTAGCCCAGGAATGCAGTCAGATACCATCACTTTTTTTTTTATTTTTCAAGGTGCTTCAAGCCAAAGGTAACATTTTTGAGTGTAACATTGTCCACTCGTTGATCTGTCTTTGGTTTTTTTTAGACTTTCTCTTTAGTATCTACATGGCAGACAGAGTATAATCTTAAATTAAACTCAGTCATGTTCAACTTAAACTCAGTCATGTTCAACTTGGTAGTTTTTTCTTGGATTTGAGCTGCTGGTGGAATATTTTACTTCATTTTGAACATAAAGATGGAACTAAAGTTTGAAACACATTTTAACTTCCATTCATCATGTTGCTTTTGTAGTTTACCATGTCCAGGCTTGACAAAGTGTTGATCAATCATCCACTGAGAACATGACTCAGACAGCATAAAGCACAATGAAAGCTGTGTTTCTCTGACTGCAGGTTTTAATAAAAGGAAACCGCTCTTTGAAGAACGTCAGTTTTTTTCACCCTACAGTCAAAGTAAGGTACAATAAACCTTAGACTAAAAAAAGTCAAAATAACTATCTTCTTCCATATGAATCAGAGTCCATTCCAAAGGCCTTTAGCTGAAATACTTCAAAAGAAGTTTTATAAGCATCAATTGGGGTGGTGTTAGTAAAACTGTCCTCAATAAAATAAACATTTTTTGTTGTTGCTGCTAGCTAAAAATGGAAATATTCTCATTGTTGGAGGAGGGAAATTCTGTGTGCATAATTATTAAAAATTATTTTTACATTTCAACATAATTCTGTGTAAAAAACAACATACCACTTGGTTTGGGGAAAAAAAAAACCCCAAAATATTTTAAGAAGATATCTAAAGGTATAATTCCAATAAGAAAAACATGGGATAATAGTCACAAAATTAATATATTCTTATGTAATTTAATTAAATAAAACCTAAGGTAACTATAGTTGGTTCCAGGACCAAACACATATTAATCATTTAATTTTGAGAGGTATTCCATGGCTTTCCACTCTGATAAAGTGTGTCCAATGATCTGCACTTTGGTTCATTTTCTTGTTCACAGGTAATGTTTCTTGTAGCAAAGTGTGATAAGAACAATTCAGATTTAAAAAAAAAAAATGGAAAAAATACAACAAAAAGGAAGATAGAATTTATGTAAGGATCAGTTGTTTATGAGCTGGTTTGTATAATTTCTGATGTTTTGTAGCCAGATATTGTTATTTCCTTATTTAGTAAACTAGCATTGTTGGCTAATAGAAGAATACCTATCTAATAATTTCCTTTTGGAAATTACTGGTCCACTTTGGTGGATGCATCCTTTATTTTTTATTTTCCCATAAAATCTGAAAGCATCTGGATTTGTTTCTTAGCAACAAATAGTTGCCACTTGCTCCTATTCAGCTCACTCGAGAGTGCTTCTAAGGCTGTAGTGATGTTGGACATTTCAGAGAAATTTTCATTTTTCCTTTTGTATGAATGGTGAGATCGTGCCCAGATAGCACAGACTGACAGGAATCTTCTCCAGTATTTTGAAACCTATTCTAGAAACAATGAAATAGTTTTAAACTGAGTTAATAGTTGAATTACTGGCAAGAATACTGATAACTGTCTATTGTGCTTGGCAAGGACACAAGAGGAAAAGCACAGCTAATTACTCAGTGTTCTGTATGGAGGGTTAGCTTCAAATAAACCAGAGTTTAGACATTTATCTGAATCTACAAAGGTACTTCTCATCTTTTTTATATACTTCTAGCACCTCGTCTTACCTATCCACATGCAGAGGGCAGTCTAGTTGTCTGGCACACCGCACAGTGGTGCTTGGAAAGCTCTGCATACTGATAAATACCAATTCAATAGCATAAATTTCACATCTAGTGAGACCAAACGACTTGAGCACTGCCCCCTTTGGACACCGTAGCTACCACAAAATATATATCACCCATGCAAACAGTGAAAGTCCTTCCAAATAGTTCAAGGCCATTTCTGTCTCTGTACTTTACAGTTTCATGCAAGAAAGAGTTACACACGGTTTCAAAGGTGAGGTTTTTTACAGTGTGCTCAAATAGTGGTAAACATGACTCTTTCAAGTTAATTTATAGTGAAATAGTAGAACAGTGCAGGACAGAGAGTGCTACAATGGAAAGTCTGTGCCAGCAGAAGTCTGTTCACCCATTAACTTCTGTGGAAAGGCCCTGATAGATACAATGGGCTGCTGATTAAACTAAGAAACTCTGCTGCTGCTCACTCACTGCCCAGAGTTCCCAAACTGTACGGTGCTCTCTTTTGCTCTCTGGCACTCCCCCAGGTTTAATGGGTGTCATGCAGTGGCATCACAGCACTGACTAGTTTATCTGTACACAAACACATTCTAGTTAAAAAATGTTCAAATTCTGTATGCAGGCTTCAGCATATTTTTGACCTAAAATATTTCTGCCATCTCCAAATAAGTGCATTACCAGAACCCTGCAATAAACAATCTCTTTGGCTAGGCCCTTGTCCTAGTCTATTCCTCCTCTTCTGTTTCACCAGAACATTTCTTGAGTCAACTGAAATTCCAAAATTGTGAGACCAATATAAATCTTCCTTCTTCAGTAACACTCACGTGTATGAACTGAAAATCTAAAGATCCATCAGAACCTTTTAATCTACAGAGAAGATGGGATGAAACCATCTTGTAGGACATCTGACAACACTTGTTTTGTTTGTTGAATCTCTGATTCTCGTGCACACAAATCTCGGCCTTGCCCTCGTTGCAGCTATTGATGTGGCTGGCATTGGGATCAATAGTAGCGGAAGGAAGGCCAAAACAGAGATGTCAATTGCCAAATCTGTAACTTATCTTAGGTCCTGTGATACTTGCCAGCCCTGCTCAAGATAGGACAGGTGTATCACACCATCATCTGATATAACATAGCACAGCCACAAAGATTGCACAGTGTGACTGCTGAGCACTCTCTCAGAAGATACATGAAATGGAACAGGTAGACAAACTGGATGGACACTCAGTATTATGTCTGTATTTCTGCCCCTACCACAGACATTTCACCCCTATCAGATCTCCAGACATCGCCCTTGCACTCCAAGAGAATAATAATTTTAACTCCTCTCATTCTGACAGAATTTGCTGTCTCTGAGATGTTCCTCTCAAAACTACAGAACTTTGTGGTGTAATGTTGGTTTTTGTTCCACTTAAGACCTGGGCTTTCATACACTGCAGGAAACACTTGGTGGCACTCATTCAACATCATTTTTACTTCCCATACCACAGATTCTCTGGGTTAACCTAAAAACATGCAAAAAATTCCCCTTAGTAAGTTTATTCTATGAACTCTGTCACTAAGACCAACTCCTGCAGTCATTGTTCACTTTAGACTTAATCATTAATGATGTAAAAATAATTTGTGTTTGTAAAAGAAAATCGAAGATTGCTTTGTGATAGCAAACTGATCACTAAATTTGAGCTGAGAGGTTTTTGCCTACCAATTACTCTGCAGAATATCTACTTTTCTGCTTGGATGGGTACCTAAAGTGTACTCCCTGTTTAAAGCGCAAATTCTTTTTCCCTGCACATTACTGTTCACTGCAACTCGTATACAGCTGTTTGAAAACAAGCTCAAAAAGAAACAGGCTCTGACTGAACCATCTGTTAACCAGGATAGTTGCTGAGAGACAACTGCAAAGGAGGTAGAGGGTTGCACTTGGCTGTACCCAGTAGTCCTTCTAATTCATACCTCTGGGTGACAGCTATTTGCAACCCAATATTCATTCTGTGTTTTGAGAAAGACAGATGGGAAGCAGCAGCACCCTGACCCACTTCAGTAAACAAATACCTATAACCCCTTTTTCAAATCCTACTCTTCCAGGAATTACTCCAGTATCTCATGGACAGTACCCTAAAGCCCTGCCAAGGACCACGGCCTTATCGCTGACACCTAGCAGTTATTCCTATCCAAGCTGCTGAAAGATCTGACAGTCAGTAGGGGATTTATTTATTACCCTTAACAGCAGGACGGTATTACATGAGCTAAGGATAATCCAACACCATTAGATAGCCCAAGGCTTGACTGAAGGTGCCTCCTTTGTGGGAGGGGGAAGATCATGCCCAGATGTCCCTGCAACTCTCCACTTAACACACTCAGAATAAAACTTCTGCAGAACACAGGTTACAAACAGGTCAGTAGCCACCAGCAGCCAAGATATTCTCAGTGGGAAACATCTCAAAGCAATGGAGCACAGCTAAGCACACAAAACAGTGCACTCTCAGAACACAGAATGCTCTCATCAAAGTTCTAAGTGGTCTTCCTCTAGAACAGAAACAGGGCCCATTGCCTATCCCCACCATCCTTCAACAACACAGCAGCCAAAAGAGTGACCCATAGGCCTTACTCCAGGGTCACAGTGCCCACAGAGCTTGATTACTCCATGGTTGCCTATTGGTCCTGGGCCTATGAAATCCATGCTGCTGAGAAACTCGTTTCCCAGCAGTTTTGCTTTTTTTCCAAGTTTTACTAGCTGCACCAGGGAAGCTTTAACTTTTTCAGAAGAAAATTGCCCATTTCCTTATCTGCATGTACTTGAATGCAATTTGTTTGTATACTCAGACATGTTTATATACTTGAGGGAATGCTTTACTGACAAGTTCTGCAGATGTCCAGTAACCTTTACTAAAACCCAGCAGGCACTTTTCAAAACAAGCAAACATTTTTGTGCCTAAAAGGTGCGCACCCGAGCCAAATTTTTAATTTCAGAACATTTTACTTTCTGGCCTGTTTATGTTTTAAAATGTGAGAGTATTATCGTCTCCCTTTCCATCTAAAGGGATTTTCCTCTAACGTTCTTCTAAAAAGAGCAAAAGAGACCGTTTCAGCAGAAATGCAGAGAGGTAAATTGCAATCCAAAAGCGAGTTGCAATTTATCCACTCGACATCGTACTGAGCACCATTTGACCGCACTAAGCACACGGTCAAATACAAAGCACTTACATGTGCTCTTTACGCTAAGCCAGCACACCAAGCCAGGCGAATTTTGTCACCATAATCATACAGCCTTTCCCAGACTAAGTTCCAGAGCACGAGCCACAAAGGGCAGAGCCTTTCCGAAGCGCTTTGATGACCTGTCCCGTTCCGGGAAGGTGGGGCTGCGCTGCACGGAGGCGGCAACGGCACCGTTTCTGCGAATTTCGGTTGCTTCGTATTTCATCGCGGACAACTATTTGTTTTGGTAAAGATTCGCTGCTCCGAGAATTGCGGGGAGGGCTACTGGCGGCCGAGTCGACACCAAGCCCGGGCAAGCTCAGGGCAGTAACCGAGCGAGCAGGAATCGCTTGTTCAGAGCGATGCAGCCGGTGCGTGCCGCACTCTCCCGATGGGTGGTGCTGCGGGGACAGGGCTTGGTGGCCCAGCCCGACAAGCCGCCACCTCCCCCCGAGCCCCTCGGCTCCAGCCCCCGGGACCAGAGCGGGATGAGGGTGGTGGTGGTTGTGGTTCTGCTGCTGCTGCTGCTCTCCGAAGGGTTAAAAGCCTTCGAGCCCCATGCGCAGGAGGCGTCTGGGCAGAGTGGGGAGAAATGCAGGAAAAGTAGGTCAGCAGCGCCCAGCGGCGGAGCGGGACGGGACTGGATGGGGAGGGGGCAGGGGGAGGCGAAAGGGGCTCTCCCTCGCCGGGGGCTGCGGGCGCTCCCGGCCCCACTCCGGGCGCCCGCAGACAGTTCGCTCCCAGCCGTCCGCAGGTACACTCGTAGTGTTTACAACCTGACAGCTCTCCCCGCTGGGTGCACGTTTGTATTTTCGCAAATACACAGACGCACATTCAAGGAATTTCGGAGGGGGGAGGGGGGCAGGGAAAGGCGCTGGAAATTAAAAGTGAAGCACAATTTGAAACTCTGCCTACACCACAGCTTTTATAATCAGCTTGTGACATGCTTGGCACTACACACTGTTTATGCCCACAATTAATGCAGTTAATACTAGGTTAGTAACTGTGGCAGCCAGCCACGTGCATCGCCTGGCACATGGGTGCCTGCTCCCAGCCGGAGAGGCAGGCTCTGCTCTCCAGTGCACACAGCCAGGCCAGTTCCAGCACATCTGGAGACAGTTTAATTGGGGCCTCCCTCCAATGCAGCACTCGGCATTGCCAGTGTATTCTTTCAAACAAAACGCTATAAAAAGGGGAGAAGGGATCAGGGCAGAAATTAGGGGTGAAAGAAAATTAAAAAAATGAGAGTGCAAGGCCCTTTCCAGTTGAAGCCACTCTGTCGCAGCAGGTTTCATAGCCTGCCCAAACAAGACACAGCACCAGAGAGCCCCTAACTAAGCCTCTGTAACCAGTTTGTCCAGTTCCTGTTTCTCCTATCTCTCCATGCAGTCGGATACCTCAGTGAGCATTACACACCTGCAGCTGCTGTGTTGTCCCCGCCTGATGAGGGACAGTGGCAAGGCTCTTCTCGATAAAAGGTGGTTCACATAAGGGGCTGTAAACCTACCAAGCATAAGCATGCAATCCCAAGTAATGTTTTCCAAAAAAGGCTTTCTCAAGACCGAGCCGCCATGTTGCAATGCGAAGATGAACATTTCACGAGCTGGTTGCAAAACCTCATTTGTGCTTTTTGGGCGGAAGGTGATTTTTGAGAAACCGAATTTTTACAGAGCTTGCAAGTTCTAGCAAGACTTCTGCATGCAAGCTCCGGGCTTTCTTGGGAAATCAAGCATCTTTAAGCGTTGTGTCTGTATCAAGCCATGTGTCTATGTACCTGTTCACCAGTGCACCAGCACATTGGTGTCATTACATGACCTGTTTTTCTTCTGCAGCCACTTACAACTTCAGTGAGAGCAGAATATACGTGCGAACCAGTCATGCATTAATCAACGTCACTATCATCTGTCACATGTTTGTTTCAGTTATCTGTTCCCCGAGGAGAGGAGTGTTTGTTTTGAGATTTTGCATGCTCCTAAACATTAATGCCAGAAATGCCAAGGTCAAAGAAAGGTGCTCCTCACTTGCAGTAGGAGCTGGTGAAATCTGAGATAAGGTCCCAGAGGAGAGGAAGCCTACTTCACAGTCATGGCTTGGCCATCACAAACAAATGCCTTCTGCGCAGATACACGTCATCCTTCATCTGGAGGGCCACCTCGTGCCAGAAGAACACCCTTGTCAACTTTCATCCTATAACCCAGTTCTTCAGATAGTCTGAAGTGATCTGTCATATTAATTCCCACTTCCCTCACCATGGTGACATTAGAGGCAAACTCTGTATCTCGTTTCTGTTCAAGCCAAGTTCACAAAATACTAGAGGATTAGCTTCTTCAATAATATTTTAATCAAAATTGTAAGTATTCTCTTACTTTGTGCTGACCAACAGGGAAAATTTATTTTGTTGTTTTGTTTCTGTTTGTTTTTTTTTTTTTTTAATTAAGCTACAAATTCATTAATGGAAATTAATACTTCATGGTATACACCACATGTGTCTGCTGTTACTGCTCTCCACATTTCTTTCTTTTATTGCAGTTTTTGTCACCCCTTACTGCTTTTTCACCTGCTGCAAGCTATAAGCTACAGGGTAGAAATTACATGGCAATACATGCTTCAAAGTGTGAAGTTCTTTCCTGTTTCAAAGTTTTAGAAGTAATTTCGATGCACAAGCCTCCAAAAGGCACCAAAAAAACCAAAATAAGTGGCTTTTTACCAGAAAAAAAAGGAAATCAGTGACTGATCTCCACTGAAAATGATCTTCAGCTGAGACAGGTTTCATTTTGACATGCTTAAATACCACAGAATTAACACTGCATATAGAAAACAAAAGGGTCACACAGTCATCAGCAATTAAAAAAATTATCATCTAGCAATGGAAAAATGCAAATGTACCAAAAAAGGATTGTGTCCAAATAATGCAAGGATTATGAGGAAAGAAACTTCTATACTCATTAAAGGAAAATTACATCCTATCCAGAGTGCAATCATTGGGCATACTAGAGTGATATTTTATCTCCTAAATAATGAAGAAGGGGGACTGATTGGAGTTCCTGTTCATTGTTAAGTAAAACTGCTCACCTTTTTTCATCATGGTAAGCTCATATTCAGGAAGTCGGGGCAGTGTAGGACAGACCCTCCCTCCTCCTGCTGTTGAGCTCCTGCTATACTAATGCAGCTGGGGAGACTTCACACTGTTTAAAATGTCTTTTCTATTCATTTGCCAACTGGGGAGAATCAGAGTGTTTCAGTGTGGTATGTAGCCCCAGCGCTCCCCATTCCTTGAGACAGCGATGGGCCAAGCAAAGCCAACAGAGCTAACATTAATTAGTGGGTTTATAAGTAGAATTCCTTGGACTTGCTGCTATTTACTATATATTTTAAAAATTTAAAGATGGAAATGCACAAAGGTGAGAATGGGCACAGAACACATACGATTTTATTGTTCAAATCACTGTGTGTCAATTATTATCCCTATGCTAATGAAGTTAGTCAGACACTCTTCTGCTTGCAGCTGCAGGTCACTGATTGCAGGTGTAGTTCTCTTGGATGACTCCTTGTGGGAAGAAATATCTGGGAAGGCACGGTTTCAATACAGTGGTGAAGACTATGGAAGTCATTGCAATCAATTGGCAGAGAGGTAATTTTAACTTATGGTGAAACCTATGAGTAAGTCTGATGCATTTATGTGCTCCTAGGGAGCATTTCTCTCTGCTCAAGTGAATGCAGCATGATGCATTTCTTAGCAGCATACTCAGGAAGTATCTGTGAGTTGGAGGGTGAGTTGAAGGACACCTAGGCATTGGCCACTGGAAGTGGAATGGAAATGAGCGAGGCAAACAATGTCACTATTCACAGTCAGACAATCAGAGTCATGAGCAGCTATCATGCCTCAGAACAAGCTCTGCCTGTTGCAGTCAGTGAACAGTGAACAGTCAAACTGTACTCCACCAGCAGAAAGAGGAAAAAAGGGGAATTTTAGTCACTTTCTACTTCTTCATCCTGTTTCCTCAGACACACAGGAGTTACGAGAGCAAGGGATCATTATAAGATAGTCGTTTATCCACAATATGGAATAATTGCCCTGTTGATTACAGTTGTGTTATCTGGGTTCTGCTACACATTGTGTGAGGGAGAGCTGACTAAAATGTGTGCCTTCAGTCATTTGTTGACTAACCCAGTCTTTGTGGCCGACTCATGCACATTCCACTGCAAATGCTTTTGATAACACTGCTATAAAGGCTTGTGAATGTCAGTGTAGGAGGGCAAAATATTTTGAGCTGCTCGGCTTCACTTTATAAATATTTTTGGAAGCCACCAATGTGAAATGCTCCATTCACACTCAGCCCTGAAAAAAATAATGGCTTCTTCTAAAACAAAGACACATCTGTCAGTGCAGTAGAGTATATGAATTTACATAATCTGCAGCACAGAAAAAGTACTTTCTCAAACAAATTAAGTCAAAGCAGGCAGAGAAAGAACAGCACGAAGCTCTCTATGCAATGTCAACAATAATTAACAGAGTACTTTATAGTCTGCCAGTGCTTCCCTGAATAAGGTACTCTCAGACATTTGGTATGAACAGGCTGCCCTCCTGTTTGTCTGCTCCTGCAACCCAAAGCTGCAAGTCTTAGCTTTTAGCAGCTACCCTATCATTAACTTTTTAAATGTTATATGCCACCCAACATTTTTCCTTAGAAGGACAAAGGGCAGAGGGCAAGAAAACACTGTTGCAACTGCTGGAGGGATTCATTGGGTTTGCTTTGCTATGTCATGCTGGGAAATTTAGGGAATTTTCTTCTTTCTCAGATGCATCAAAATAAAAATAATATAGCACATTTCACCATACAATGCCTCTTAATCTATTTGTTCCTGGGTTTCCCTGCTGATACCTTGGGAAGAGGCAGCTTTCCTGTTTCCCTCACAGAAGCATGCAACATTTGAAAGTTTTCTTCAACTCCAGCTGATTCTCCAGGGACACAGACTGCAGACATTTTGCAGCAGAGGTCTCTTCTCTCAGGCTGCCTGTATACAAAATGCAGAACTGATGTGAGCCTGCTTTCACACACTGAATAGCACTGTATTGCTCCTGTACCTCTGATTTAATCACATGTCCTTTGCATGTACTTACAGATTAAATTTCCAGTGTTGCCACAGAATGGGACATTCCTCTTTAAAGGAATCTTTCTCTCTTGAAAGATGGCAAAACTGCAGCCTTGCCTAGAGAAGAGGGATTTCCACAAGTTCTTTTCCCTTCTGGACTGGTGTTGACCGATTTCTTCCACGTGTAAGAGCGGTCACAGGGTTGCCAGGGAGACAACTGTTGACACAGCTTTACCCTGGTATTTGGAGGGCTTGGGTAGTCGATTGCTTTTCAGAGGATTGTGCATTGGTGCAGACCTGACTTCTTCATTTGCCAGTTTGAGCTCACGAGCAAGAACCATCTCCAAACTACAGCTGTGAGACGAGGCCAGCATACCTCAGCTAGTGTTATTTGAACTAGTTTGTGTAGCAAACAGCAAAATCCCAGTGCCTGAAAGTCACGTGCAGCCAGTGTGAGACACAGGACTTATTTGGAAGGTTGGCCTGCACTGTGTACATTGCTGCTAATAGCTCAGCTGGTTGTTTAAACTCATACAGGCCAATATAAAACACTGTAATAATGCTTCTCTGATGCCAGCATCCTTTGTAAAGCACAGCCCTGAGCCCAGAAATTCCCATCAGCCTACAAACTGTGCTATTGCATTCAACTCCTCTGCAGATCTCAGTGCTTTCTTCCTTCCCCTCCTGCAAGCTGTGACCAAAACTAGATAAAAAACCAGCCCTCATGTCCCCTGAATTGGTGTAAAGGTTGAAAACAAGTATCATAAACTTTGCACTGACTGAGGCTAATTAGCATATAGGCAATCATTTATGATTAAGCCATGCAAAACGTTTGTTATTAGCACAAGAGCTGAATGCTACATTACACAGCAAAGGTCCAGGGCACAGAGAAGTTAAATGACTTGCGCAGTTTGATGCAGCAATTCAGTGACAGAGGAAGAAATAGGCTGCTCAGTTTTCTCTCTCTAAACAGGTCTAATCTCTAGATCATACTTTGATCTCCCTTTAGCAGTAGAAAATAAAACCCCCTCTGTTCATGCTATAAGTCTTTACAGAAATTACTTTCAAGTTACAGACTCACCATTATCACATCACTGCAAGATCAAACAGAAAAGGGGGCCAGTAGGAGAGGAAAAGAAGGGTTACTTTGTGTCATTTGCTTCCATAGCCTGCTCAACAAAGCCAAAGAGGAAAAACATTATTTTTTTTTCAGACAGATGTCTTTTACAGCACATCAAACACTTCTCATGGGCGTATGTCAGAGACGTTTTACTGCGAAGGCTTTGTCCTCTGCATTCACAGCAGCCCGGATATTTTTCAGGATTTTCCATTCCCTAAAATTCAAGATCAAATTGGGGTCTGCATTAAGATGGCAGCAGAAGTACGTCAACAAATTCCAAAATACGAAATTGTTAGTGAAAAGAAAGCATTAAGTCAACATGTTCCTGTGTTAAAGCTGGGGGGGGGGAATTTCTGTCATCTCAAAAGGAATGCCTGGAGAAGGAAGCAGTCTATTTTCAATGCTCTGTCTTGGATGAAGCCAACAATTGCCTTTCTTAATGGATTTTACTTCTAGTAAATGTTTAAGTCCTCCATGCAAAGCATGTGGCCAAAATATCATGAAGACAACATCCCATTATTTACTATATAACATCACATGTGCATATTGTACTCTCCTTCTGCCTGCAGCAATGCTCTGATTTGTTTATTCATAAGAGCAGTTTGTAATTCTCTAAATTATCTAGCACAACAAAGAACATTACACACAGAGACAAACTAGATTTAGTGTTACTACATATTCTTCCACTCTCAGGCCAAGACCCAATAGCATCTTACATTTCCTCTCTCAGAATCACAGAATCACAGAATATGCTGAATTGGAAGAGACCCACAAGGATCGTTGGGTCCAACCCTTAGCCCTGCACAGAACCATCCCCAAGAGTCACACCATGGACCTGAGGGTATCATTCAAATGCTTCTTGAGGTCTGTCAGGCTTGGTGCTGTGATCACTGCCCTGGGGAGCCTGTTCAGTGCCCAACCACCCTCTGGGGGAAGAACCTTTTTTCTAATATTCAACCTAAACCTCCCCTGACACAGTTTCAGGCCATTTGCTTGGGTGCTGCCACTGGTCACCAGAGAGCAGAGATCAGTGCCTGCCCCTCCTCTTGTCCTCATGAGGAAGCTGTAACTGAAGTGAGGTCTCCCCTCAGTCTCCTCTTCTCCAGCTGAACAGACCAAGTGACCTCAGCCAGTCCTCATACAGCTTCCCCTCAAGGCCCTTCACCATCTTCTTTGCCCTCCTCTGGATGCTCTCTAAGAACTTAGTAACTTTCCTTTGTTGCAGTGGTGTGCACAGCCTTAGTCCAGGAATTACTATGGGGTCCTTCCAAAAGTCTTGTATCCTTCCTGAGTGAGGTCTTCTCCCTTCTAGGAGAAAAAACAGGTCAGTGGATGTTGTTCTAAGGCAGTACTCCCAGCCCCTCTGCCAGCAAAATGGGACAGTAGAGGATGGCTCATGCTCCCCCAGGAAGCTGATCTGCTCCATTCCCTGGGAACGGTCACACTTGGAGGTTTTTGAGTCACCAAGACACATCAGCAACATAGAAGCACCTGTCCCCAGACCCAACACGCCCACTCTTTTCACCTAAAGTGACACTGAGCTTCCACAAGACATTCTGTTCCCTGAGACCATCATAGATTTAGATGCTTCACTTGAGAGGGAATTTCACTGTAAGCCAGAAGGACAGCACACTCCAGCACTTAGAGCAGAAAAAGAGGAGAGGCAGAAATCGCAGAAATGTCTGAGGTCCCTCCCTCACAATCCTTCTCTATGTCAATTCTCCCGTAGATTGGAGTAACTGTTTTCCAGTTCTAGCGAGTGACCCTGGTTTCTGGAGAAATTAAGCCACCAGGTAATCCTATACTTTACTGTCTTCTGCCACCCCTGCTGCACTCCTTCCCCAGTGAGTCTCAACAGCCCCCCCCTCCAGGTTAGATCAGCCAGCTCTAGTTCACCCTCAGAGATGTGAGTGGATGGATGTGCCGCCCCAAAAACTCCCACCCCTCAGATCATACACTGCTTGTCTGAAAACAGTGGGCAAGCTTCTGGCAGCTCTTCCAGTTCAAAATAGGCTGGGGAAAAGCAGCATGTAATTTTCTGGCAACAACAGTGGAGCAATAAAGCTAACGAGTCCCTACAGCTATTCCCACCTGTTCTTAGAGCAATATATGTATCGGATATATACCCACCCATGAGTCTATCTGTGATGTTAATTCAAACTATAAAAAAAAACCAAAAACAAAACCAACCAAAACCAACCCAACCCAAACCCCAGCATTTCCTGCACAGGAAAAAGACTGTAAAAGAGCAGGTGGACATTTCACCTGTTCTCACATCTCACTCATGCTGGGTGTAAGCCCCTTCCAGAGAGGGCGATTAAAGCAGGACAGATGTGTCAGCAGCAACCCAAGGCTGACACTGACCAGAGATACTGTAATATACAAATATGAAGCAAGATGAGGGTGAGTCAGCAGATGTTTGTCTCCTATGCGGTGTCCTAAAATTTGGCTCTGTCTTGCAGGAAATTACACTAATATTGAATCACGGTTCTGTACACATCATCGTTCTGTACAGATGTTTTCCATGGTGAGGAAGTTGTTGTTAGGTAGGTTTTACAATTTTATGCTGCAATTTTGTTTCAAGACATGTCCTAGAGCATCCAAATGACCTCGTGCAGGACAGTATTTGAAATATATATGACTTCTATTCTCTCCAGTAAAAACTTTGACCAAGACACTCCAGGGATAGATGCAACAACCCTTTCATATTCTTCCTGGAGAAGACAAAACAGTTTGCAACTATTCTCTGACAAAACATTACAGACAAGAAGACAAAAAGAACTGGAAAGGACCAGAGGAATGCTCATAAAATGGAAATTTATCTCATGACGAATGCACTAAGATTGCCTGGAATTTCTCTAGGATATTCTTAATTTTTTCCACATTATTTGTTTGTTAGTGGACATATCTTCATAGGGAATATTTTCATTATGCATTATTCTCATAATGCTTACATTATGATTGGAATAGCTAAGCTTTCTGTGCTCCAGAAACTTTTTAAAAAAGTCCTGGCAAATTACTGTTAAAAAAATCTTAAAGATTTTAGAGGTTGAGAGGGAGTTAATCCAAACTCATCTGTAGCAAAACATGTTTAAAATTTATTTCTTTTGACAGCTATTAAATGTCGAAAGTGCTGTACAGGAGATACACTGATAATAGAAAAATCATCCCTTTTGCAAGTAATAACAGTAATGAGGCATTATTGCACAAGGGGAAAAAGAAAAAAAGCATTTCATCCTGGATCCTCTTCCCCTTAGACAACATGGCCTTTGGCAAACTTGATGTTACCCAGAGGTCTAAATAGTGAAGTTTCCAAACAAAAGATTTTGTGAAAAAGATTTTAAGAAGATTGAAGATATATATACAATTAATGACGCAGTTTGGAAGAAGCCAAACAATGAAAGCAATTCTTGTTTTTTAACCTGGAGAACAGGCTTTCTATAAACACTCACAGTGAAGGAGATTACCACAGCAGTGAATCACAGTGATGAAGTGGAACTGGATACACATACTATACTTGAAAAATTTTCAAACTTTCAGCTATTGTCAGCCAAGATGCAAGCTTTGTATCACAGACAGATTTGGGATGTAACGCCAGCGAAACTCTGTGGAGACAGACTCCCCACTACGTTAAAACAGTTCCATGCTCCCAAAATGATCCTGCTTCCTTCCATAACTAATTCTGGGTGGAAACATTCCTACTATCTTTCCAGTATTCCATAAGTCAGAACTGCGTAGAGCAAAGTAGCTGAACTGAAGTTGTTCTTTTAGTGCCTAGTGTTTTGTTCTCGTACTGTGTGCTGTTTTTATACATTCACTGCTAGTTCTCTGATTGAGGCTTTAGTCTGACTACAGGGGACAAAAAAAAAAGAGTGGTTTGGTTTTAAAAGCCAAACCAAAGCTGTTTCAGTTCCAGGTCCCATTTTTTCTGGGTCCTGAAAGTTAAAGCCTGGATGGTTTTGGATAAGTGCTTCTAATTCTAGCATACCCCTATTTAAAGTAAGAGAGAGGATTTGTTTTTAAAAAGCTAAAACTAGGATGGTCTGGAATGGAGTCTCTAGAGACATTTAGGGAGGATTCGGATAAACAATCCTTTCCTCCCCACCCACCCTTATATCTCTCATTAATTTTTATCCTATTCCTTCCTTATCCTAGTTTTCCTTGCTGTCTCTCAATTGCTTCCCCTCAATTTGCAATGGAGCTTGAAATTAGATTTTCTTTACCTCCCTGTTAGTGAACAAAGCTCTGAACTGCACATTAACTTCCAAACCGAGTCACTGAGTTATCCTCCACCTCTGTACTTGAACTGGCTGAAACCATACTACAGAAATTACCATGTATGACTTTGTCCATCTCACACCATCAAACTGTTGGAAGGATAACTCTGAGTTTAGCTGGACAGGAACAGAACCATCCAATTATAATGGCTTTAGTCTCCACTTAATGACAGCAGAAATTGGCCCACAGTGTGACCCAAGATAGAAACAGCACTCATTGTTACAATTTATAACTTCATCAAGGGTTAACTTGGGAACTGCAAGCTGGCAGCAATAATTCATACATTGTTGCAAACTGTGTTTTCATAATTTCTGTTGATACTGGCAAAGTGCTTGTTTTGGCTTTCTGCGTGTTGTAGTCATTAGTATAATATAACATAGCCACTGAGATATATTTAGGGGAAGGTCATTTTTATACAACTGATTATGTACTGGGAAGTTAAATAAACAAGCAAGTTAAAGACATCAGCAATCCCACTCCCTGGTCCATGCCAAAGTGAATTCTAAACACTAGTTGGTTCAATTAGAGGAAAAGTCAAGCAGGAATTATGTCAGTGGGAAGAAAGAGGACATCACATTTCCTTTTACTGGAGGATTTACCTGGAATGCTACTCATTGATAGTAGCTAAATATATCCATAAAACTGGAGGTGTTCAAAGACAAGCCAGAACATACGTGGTCACTACACCATTAGCGAGATTACTCATTCTGTTCATAATAATGAAGATTTCCTACTGAGATTTCACCGAGCAGAAAGTACAGAACCTTGACTATTTATTTACAGCTCATTAGATGCTTTTCCAAGGCACAAAAGGATGCTGTCCCCGGAAACGGTATTTGAGGGGAAGTAAATGTCCAGGTTCTTCATTTTGCAAGTTTGTAACTGTAAGAGTTACAAAACAAGTCACTTTTGAGAGGTACTCATCTTTTACGCTCATTAGATTGCAATCCAGCGATGACTGAACATGATATTTAAACAGTAGTGTTTTTGCCAATGAGTTACATGATCAACACGAACTGCTAATGTTTTCTATTCTAAACCTTCTCAAAATGTCAAGTGTTCTTGTCAGCTGAGTGGAAGTGGCATAAAAGTAACTTTTGAAGTTGTTGTTGATGAGATACCCTTGGGAAACTCAGTATATATACTGAAATCATATTCACAATATGCTCTAATCTCCCCTGCTGCAAACGAATTAGGCTCCTAACTCTCATTTCCATTGATGGTAATGTAGCACAGTCTGGGTCTTCCTTCCAAAAAAGACACTGAGCATTCTTAAATAACATAAGTCTGTTTCATGAATTTTCTCAAGCAGCAAGAAAAAAAAAAAAACTACACCAAAATAAACTACAGAAATTCCTTTTGAAAACCTAGACCTGGTAACTAACTCTTGTTACAACCTTCATAATTGAAACACTGTTAATTTTTATTGTTTTGTTTTTTTTTTACACAGCAGATCATCAGAACAGCAGAGAAATTCATAGTTGTCTGAGTCACACTGGCTGTAGCAGATTTGCTGTTTCTTCAGTCCCAGTTTCTTTTGTGGATTAAAACATCAGAAAAAGATAAGAAAGCCTGTCAGTGATGCAGAAGACCTGGGCTCACCATCATGTGTGCTGATGTAAAAGCCATACAGAGCTATTCCCAATAACAAACTGAGGCAAAACTTGGACGTGCTTGTCCAGACATCCCACATCCTCGGTCAGGTGCCTCCAGAGCCCTGCTGGCACTTGCAGTTCACAGATGCCTCTCATTGGTCCTACCCTATTGCCCAAGAAAGAACCACAGGCTTCTAGGCTTTTGCCCAAAACCAGTGCTGATGGCGACTGTAACACCACTTACATCAAAAGACATGGACTAGTTTGCTTCTAAAGTTTCTATGAAGTAAGATCACCACTGACACTGTATGTCCAGTCCCATGGGTTTTACATGTTGCAGAATGTCAAGATCAGGTGCTTTTTGGAGTCCCATTTTTGACTAACGAACACATTTTTTTAACTCAAATTGTTTTCCAAAAGTCTGGTTAGACAGGTGGATCTTTAGGGACTACTAGCAGAGGAACTGCATACTTATGGTCAATGTTTGGTGCTTTAACCACACAGCACAGAACCACAGAATGGGTCAGGTGGGAAGGGAACACAGTGGGTTACCTTGCCAAGCTCTCTGCTCAAGCAGGGCCATCCCAGAGCACATTACACAGGATTGCATTCAGACTGTTCTTGAATATATGAGATCTTTTCCTCAGAAGGTGCCAAAAAATGCCCAAAAGTTTCTGTCCACTTGCTGAAAGGGAAACTGGTATTTTATGCTTTTGTTCCATGGACAGATGTCTGATTGCAGGAACAAACAATAGCATTTTGGACAAGGAAAACTCAGTTTTCAGTTTTAGCAGACCACAGCAAAGCCTGTTTTTAAAGATGAGCTTTACATGGCATTTCAAGGATAAAGTGGAAATAAGCATAAAAATCAGAAAGCAGGGTAGAATTCAGTATGTACTTTTGTCATATCTGATTTTGCATCCACATTTTTTCACTTGACCTGTAGCAGACATTAGTTAGGATACTGGCTCCATTAAATAAACATTTCAGAATTTGAGTGCTTTCGAATTGCTATCTGCTCATTTGTGATCATTTAGTAACACTCAGTGATGATGCCTCTATAACAAGTAATTCATGTCTAAACTGACTTTCACACTGCTGAAAAGTAAAAGTTCAAGCATGCTGGAGGAACAAGTTGGCCTCCAAAAAACATTTCAGGGTCATTTCACATTTTTGATCGCATCTGATCTTGTAACTATGTTATGGCACTGCTGGATCTAAAAACCTGCTTTCACACAAGTAATATAAAGCACTGTAGCCTCATTTACACTGTATTCACAAACATGGAGAGAGAGCTGAAAAATGCACAGGGATATCCAGCAATTAGGTTAAACCACATCCAGAGATATCCAGAATGTGGGTTAAGCACAGGTAGTAGGGTACAGCTGCCACATCCAGGTCAATGAGATGCATCTGGGTTCCCAGCCCATCCTTGCCTCATCTGGCTTCCTCTGTAAACCAGGCAACTGGGCCAGTTGGTGATGCTGCTTAGCAGTTCATCTTGCAAGCAGGGCACTTTTGCCCTTAGCCCTAACCACTTATACAGTCCTGACAGTTGTAAAGCCTGGCATTTTGCAACATCGACTCACTACCATGAAGTATGAAATTAATCTTTAGAATATCACATAAAGTAGGAGCTTTCTTAATTAGTAATGAGGATCAGAAAACCCTCAACGAAGTACAGACCCATGAGTGCAGCAGAAAACATCCTACCACTGTGAATTTTTAACTGAAATTCAGAAGGCAGGGCAGTGATTAGAAGCAAGAGGCTCCTGATGTTTGTATGAAATGAGAGTAACTTTAATGCTCATAATTGTCAGGTGATTTATTTAATCTTCACAGGCACCACAAGGAAGGAAGGCAAAACAATTCCATCTGTGCTGCAAGGGGACAATGAGGCAGCAGGAATAGAGAGTCTGCCTAAGGCCAGCACGAGGAGTCTGGAATGCCTGGCTGCAAGCCCCATTCTCAAAATACATTGCTCCTTTCTAGAGGCAGCAGCCATTTGTTTTCTGACACTTTTAGAGCATCTAAGATTATTTCCACTGAAGTTATTAATCTGTGCAGTCCAGTGAGGACAAAATTGGGTCATAAAGGTTTAAGCTAGTCCAGTTTCACTGAAGATTCCCTGTAAGCTCATGGTTACACACAGCACTGTAATTATCAGGTTCAGTTTGGGAAGCTGATTGGCATGCTGGGAAGGCTGGGGCAATAACATAAAAGTCCATTCATCTCTTTTTTCTGCCACAAGAGTGGCCACTCTTCTGGCCAGGGCAATTCCTGCAGCCTGAAATGCAGCCGAGGTTGCACACACACCATGTATCCTCCCATGCCATCACTAGAGGTGTGTATGTCCTGCAAGGAAAAGGCAAGCACTTCCCCAGCCCGTGAATGGTGCATGCACTGGAGACATGAAAGCAGAGTACCTTGGGGATAAAGGCCCCCTCTAGCATGTAGGGTCATCCTTCTGCATTGCAGTTATCAGCTTGTCAGTCCCATGATAAAGGGGACATGATGAGGTCCTAGGGAAAGTGGAAAAAAAGGGGGCATAGACAGGAGGATTATCCCAATAAGGTGAATCCAGGTTTGAAGCCCCAGGTGGGATGTCCTTATTATGCTCTGGTCTTTTTGTGAGACCTTGAGCAAAGCATAAACATTTAATTTTATTTTTTTTTTTCCCACAGCAGAGCTAAGGAAAATAATTATTTTTTTTTCCTAAGTGTTATGTTCACCAAAACTGAATCATTTTAAAGCATCAGAACAGCAACTGAAGCTGGTGGACAGTATCTTGTAACTGCAAGAGAGATCTCAGGACTTTTGACTTCCATTGAGTTCCTGCACAAGCAGGACACAGAATCCAGGAGCCAGGAATCATGGACATTTTTATGTCAGGAAGAGTAGCACTTCATTTCCACTGAAGAAGTTTGTCCTTATTACTTTTTTTTTTTTTTTTTTTTTTGAGCAGAGGTAGGGAGAGTGAAAATGGATGTCAATCTGACTGCTTACCACAAACTTTCTCCTGCTTTTTGTGCTGGATCCAGCCCTTCCTGTATGTCCAGAAGGCATATTGAGGCACTACAGGCATTTAGCTGGGGGAATCTTGAGTTGCTGGCTAACCATTTTGGACACCCTTACTGTCACTGAAGAAATGAAGGTGCCATGAAGGGATGACGAAGCCCACCCAAGAATCCAAAAGTGTGTCAAACAGTTAACGCTGAGTCTTGCATGATAACCTACAATTAGCATGCAATGCCCAAGGCACTTGCACACTGAAAACATGGTTTAATCCAGTAATAAAGTAGGCTAAAATGATTATCACAGCTAATAGTATTTTTGACATAAGTGAAACTGTAGTAAAGAGGCTACACAAATATATTGATTTCAGCAGTCCCTCTCTGACAAGTCTGTATAGATTTTGTTATTTATGGTTCATTTTTTCAAAAAGAACCAAGGCCTGCAAATGTAGAAATCCCTGGTTGTATGAAAGGGTTGTGCATCAGAATGAGGGATTTGCATGTTCAACTGCCCATATTTGTATCCTCCTATCCAGTTTGCATATGCAAAGGCAAAGGTTGTTATATTTATCAGTGCATAAATAAAAGGAGGAGAGATAAATGACCTGGTTTGCAGAGGTGCTGAGCACATGCAGTTTCCATTTATTTCAACTGGAGTGTGAAAAACAGGCCCTAAGTGACTGGCTCAAGCTCACACAATGCATGATTGTCAGTGCCAGGAAGAAAACCCAGAAATCCTTCCAGTCTAATCCTCTAGTTTAAATCCTCCCCAGTCTAAACTCTAGACACAGTCTCTCCAAGAAATGAAAAAAAAGGGGAAAAAAAAAAAAGAAAAAAAAATCCGTGCAATAGTCTGATCACACTCTTATTCCTACCTTAATTTTCTAAGAGAATAAAAAAAAATGGGACATGAAAAACTCCTGCATAATCTTTAATGACTAGCAAATAATGCCAAGTAGGGCAACTAAATATGTGCGAAGCATTGCTCATGCACCCATCAACTTGCATGTGTGTCACAGATGGTTTTAGTGAAGAGCCAAAAAGAGAAGAAGAGAAAGGAAAAGGAAAGCAAGTCCAGATAAAGAGTAAGCTAGAAAGAGAGACAAAGACATTTTCTGCTGTTAAAAAAAAAAATCCCTTAAAAATGCTACAAAAACTAATGATAAAAAAAAACATAGAGCCATTCCATCTCCTTGATAACGTGTAGGCTAATCTCTACATAAATAGAAATAACAGCCCTTTGAAATGGCAATGATTTGCTTGGAAAACATTCATTAAAAACGTCCTGCAATTATTGACTCTATCATTATTTCTTGGCAGCAGCTGAGTCTCACTGCATCTTGTGTTATTTTTCCAGTGAAAAGCAGATCATTGTTTGGGAAAAAAAAAAAAAAAAAAAAAAACAACAAAAAAATCACAAGAACAGAAACAGAAACAAAAACAAAAAAAAAAATCCAGACCAAAAAAAACCCACAAGGACATTGTATTTGAAATATGTGCTTGGTGACATGGAGCTGATTGCCCAAAGGAATCAGGATACATATATTTGTATTATTGTACACGTGAGTAGCTTGAATCATGTACTGCTCGCTCTCTTTGTTTGGATTATGCAGCTTGGCTGGGCAGCCATCCAAAAGATTCACATTAAATTCCAGCTATATTCAGCACAAAAGTCATCTAGCATCAGAGGATCAAAGTTACATCAACCAACAAGCACTAAGGAATTGATAAGCCACTAAAATTAGGTCATCTCCTAGCAGCTGCTTTTGATGGATGAAGTAGAATTTAGCCTCAGGTTTTCTATTTAAAGATCTGTTACAGCATCTTTTCCTGCAGCTACAGTGAGAACACAACAAAGTATAATGCTTCTGATTAAATGTTTAATCATTACTCTATACTCTTCTGATTGTTTCTGCCATGGCACAGATTTACTGCACACACTATTTGCAGCTTTCCTAGTCCTTTTAAAACTGACATTAAAACAGTCAAGATTTTTAATTCCGTAGTTGAAAAACCTAAGAGATGATTTTTTTTAAAAACGTGGATAGAAATCTTTCAAAGCTGTTTACTTACTGTGCTTAAAGAGATAGACTGTCACTTACTGGAACTGAAAATCAATTTCTAAGCAATTATCTTACCACTGTGCCCACTAGAAGAATCACCACATCACCAGGAACCGTATGAATACAACAGTACACAGCTGTGTATAAGTACCTGTGGGCCTATAGAAATTTTTATATATTTGTGACAGAACATATACCCTACCAAGACATGCTTGTGGTATCAGGGTAATGCAAATGGTGCCATCATTAGCAGCTTTAGAAGACAGTTCAAAAGGAAATAAAAGCCCCTGAATTACTTTCATATGTACAGAACACGCCTTTGACTCGTTCAGAAGGTCAGCTGGCTGCAGCCTGTGTACAACAATCTTGTGTCATCATTGCATAAATGAAACTAATGGAGGACTACATTGTCAGGGTTTTCAATATGACATCTCTCATGTTTGTTAAATCACTAGAATCTATTTTAAACAGCCATGATAAACACGGGAAGGGAAAAGAAAAAACACCCGTCTAATGGAAAAGATTATGTCAATAGCCTTCTGCTTTTTCAAGTAAAAACTGATGGGGAAGAAGGGCTGAAAAATATAGTAGATGGCAATGCCCCATAAGACACATATCTTTCTACAAATGATGGGCACTTGCATTCTGCTCTATAGCAGTCATCCTCTGTGTTCCCTTCTGCCAGCCTTGTAAGTGGGCTGCTGCTGGGAAAGTTTTGAAAGAGGTTGAAACTCCCTGTTGTTTCCACTCCAAATTTGGTGTGGCCAGTCTTTATTACTTGAGAAAGCAGAATTATGTACTGTAATTCAAAGTCTAGATCTAGCTTTTTCCAGCTACATATCTCTTCTTCAACTAAAATCCTAAACTGGGGCAATGGAGAGAATATGCAACATGTCTGGAGCAGACAACACATCTGAAACTTTTTCTTTTCAAGGAAGAATCTTTATGAGCAGAATGTAAATGAGTTTAATTTATCAGTAGTGCTTAGTACTGCATTCTGCTTGGATCTCAAGTTAATCAGCTTTGTCTTTTGCTTGGGGCCTCAGAGAAAAAGCCAGCCAGGGAGCCAGCTTGTAGGTGCCTATCTGGCTCAGGGAGTAGGACATCTGGTGAGATAGGGGTGCTTTGATGCCACATAAATTTCTGACAACCTCAGCTGAAGGCTGCCTGTCATAACATCTGCTGTCTTACTGAGCTATGACCACACTATGTGTTGAGTATATCTGATATTACACCACGTAAATCTTGGGATTTCAGTTTTGACTGGCCTAAGTAGAGGAGGCACAAAAGTGCCTTTTCTGTCCTCTAGCTGGCCTCCTTGGCTCATCTTAGTGCTAACATCCTTTCTGTTCATTTGTTTACTAACAGAGTTACTTCATCATCTACTAATAACTGTGTGCTCAAGGCAAAACTGGCCAGAGATGCCAGAACATTACAAGAGTTTGCTTACTTTGTGATATTGCATCTCTGCATTGATCTGGGGAAATAAACACAATGTCCTCTCTTTTAAACAAAATACCCAAAGCTTTCTCCACTGAATAAGGCCACATATTTTCACTAGGACCACAAAGTTTGTTTAACTGAGGACAGAAAAGAAGAATAACATTTGCAGGAGAAATTGTATTATCCTGGTAACTTTTTCTGGCAGTGGATGTAAAGTTAAATCAATTACTGAACATTTCCTTCTTTTGAGATATTCTTGACAATGACAAACAACCACAAATGAGAATGGGAGTTTAGTACACATATACTGAATCTGATACTAATCTCAACACAATGCAACATTACTTAACACATGACCATAAACTAAACCTTGATTGTTCAAAAGCAGACCTGAGGCACTTTTAAAAAATACAGTTGGGCCAACTTATAATTTGGCAATTTGAAAAATCACTTTCTTTTCTGCTTTTAATTTGTAAAATTTTTCGTTTCAAAAACTCCTTTCTTTTACCCTCTTTTATTCTTAAGGTCATTTACTGCAACAAACTACATGATAATCAGAATTTGGGGATAATCTAAGAAGGAAGAGTATCTGCCCTTCTCTTTTGTGCTGCTACTGGCTTTATCAACTGTCAATAACTTTGAAAATATAAATGGGGGTAGAAATTAAACACTAGGAAAAAAATAACATAAAAGAAGTATTTACTGAAGTCACTACTCCTTTTATTCCAGCTGTTCCAACCAAACTCCTTTACCCTTCCCTTCTCTTATTTAGGACATTTGTTTGGCATATCTACAGTTTCTAGTTTTAATAAAATGCTGTGTTTTTAAATATCAGAGCTATTGTTATTGTGAGAAACTGCATTTTGTTTCTAAATAAAGTGAGGAATGATTGAAAACAGATCAAATAACATCATTATGAGCTGCAGTTCTATTCACCAGGTATGAAAGCACTGGGAGTTGTAGCTCTTCTTGCTTGCCCACACATGGTTGCTATGCAGTATGTTCCAAAACACAAACGCACAAACCTGCTGGCAGGAGTCAGTAAGAAGAGGAAAATCGTGGTTACACATCTTCTTAGATGAGAGGACCTGCTTCTTTTAGGCCTCCTTGCCTTTGCCTATGTCAGAAGAGTTGCACCATCCTATCCATGTCTTCTTGGAAGGGGCAATATGTCCTATTCCTACTTAAAGGTTGAGGGTTTGGCAAGGAATGTTCTGATCTTCTAAGAGTGAACAAACATTGTGCAAGATTTCATTACAGAGATCCCTGATTGCCAGCCTAAAAAGCTTTACCAGGCAATCTCTATTTCTTGGGAATGCTTGTGAACCACAAGGAGCTTGATGCTTATGCAGCTTGCAGTACACTGTCCAGACACAAAAATCAGCTGTGAGAAAATTGTTTACAGAAGAAAAGGTTAGTACACACCGTCACATCTTGAGGGACCGCAAGTCTGAGCGAGCCAAAGTAAAGATTAATGTAGGCTTACAGTACGAGGTTTGGTTTGTGGTCATGTGTTCTGAGGAACCAGCTGTGCCAGCTGTCTTTCAGAAAGTGCTTTCTTTGTTTTCCATACCCATGAACTGCACTGGAGAAGAAAACCGTGAAAAGAGTGATTAGACTCACAAAATCAGGCCCTTGAACATGGGTAAATTAAGCAACAGGATTAAGGTTTTTCTCTGCCTCTTAATTAAGCCCCCCCTCATCCTCCCTAAGCTCAGTTCCTGTGGTCCCATTCAATTACATGTCTCATACCTATGGGTGAGTACATAATATAAAACATGGTCAGAAATTCTTCTACTAGAACCTTTCCTTATTCCACTGAATGGACATACTTACATTTATCTTACTCATTCAGCATGAGATCTCAGGTGTCATTTGCTACATGTCATTCAAACCGTACAAACAGAGAGACTTTTGAGCTTTTATCTGGCATTTTACAGTATGTTTGCTCTGTTTCCCCTTCGTTTTTATTTTCTTTAGATAAACCTGAGTGCATTTACTAAAAATGTTATGTCTTTACCACCATTTTTCAGATGCAGAAAAAGAAGTATTTCAGTGACAAAAAGTCAAATTTTTCTATACTCTAAGCTAATTTGTGTGAACAGTTTGAGATGCCAGCTACAATTCTCAGTACTTGAGAGCACTCTGTATTTACTGAATATGCTTCTGCCTTGAGGGTTTAGCATTTCTGCAAATCAGATCCACACCTCTAAACATGGATATCCCCAAATCAAGAATCTACTCTTCTTCCTCACCCATCCAGGATCCTTCTCTTCACCTGCTGTTTCTCACCCTTTCAGTGCCTGTGTTGCACCAAAGCTGACATCTTCCTCCTCCTACAAGGTCAGTAAGATTTGGACTGCAGGAAGGGCAGCATCTCTACTTTATTGTCTAGTTTTTAACTGCAGATAACTGCTGACAGCAGCAGCTCCAAGGGAAATTTGCAATGAAAAGTCTCTTCTCCACAGTCTGTACACGTGCACGCAGGTGTGTGTAGCAGAGGTGGCTGAAGTAGAAAACTACTGTTTTCCCTTGCCTTTACCTAAGTATCTTGTCTATAACTCTTTGATCACATCCCCTTTTCTATCCTTGTTGCCATGCAGCTTGTTGCCTGGGTTGCTCTACCCCCTTTAAACCTTTCCCCCATTGCTTTCACGGAGGTTTGGGCAGAGGTTGCTTAGCTAGGGCCAAGACCCGCAATTGTGAGTGGTTTAAAAGGTATAGTGAGACTAACATGAATGAAACCAAGCAAAAAGAAGAACGCTCACTGAATAAAAAGGAAAAAATTGTCATTGTCAGGAATTTATTGACCAGGCTTCTAAGTTCAATGGTGGAAGATCCACACTTGAGACCTTTGAAATTCAAGTGGACAAAACCCATTTTGAACACGTCGTACTGGACCTTTTCCTGATAAGATTTGTAGGATTAAAACTTACTCTTGTGATACTGCCAGTAGCCTGTGTAGGTTTAGCCTAGCTGCAGTGGTCAAGATTCCCAGCTATATCAAGGTCTTTCCAACTTACTTCCAATAGCAGTAATGAATATACAGAATATTCTACTTCCCTTTTCCTTGCCATATATAGCAATTATTCTGTCATTCATCAAATGTACACAAATTTCTTTTCATATGTAAATACACCATTTGCTTCACAGCTCTAGCCAAACAGTTGTGCAGTTCTTTGTGAAGAAGATAATATATTTAATCATGGAGTGCCTTGTTTCCATTGTATGGAACAGGTGTTGTTTAATGGCACAGGCATTGTAACATTATATTCATTTATTAATGTGAGTGTAACGAACATATTGTTGAGACATGAATGTACTGGTCTCATGGTTAGGGTTAGTGGTTTCCTATGATGTGGTAAGTGTAGGATAGTGGCTTAGATTCAGACTGCAGAGAAGCAGGAGTTCATTATAGCGAATCCAAGTGATGTGGCTGGTTTTGGCCCTTGTTCACTTTTGAAAAGCAGAGAATACATGAAAGACTTCATTGAAAATGTGTAAGTTATTCAGTGTGGTTAATTCTACGTTGGCTTCACTCCCACCTTCTTTCAAGACCGTGTATGTGAACATGCTTTTTGAAACAGCAAAACCAGTTGCAAGAGATTGATGTTGCTTTTGGATATGTAAGCAATACCTAGTATCCTATTTCATGAAGTAACCTGTCGTCAAATATGAGGGAGGAAGTGACTAGGTGAACCACTAAAGCTCTGAAGCAATGCTTGCTTGGATAGTGCAGCTGCAGAAGCTCTGTCCTTTGCTCATTTTCACACTTGCTGCCACATTCAGAGTTTCTGCTCTGGGTGTTACTTACCTAGAGTTGCAGGTCAGCCAGCTGGCAAGGTAGCTACAGTTGCACAGGCAAATCAGGTGAGTGAGTGGAGTAACTAAAGCACATGATTTTCCTTATTGTGTCAAGTCACCCATTTAGTATCCGTCACAGGCCAGAATTCACAAATGCAGGTAAGCGCCCGCAGTGCCCATTTGATTTATGGAACTCAAATGCCTTCTTCAGTTTGTTTGGACACATGTCAGTCTTCTCTTATTAAGTGCTTTATGCTAACTCTGACGCCCTATAACACTATTATGCAGTGCATTAGAAGTACCTGGTTTTCCCTCTACCTTTGGAAACACTGCCTTTAAAATTCATGGTATGCAATTCAGTGATTTGATTAGGGAAAAGTTAATAAATGTGACTAAATCCTCACCTCTCTACTGTACCTTCTGGTATATGACATATCTTAGATTTTGTTTTGTCTGGCAATTTAATAATGTTAATCTTGTTGATCTGTATTTCACTTCCATCCCTGTCACTAACC
The DNA here is from genome assembly GCF_003945725.1 of Corapipo altera. Taxonomy (NCBI): domain Eukaryota; kingdom Metazoa; phylum Chordata; class Aves; order Passeriformes; family Pipridae; genus Corapipo; species Corapipo altera. The sequence goes on along the minus strand of NW_020884909.1, from coordinate 4,650,964 downwards.
AGCCCTTTCACAGCACCTTCTATCAGTCAGCTACAACCACTTTCCTAATAAAGCAAATGGCACTATCTCACTCATGATTTTCACTGGACTCTTTCAGTTCCCAACATTTTACTTTCAATGGAGGAGAAAGAACATAAGAAGTCAGATAAGAAATAAAGTGTTGATATTATTAAAATATCTTCTGCACTCTTGTCTTGACTCCTTAATTTTTTAAAAGAAATTGAGCAAAGGCCCTTATGAAGTCACCCAGCTTTTGCTCTGGTTTAACCTGAAAAACTTATTGGTCTGTTTGGTTTTTTTTCAATAGCACCATTTCTGCAATATCCCAACTCCAACTGCAGCTGAATTTCTTTACCCTTACAAATCAGTAAAGAAGAGGAGAAACTGATTAATTATCTGCTTCCCAATTTTCTCCCATGGGGCTTGGGACCAAGGCAGGAAGTGTTCAATTCCAGCAGGAGGGGAAATCCCTTCTGCGTTTCTGGTCAGTCATGAACCGAGCTGAGTGTAAGGGCCCCATGCACAAGGATCACTAAGATCTGCAGGCTCAGCCCAGATAATTGTGCTTGAGCTTGCCATGGCTACAGAGGACAGGCAAAACATTCTGGACCCTTACTTGAACCACTTCACGGATTTGCCATCTCATGTGTTATGCCAGTTGCAACAATTGTGCTCTTGCTCTCAAACCAGCCTCTACCCTACATCCCACATCTCTTTTACCATGTTTCATCATCTTAACTTAGGCAACAGCATCAATCTTCTTGTCCCTCTCATTTCACTCTCTCTTCCATGGAGGCCTGATTTCTTCTGTGAAAAGTGGTTTTACTGAGCCACTTCCCAAATACACTGCAGGTTACAGAGGCAGGAGGGGACTCATCATCCAAGGACACACTGGTTCATTTTGCACTGTAACAGTGACATGTAGCACAGGGGTTCATCCATAGAAGTTCCTGTCTCAGCCATGGACCATCTGGACATCGTACAAGCACACCCTGAAATACAGCCTCTTCCCAAAGCCAGTTGTCTGTCTAACAAGCAGGACCAACAATGGATTTGAGTGGACATGGAAGCAATTTGCCTAGTATTACAAAAGACTAAGAAAACTGGGAGCAAAAGCATCTTTTGGCTTCCTGACACGATACTGTATCTGACAAGCCATGTCAGGCTGTTTTATGTACATAGTTTTAAACTGAATTTATTGTTAACCAGAATGAATTTTATAACAAGATGGGAATAGTAGCCAGGAGCCAGCTGTGGCAGACCACACAGCCTTCCCAGAGGCCTGGCAGATGCTCATCCCTCTGAGGACACAGACCACAGTTCTGAGGATCAATTACACAGGTGGCATTATCGCCTCTTCTCTCTACTAATACCTCGACTTTATCACCCGCCACCAGAGACCTCAGGACAGGTTTTTCAAGAATGCCTGTAATGTAAATCAGATTTTTAAAAAAATCACCCTCTCCAGAGTGAAACTGACAGCACAGCCAGGTTTACCTACTGAATCCATCGCTCTGCAACCTGGACTTCAAAAGGAGAGACAGCAGGGGCAGCTAAATCCATGCATGGCCTTGAGTGGACTTTACTCAGACATCTCTGCTGTGCAGACTTGAGGGCTACAATAGTGACAGCTTTGTACCCAAACTGACCGACAGAAAAAGGCAACCAAGTTCTGTTCACAGCTCAGTATCTGTCAGTGACACCAGCCAACTTACTCTGAATTGTCAGCAATGCAGAACACAGCAAACTACGGCAAGTAACCACGGTGCATTTTATCTTACTATAAATAAAATTGTTAACGTGCCAAGTGATACCAAATCACAACAGAATGAAAATAGAAGGGCAGGTAGGCAGGGAAGACAGGTGATAGGAGGTTTTCCAGAAGTAACTGTCCCCGAGCAACAGAGGTTCTCTGTGCAAAAGCTTTCTAATGGGAAGATCAGTATCTTTCAATTATTATTTCAATAACACTATTCTTCATTAATAGAATAAATCTGTTACTATTGCCCTGAAGCACCTAAGTGACAATAAAGGCAATACGGTATTTTAAGAGGAAATTTTCTGTCTCCACCTTCACATTTTTCACCCTAAAAGGAATAAAGTTATTAAAAAGAACCAGTACAGCCTTTCCTTTAGGAAAATCTTAACACTTTTTCTTCAAAGATTTTTAAAGATTGAAGAGGGCTCAGGCATCTGTGTAGTGAATTTAGAGCCTGTACAGCTGGGGGAGATGCAGTAATCCCTCTTTTTAAAAATTTGACAGCGCCTGAAGTGAGGGGACATATATGGGTACAACGCAGCTGTTGTATGGTCTCGGGCAGAGTGCAAGGGAGAGTCTAGTCATATGGGTGCTAAAATGATGTCACTAAACATAGCTATCATTAAATTATTTTTAAAGTTTTAACACGGAAACACGATCCTACTAGTCAACAGTTACTGGACAGACCAGCTGGGAGGATCCACTAGCAGCATAATTCAGGACATAGACATTCAACACATTGCATAGGAACCTTAAAATAAGCAGAAAGAGGGGCAGGATTCCAGAATTATTTTTAAAAACAATTTCATAACAACCCTCTCTACCATGCCAGCTACTCTGTGCTGCAGGACACTCCCTGATAACTGCTGTGGTCTTGCTATCATGATCTCATCTTGAATTCTCATTACATAATGAGCTAAAAAAAAAAAATAATATCATGTTAGCAGGGTGGAAAAAAAAAATCTTATCTTCTACACAGAAAAACCACCCAAAATTTATACATATTAGCTGCTGTGTTTTCGTCCATCAACTTCCCTAAAAACTACTTGCTAAGGAAATCATGGGATTTACTTTTTCTTCCTTGCCTGTTGACAGCTGCCGGATGGCACACAGGCTACAGCAGGACAGAACGGAGCAAACAGCACAGCAAGAATTCCTACAGCAGCACCACACCTGTCACATCCAGCAAGGAAACTCAGGGCAGAGGTTGTGCTGTGCCAACATGTAGGATGAGCACTGGTAAGTGACAGGACTCTGGAAACAGGACTCCAGAGCAGAAGCATTTCCTTGCAACATCCACGAGTACCTAGAGCTATGTTGTATTGTGAGAAGAGCACTTAAGAAATAAAGCCTTTTTTTTTTTTTCTCAGTGATACTAATCATGTTTACCCGTCCTCACACTACAGACTTCTAGCTAATGAGCTATTATGTTCCTCAAGTTATGCAACACTCCCATAAGATCTTTCAGATTACAAATGGACTTTTTTTTCCAGGCATCATATTGCATGTAGCCCGAAATTATCAACTGACCTGCATTAATTCAGAACTTCTGAGAAGTCATTATGCAACATAGCAACAGAGGTACAAGAGCAGAGGTTAGTCATTACCATGCCCCTAATTGGAGTGACAGCACTGAAATCACATTAGGGAAGAATTTCAAAAGGCTACACCTACAGTGTCTAAGTAAAGAACATAAATGAAGTGTTAATTGAAAGTCAGAGAAGTAACGAGTTATGAAAATAAGATTAGAAGAAGAATTACAGAGGAGAGACTCTGCTGATTGGAGAGAAATTATTTATATGGCCAACTGCTGGAATTTGGAAAGAAAAACTCAGGGAGCAGACAATTTGATATTACCATATTTAAGTTAAAATGAACACTGTGAGAGATAATTCCTGAAGATGCTAACTGCACACACTGGGGAACTCACCAGGGAATGCTGACCATGCCTGACATTTAGGATAAAATGCCAAGAGGTTGCACTGTTCTTTTCATGTGCCCTCTGTACTCTTCCATTACTGCCTGCTGGTGATATGTTCAGAAGGAAACCTGAGCTGCCCTGAACAGTAATGAACTGATATTGTGTTGTAACAGCATGTTTAACTTATATGTTTTACTATTATTTTTGGCAGCCATGTGACAAAAAGCAAAAACTCTGTGTATGCACACACGTACATTAAATTCAAGTCACATGAGCAGCAGGTTTAATTCTGTCCCAGAAATGAATGTAGTATCAAGGCTTATGTTTCCTAAAAGTGCTTCCCTCATCTGATGCTCATTTGGGCAAAGAGAAATCAGCTTGTCTTACTGGGAGATGCAGCAGCCATTTGCAGTAGTACATCTGCCTGCCCCCTGCCCCCCCCACACCCTTTAGCACTTTTCCAGTGCCACTCTACCCCTATATACAAACTAACCATGGTACAGGAGCCTCCTTGCCTCCTTACCTCCCGCCTCCTCCACCCCAGAACCCAGAGTAGTCTACAATCTGGCTTCAACACAGAACTTCAGCAGTGCAGAAGGACTAAATCAGGACAACTATCAGCTGCCATACCTAGGGCAGGTGAGCAGGGCAGGATACTGCAGACAATCCCAAGTTAGCTCCAAACAAAGCTACCCCAGGTACCAGGAGTGCTTTTGTCTGTACTGCCTGGAGCTCTCTGCAGGCTGCTTTGCAACCCTTCTTCAGCAGCATGCCCTCATTTCTGGCAGAAAAACAAAAAACAACCAGCAGCATTTGGAAGGTGTTTTCCTTGTCATGGCCTTTGTGGATGGCAAGAGATTGCTGGGCTTGAGCAGACAGCACTGTCCTCTTGCAATACTAGCAGATGCAGATTTAAACGACCCTAAGAGCAACCCAAAAGTCAGGAACAGGGAGCACTGATAAGCTCCAGGGTCTTGAGGAAGGAGAATATTTGGGACGTGTGGTGAGTGAAGATCTGTGTAAGCTGCTGTACACACTGGACAGGATGAGGGGCAGTGACTTTCTCCCTCTACTTAGCACTGGTGAGGCTTCATCACAAATCCTGTGTTCAGTTTTGGACCACTCAATACAAGAATAACATTGAGGTTCTGGAGTGTGTTCAGGGAAGGATAACTGAGCTGGTGATGGATCTGGAGCAGAAATCTTATGAGAAATGACTTGAGAGAGCTGAGGTTGTTTGCCGTGGAGAAAATGAGACTTGAGGGAGATCTTCTCACTGTCTAAAAACTATCTGAAAGGAGGTTGTAGCCGGGCAGGGGTCGGTCTCTTCTTACAGGTTTTAAGCGACAGGATGAGACAAAATGGTCTCAGGTTGCACCTCAGTATGGGGAGGGATTGGATATTGCGGAAAATATCTTCAGCAGTAGGGTTATCAACCACTGGAACTGGCTACCCAGGAGGTGGTTAAGTCAACCCCATCCCTGGAGGTATTGAAAAGACATGTATGTGTGGTGGTTAGGGGCATGGTGTACTGGTGGGCTTAGGACTGTTAGGGTTATGGTTGGACTCAACGATACTAAAAGTCTTTTCCAGCCTCAGTGATTATGTGATTCTAAGCTACCTTAGCATGTCTGTATGCTGCACCTTGTTGCTGCTGAGTCATTTGGTGCCTTTGAGCAAGTCAAAACTCTGTGAAGAAAGTGTCTCAGTTTCTTTCCTTTGAAAGCAGAACAATGTTTATTTAGCAGAGTAAACCTCAGAAACACCAAAAGGCTGTCCTGCGCTTTGAAGCTCACAGATATTGTTTCACCACACAGAGTCACTGCCTCTTCTCCTGCTGCTGTTTTCCATATGAAAATGAAATTATTCCATGAACACTGAAACGAAACCTAGTTACTAATGGGTGTCAAATCCTTGTCCCTTCAGATTTCTTTCCCCAGTCACCTCTGCCCAAACCTCTCTCATCAGTCCCCACTGTGTCCCTGTATGCACAAAACAGTGTGTACTGTACCAAGGACCCCCACCTTGACTGCTTATCTGACAACTGCTTTATCTGCCTTACCCTCTGCAGAGGCACTGCCTCTGCCTCTCCTTTTTTTAGAGAAGTTTCAACAAATCCAGTCAAAACATAAGTTATCTGCAAACACTCTTCAAATCCAGTTGAAGACTGAACAAGTTCAGAAGCGGCTTGTGAGGGCGACTAGCAGACAGACAGACTGATCATAAAGAAAGATTGCATAAGGCTTGTTTGCTTATGAAACCAAGCTACAGCAGAATTAGGAGATTCAACAAGATGTTCCACAAAGACTATAATTCATCCACCTTATACAACTTATTATAGACCAACGTTATTCATTTTACACAGCAACACAAAATATTACACAGGAAAAAGAAGGGCTGATCCCTCGCTATAGCTGGTCCAGGGGTCATGAACCTCATCATGTGTCTTGCAAGAAAATATTAAAAAATTTAACGATTGCATTGCAGAATTTCATCTAGAGTTAAAACCTACAGAAATCTGAGTGAACAGACTTAACAACAAATCACTATAAAGCTAAGCTACACTATTTTAACTAAAAAAAAAACCAACGGATCACAGGCACTTACAGGAATACTGGTCACCCTCCTAAATTTCAGCAGATATAGCATGGTCTTCCTCACACACATTCATGTCTATACACCTAAATGCAGTTCCCACAACTGAGTTCCATTCTGCAGCTGTTTTGTGGTGTACGTGCTTTACATTTCGGTGTTATGCACCCTTTATAATGTGTGAGCTTTTTGTTTAATGTAAGTTGCTCATTCCATTTGTGGTTGCCATCAAAGCATATAACTTCATTTAAAACTCTAATTTTACATAGAACTGAAGAGTTACCTCAACAATATTGAAGCCTATGCCTTTCTGATGACCTGCATCCAGCCATTTTAGATCAACAAACATGTCTTTTCCCTGACCCTTTTGAGCTTTTGTTCAAAAGTTTGAAGGCTGCTTACTGACAAGTGATTTGTTTCCATTAGAACATGCCTCATTCCAGCCATCCGTGACCATTTTGTACTTAGGGTTTTATAACCAGCACGTCTCAACATTCCTAAAATCCCAGAGAGGATCTGAAAATAGAATAAGAAATGAGCATTTAAATTAAAAGCAACAGCACTTGCACGAAGCTGCCAGGTTTTTATGGTAGATAGTGTCTTTTTGCCCACCCCCACTCTCTCTACTCCCCCTTCTTCTCAGGGTTGTAAGCCGTATTTTCCATAATATTTTGCAATGCCACCTAGGGTTACATTCACTCTATTTATAGGGCTCTGTTTTAAAGTGAAACAGGTGTCAGATTGAATGAGGCTGTTGTCAGCATACATGTCCTCTTGGGGACGGGATGGGAGGTTTACTAATTTCTGCACTTGGGGGATTTACAGTTTGATCGCTAATCTCTCTGCAGGGCCCAGGGGGAGGAGGGGGAAAAGCAGAAGAACACTGGAAGGAAAAGTTAGCTTTCTGCTGGAGCTATGCAGTGCTGCCTCTTCCCCAGATCCATGTAACCAGACCTTTTCTTTTTTTCATGTGCTGAAACTGATGTGTTTGCAAAAGGGGGCCGGACAGCCTGTTCTGAGGAATGAAGCCCTTTGAACGGGCGTGAAACAGGCAGAGCTCAGCTGAGATGAGGGGGACTGAGGAGCCCCATCCCACCTGTATCCCACCCACCCCTTCCTATTGGTTACACCAGAGACCACTTCCAGGGAACAAAGATCAGCATAGTGCCTCCATGGCTCTCCACTTGTGCCACCTTTGCCATTATCATACCCCATACAGTGAAGGACTAATGTCACAGTCAGGAACTCTGTGAGAACACAAGCTATGGACCACTGTGGTAGTAGTGTGCAGCAGTAAACACCAGCACAGACCCCCTGACACACTGAGTTCAGAGTCAGACCAAAAAGGCAGCGAGCACGTGAACAGGCGACAGGTGTGGGGGTAGCACGGGAAGACGAGGTAACACTCAAAAAGAATTTAGAGAAAAGAAGTCACAGCTCATTGCTCACCTTCAATTTGACTTGCAGGTTAACCATGCTTATTACCTAGGTAGGGATTGATGAGATTAAAATAGGGGCCACTAAGACAGTTGACATAGACTAGTAGCAGTTCATGAATTTTTGCAACTATTAATCACTACCTATATCAAAACTAACACTCCAGTATGTGCCAGACATGTTACAGTGGCAAGGAAAAGATTTGCTACTTGTTCAGGAGTACACCAAAACTACAGAAGTCAACTTGACAAACCAAGGGAAGACAAAGGTAGAGCGATAAAAGTCAGACAGTTGGCGAGACAAAGGAAAATGGAACAGGAGAAATCATAACTGAAGCTGGCTTTTCTTGCTGAGAACACTTAATACAGAAATTAGTGCCTTTTTGGTACATTATAGAAAGCAGGTCTTTGGGAAGTTCTGGAATGAGAAGCTCACAAATGGCATCAACATGTAGGGAGAAGATGGGAGACATGCAAAGCATCAATGCCAGGGGTGTGCTGTGCACCATGAGGACTGGAAGCAGAACTGTCAGGGTGGAGACAGAGCTGTGGGGAAAGACGATCAGAGAGACAGTTTTGTAAGCTATGTGACACTGGTGTCAATGATTTAGAGGTGTCTTTGAATTCACCTGGCACCACGAGCACACCAGTCTGGCTATATGATGTATACTTTATTAAGTATTCACAGGTATCCATCAGGGATTGGAACCTAACAACTTCCACAACACCTGAAAATGGGAGATCTTTCAAGAGGTAAAATCATAATTAAAGACAAATCGGGATGAGAGGAATATTTAATGTAGTTAGGTAGGCCACAACACTGATTTCCAGTGGAAGAAAGTAATCTGTAGTTCTTGGAAAGTCACATAAAACTGTCATATTTATCCAAGGAACAAGGCGTTAAGGCAAATGGATTTACATGTGCAAAAATCCCAGTTCAGCATGTGTTTGTGGATTTACTGTGATTCATCAGTCATTCATGTTAATTGACTGTACAAATAACAACTTACATTTTAAATTTAGTATTTGTACTTGGAGTTATCACTACTGTGTAACTCATCATGGTATTTGCGGTTTCTTTTGTGCACTTATTTATGAACACTTGGGGTTTAAATATAATGAAAGTCATAAAAATACAAACAAATAATCGCAAAAATATGACAAACCCAATACACAGAAATGCAGTAGGACTCTTGCAGAACTATTTAGTTTTCTTTATTAAACAAGGAAACAAACTCTGAAAATAACAACGAAAAAATATCACATAACTTCATGGAAAACAGGGTTGGGAGAAAACGCACAAATATTTAAGTACAAAAGGTTACACTTGCAGAAGTGCTCACCCGCTCCCATTCCTGAAAATGAACACCAGACCCACTGGATGCTGAGTGCTGTCAAAAATCTAACCACTTCACTGAAGAGCCTAACTGGGAACTGAACTGCCTTTGTAATCTGATCCATTTGGGACATGTGGCATACCAAATTCTTTGGAAAGAACTAGATCTTATCGCTGCCGTTCCTGAATTAATAAAACACAGTTGAAAGAGCACTTTGTGCAATATAAATAATTTTGATAACAAATTTGCATACCGCAAAAACAAACAAGCAAACGAAACCGCTGAAGAATCAAAGGTTTTATTTAGCGAGTTGTCCTTACGTTTGATAGGGGACTTCAAAACAGGCAGTTGGGTAAATCCCCTTGTGCTTACAAAGCCTGGGCACTTCACTAGATTTCGCACTTCCCTGACCTCCAGGGCTTCTGCTTCCCCTCACGCACAACAGAAAAGGGACCATGCTGGAGACTGCAACAACAGCTCTGTTGGCTGCTGCACTGTCTTCCAAAGGATGGTGCAACCATCCCTTCAGTTCTGCCATCCCTGAAGTTGGTTTGTAAGGGGAAGCCTGTATTAGACCCCTCTTTGAAAAGCACTTGAATTCAGCCATAACACTGGAAATGCTTTCCAAGCAAGGTGTGCTACCAGTCCCCTCCATCACTCCAACAGATCTGTCTGATCTCACAACTCTCATCATCATGGCCAGGCTTCGTGAACGAAGATTTAGGAAGGTTCTATCCATGTTTGTTACAGGCACGCTGGTGGCTAAAAAGGCCAATATGAGATAGACACGTCTGGTTGCAAAAGGCACAGCAGAAAGACTCCTGAGGTGGTAAATTCTGCAAGACACGATTCTTTCTGCATTGTCTTTTCTCCTCAAGGGTGATCCTGCTGCGTTCTCAAAGGCATCAGCAGCGTTATAGATGGTGTGTCTGCAGACCTCCCGATTGGAGGCCTGAGTAGACCAGTTCTGATGATCAATGTGGTCAAGGCTGAGATGTTGTTTCAGGCAGTCCTTGTATCTCCTCTTTGGGGCTCCTCTCTTGCGGCAGCCGGTGGCAAGTTCACCATAGAGCAGGATCTTAGGGAGGGGGTGGTTGGTCCTTCATCCTGGAGACGTGCCCTGCCCAGCACAGCTGTGTTCTCAGCAACATGGCCTCAATGCTTGTGACTGCTGCCTGTTCTAGAACAGATGTATTGGTCAAATAATCTGACCAGTGGATGTTAAGGATTGTACAACTCTAAGCAACAGGAAACAGAGATGATGATGACTGTATTTTCTGGTCATTCTTAGGTCCTTATCCCTAATATTGTTGGGGACTGATCAGCCACTTTAAAATGATCACTATCTCCATCCATCTCATTAAATCTATCTTCTACCTATAGCTCTTCATTTTGCTCTGCTCTCCTACAGACTCAGTTCATTCTGTATTTTTTCTCAGATCACAGTTCTTACAATTACTTCTGCAAAATGTCCTTCCTCTTCCTCAGCATCACACCAGTCTGCATTATATTTTCATTGTGTGACAGGCCTTGATTCTTGAGGGTCACAAAAACTGCATTTGCAAATTCCTTGATGGCTACAGCAGAAGCCTGTACATCACCCTTTGTGCTGCACAAGAAACAAAATAATAAAAGCATCCGTTGTGCAGCAGGAACTTCATGTTCACCTTTTAAAGGATTTGCCACCCTTATGGAGTTAATTTGCATTAACATAAATATTCCATTAGTAGAAATGTTTATAACATACTTCTCTCTCAAGAGGCATTCTGCAACATGATTCTTCAACCACTTATGTTTAACTAATGTGTGTCACATTTGAATAATATAAAAAGACAACTGAGTTAAGTGATTGAATGCCTGGAGAAAACCAATGTTAATTTCCACTAAAAGCAAAGCACATTCCCTTCATTTTACAGCTTAATTACTGCAGTATTTGGCTCACAAATAAAAAAAAGGGTTCAAGAAAAAGCCTCCAATAATAGGTTGCTGAAGCTTATTTTTCCCCTCCCACGTAACTCTAAAAAGTGTTTTTCAGAAACATTATTTCAAGCCTCTTCCTGTGACGCAGATCAAGGCTAGTACTCTCCAATACCTGCTTCCCAATATGTTGTTAATGTAATCTGATACCCTTGCGGGAGTTTGGCCTGGGGTGGCTTCTACATCCCAGGCTACATTACTGCCAAAAATCCACACAAAGAATTTGTAAAACAATGCCCTTCTCCTGAATTCTGGTGGGAAATTCTCCATGGTTCTCTGGAATTTTTCAGAAGCAGTTTTATAAGTAAACTTTAGATATCAGCTGATATCCATGACATTCTGCTACTGAGCTAACTTGTTGGCCATTTGATTTTAGTAACAGTAGCAGTGACTTCCTCAATGTAGTTGGTCGAGACAAAGGACATACTGTGTTTCATATAAATTTCACCTCAGTGATATCCAAAATAGATTAAGTCAGTTTTCCTGCCACATAAAAGGTAATCTTTAAAAAGTTCCACTAAAATGAACAGGAGACAAAGGTAAGTCAGTAAGTAAAAGATAATATTAAAAAAGCTTGACAAGCCTTCTAGTTTATGCATGGAAAATGTATCACTGACAGTTCAGAATAAACTCATGGACATAAGCAGGATCATTGCTTTGACTTTGTAAGAAGAGAGCAATTTACTATAGCTGGAATACAGCAGTGTCCTGATGTCTTACGTTATTGCTCAGTGAAGTAGTGACCCAGGTTTCTACTCCAGGCAGCTGGAAACTTATCATAAGGGTCAGTTAAAGTGTAATTATTCCTCCTTTATCATGATTATAGAAAGTTGACTTGCTTTGCACTGAACTTCTGTGAAATTTCTGAAACCCAGTTGGCTAAAAAGTTCTAGAAAGTGGTGTTCAAGCAGTCAGATGAGCACACCACAGAAAAACAGAGAAAGATTTATTTGAGCTTTGTAAACCTTTTGTTCCTTCTTTTAATGTCCTGCCTGTTAAGTATCTCTTTCTGTAAGTAAGTAATAAAATCTTTGATTCTCCACCAAATTATATGAAAAAATCTGCAAAATATCATTAGCGGGAAGAGTGTGTTTAATTTCAACTCAAGCTGCAATGACTTTTAAGAGCAGAGGGTATATTTCCCTGAGTAAAACATATGATCTCATGTGCTCAGCCCACCCTGATTCTCTAGAGTCTTAACTCTGTGTCCAGAGTGCACACAAGTGTACCATTACAGGACCATCCTTTCACCCAGTGGACATTCACCTTCTAGCAAGACTTTTTAAATTCCTGAGACATCTACTGTTTGTGGTAGATTGAGATGGCTGGCTTATATGACTGATTTCTGTGGACAATGTGTAATTGAGAACTGGCAGAATGGCAGGTCTCAGAGGGTTGTAATCACTGGCACAGGGAGAAGTGACACAGGACTGTAGTTGGAGGCCTGTCACTAGTGTTGTCCCCCAAGGTTCCATACTGGGCCCAGTATTGTTTAATTTATTCACCAATGACTAGAATGAAAGGGCAGATGCCTCCTCAGCAAGTTCACTGATGACACAAAGCTGGGAGGAGTGGCCAGTACCCCAGAGGGCTGTGCAGCCCTGCAGAAGGACCTGGACAGGCTGGAGGGAGCAGCAGAGCAGAAACATCTGAAGTTCAACAAAGCAAGTGCAGGAAGCAACAACCCCAGGTACCAGCACAGGCTGTGAGCTGACCTGCTGGGAAGCAGCTCTGTGGAGAAGGACCTGGGGGTCCTGGTGTACAGCAAGCTGTCCATGAGCCAGCAGTGTGCCCGTGTGGCCAAGAAGGCCAGTGGTGTCTTGGGGTGCATTAGGAAGGGCATTGCCAGCAGGTCAAGGGAGATCCTGCCCCTTTACCCAGTCCCAGGGAGAGGGGGCAGAGCTGTGCCCAGTTCTGGGCTCCTCACAATGAGAGAACAAGGAGCTCCTGGAGCTGGTTCACTGGAGGGCAATGGAGATGATTACAGGATTGAAGCACCTCTCTTACAAGGAAAGGCTGAGAGACCTGGGCCTGTTCAGCCTTGAGAAGAGACAACTGAGAGGGGACCTCATCAGTGTCTGAAGTATCTGAAGGGAGGGTGCCAGGAGGATGGAGCCAGGCTCTTCTTGGTGGTGCTGAGCAATAGGACAAGAGGCCATGGGCAGAAACTGATGCACAGGAAGTTCCACATGATCATGAAGAAGTTCTTCACTGTGTGGGTGACTGAGCACTGGAACAGACTGCCCAGAGAGGCTGTGGATTCCCCCTCACTGGAGATATTCAAGAACCGCCTGCATGAGATCCTGTGCCATGTGATCCAGGATGACCACGTCTGAGCAGGGAGGTTGGACCAGATGCCCCACTGTGATCCTTTCCAACTTGACCCACTCTGTGACTCTGTAATAGACTTATGCAGCATGGGCACAAAAAAGAGCACAAGGATAATACCCTCAGGGATAAAGGACTGATTAGAAACAGTGCTTCAAGGACTACCTTGAGGATCAGCAAACTTAAGTCATTGTAGTTGAAGCACAAGAACGAATGTTAAAAGCATACCTATAATTTTATTGCAAAAGCCTCCCACTTCTCACATCTAACATTTGAGGTCATGATTAACACAAAGGCATAGGCAATTTAGGTATTTGCCTGCTTATACAAGGGGTCATTTGAAACAATCAAGCAGTGGTGAGAATAACTACTATGCCCACGGAGACACTGCCCACAACTGTGTGCTAAAGCAAAACACCTCTTTAAGGGGATTAAATATAAAGGTTACTCTAAATTATAGCTTTTGTGTACGTGAGTAGGAATTTTTTCTTATTTGTACAAGGTTCCACAAGTTCAGATATAATTCTCATCTCCAGATGTCGTGCCAGTTGTCTGCTGAGTGAAGGAGGTGCCTTATTCTCAACAGCTGTTGTAGGAAACAGTTATACCAATGTCACACCCACTTGGAATTTTTGTCTTGGGCATATTAATCACATTAGAGCCCAAACCAGTTGAGCTGCTCTTCTGAACATCAATCCAACAAGGAATTTAAGTTTATACCTGACTTTATACATGTAAGTGTATTAATGAAAACTGCTCACATTTTTGAAGCTAGACAGGTACTACAATTCCTTATGTGCACCCGATTTCTTAATGATGATGGATTGGGACTAGCAGGGGAGGAAGACTTGGGTGTGTTTGTGGACGAAAAGCTCAATACGACTCAACAGTGTGTGCTTGCAGTTCAGAAAACCAACCACATCCTGGGCTGAAACAAAAGTAGCATGGCCAGCAGGGTGAGGGAGGTGATTCTCCCCCTCTTCTCTACTCTTGTGAGACCCCACCTTGGAGTACTGGGGTCCTCAAAAAAAGGAAAAGCACGGACCTATTGAATGGGTTCAGAGGAGAGACACTAAGTTGTTCAGAGGTCTGGGGCACCTGACCTAGCCTGGAGAAGTGAAGGCTCCAGAGAGACCTTACAGCAGCCTTCAAGTACCTAAAGGGGTTGGAGAGGGACTTTTCATAAGGACATGTAGTGACAGGACAAAGGGGAATAGCTTTAAGCTGAAGGAGGGTAGGTTTAGATTGGATATTAGAAAAAAATCTTTACTGTTAGGGTGGTGAGGCACTGGAACAGGTTTCCCAGAGGGCTCCCCACTCTTAGAAATGTTCAAGACCAGGTTAGATGGGGCTCTGACCAACTTGGTCCCAGTGGATGGTGTCCCTGCCCATGGCAGTACCCATGTTTCATGGCACTTCTGTGGACTCCAGACTGTTAATCTGCTAGCAGGGTAGTAGATGAATACTGCTTTATTTTGCAACTGCAAACATCCTCTCTGCATCAAACAGAAAACACAGTTTCTCTAGTGATTACCAGACAAGTCACACATGATGCCCAAATTCTCTTCCTCATCTTCTCAGCCAGGAGTCATCAAAAAATGTTGCCCCAACAATGAACAATGCTACTTGCACAAAACTTAGGATACCACTGAAATCAAATAAAAACTGTGATGTGTGTTAAAGGAAATAAAAAAATGGGTTATAGAAAGGAAGAAGTCCCGAATCTGATTTGGTAAAACACGGGGCAGCAGAGCAGAGTGGAGGGACTTCTGAGTGTGCATGGAAGTAATCTGCATGAAACTGTTGTGGTGAACTTCCCATGCTTGGAGAGATTTCTAGCATCCTACACATCAGATCAGAAAACATGATGACACAGCAGGGAGCTGGGGAGGAATGATGTAGCAAGCCTCAGAAGAGCCATGGGGCATGAAGATCTGTGCCCACATCTCTGCACCATGAACCACACTCCCTCTTTCTGAGAAAACTAACAGTGAGTTCCCTGTCATAGTTACAGCACCATCCATCAGGTGTCAAAGAAAACATATCTGAAACACATAAACATAAAATAAAATGGCAATTCTAGCAGTTAAAGGGCACTGACACCTAAATTACCTGTAACTTCATTCAAAACAATAAACTCCAAGCAGCCAGACATTCACAGTACCCTTGATCACACGGAGCAGAGAAGTAGTGTCAAAAAAGATGAAGCCTTCCAGAGGACTCTGTAAGCATGCCTGCTGAAGGATGCTTGCCACCCATGCCTGATACCTGTGTGAAGGATTTAAGCCCCAAATTTCTTTCAAAAATGCACAGAGGTACACTGCTGTGAAAGTTCCACTCTTCCCTAGATGATGGGAAGAAATGTGATAAAGCAGAAGCTACAGTATGCTGAAAGGACTACACACATTTGAAACCTCTATATAAGTATATGCATATATATATATATATGTATATATATACACACACATATATATAACCAACATTATCATGTGGAGTTACACTCAGCTCTGCCCACGAAAGGAAAGGATAGAGCTACCTGACCTCCTTACACTTTCATATACCAGCATAAACTTTGCCACTGGAGAACCATAGTGTTAAAAAGAATCACCAAAGTGCCCTCCTGGACAACAGTATCTACAGGGAGATATCACCGAGAAGCAGTTATCTTCCTAATAGGCATATTTCTTTTTTTTGGTTCTGTTTTACAGCAAAAATATATTCTTAGTATTCACAGTAGTACTTTTTCAAAGACAGGTTATATAAAGCAATACAACACACACACACAGAGGCACGCAAAAATAAAATGTGAATGACTCATTGCACTTATGCAAACTAAGTTGCGTAAGCCTGTTTTTCTCAGCTCTTAAAAAACCCAAAACAGCACATACACAACCCTAAAAAATGAGCTGGAATTCTCAGTTATGAAAGTTAAAACTGCTGAATAAAAGCAGAACTCCCTCAGCTTCTCAGGGTCCTTCACACTCACATCTGGTGTAGTGTTTACCGATGGATAAAAATAGAAAGTTGAGACTTAGTAGACCCTAACATTTATCACAGTATTTAAGAGTCAAAACAGAAAAGTGACATTCACTTCAGGCAAAATAACCCTGAACAGGGAGAGATCAACAGCTACATTTTGAAGGGGATCCAGTTAATCCTCTCTGAAATACCACCCTTAGGTACAGGGTAGAAAGAAAATAATCAGCTCTATTTCTTCAACAAGTAGGTAATTATAATAATGCAACCTGAAAAGAATGTAATCTTTAAAAAAAAATCTTGCAGAATTTCCTCTAAACCATTACATACTACCCATATTAATTGTTGGCAGAAGACATCACAGGAGTTGGTTTCTTTAGACGTGCACAAAATCAATCTTTCTTGCTAAAGAGCAGGAGTATTCTCTTATCTGACAGAACCAGCAGTCAACAGCAGGAATGCTAGAGGTGGGACACGAGCACATGTGTCACTGTTCAGGGGTTCAATAACCATCATCTATCCCAGGCACATGGCATCCCAGATCAGCCTGTAAGCAGTAGGTCTTTGACTTCAGATTTGGAAAAGGCATCAATAGTTTGGCAGACCAACCTTTAGACCTGCCAAATCATGCCTTGGAATAGATAGGCTGCCACAAAATTTAGATAAGTTAAGCCCTGGATTAAGGAAGATGTAGCATAAATGAACCTTCTAATGTATTCTCAGAAGCGTGATCCACAATAATTTAAGAGAGCATTTGCAAATAATCCTTCTTAAATTGCAGTAGTAGCATTACTTCGGTAAATTATTCAAATCTACTGCTGATGAGATGATATCGGGCCAGAAAATTATATGAGTCAGCTAACTTAGTCTTACAAGATCCTGTTCTCTCATACACAGCACACAGACACACAGCACATAGGCAGGGCACATGAGTGCTCAGCCATTGGACCCCATGAGCACCTGGATGTCATAGAATCATAGAATGGTTTGGGTTGGAAGGGACCCTGAAGGACATCTATTTCCAACACCCCTGCCATGAGCAGGTTGCTCAGAGCCCCATCCAACCTGGCCTTGAACACTTGCCAGGGATGGGGCATCCACAACTTCTCTGGGAAGCCTGTTCCAGTGTTTCACCACTCTCATAGTAAAGAATTTCTTCCTAATATCTAACCTAAATTTCCCCTCTTTCAGTTTGAAGCCATTACTCTTTGTCCTGTCACTACAGTTCCTGACCAAGGATCCCTCTCTGGCTTCCTTGTAGGCCCCTTCAGACACTGGAAGGTTGCCATGAGGTCTCCACACAACCTTCTCTTCTCCAGGCTGAACAGCCCCGACTTTCTCAGCCTCTTTATAGGGGATGGTGCTCCTGTCCTCTTACAGCTTTGTGGCCTCCTCTGGACCAACAGTTCCATGTCCTTCTTACACTGGGAGCAACAGAACTGTACACTGTGCTCCAGGTGGGGTCTGACAAGAGCAGGGTAGAGGGGGAGGGAGGCAGAATCCCCTCCCTTGCTCTGCTGGCCATGTTCTTGTTGATGCAGCCCAGGATTCCATTGGCTTTCTGGGCTGCAAGCTCATGCCAGCTCACGCTGGCAATCATCAACCATCACCCCCTAGTCCTTCTCCACAGGGCTGCTCTCAGTCATTCCTCTGCCCAGTGTGCAGGAGGACCTTGAACTTCTCTTTGCTGGACTTCATGAAGTTTGTATTGGCCCACCACTCAAAGGTGTCCAGATCCCTCTGGGTGGCATGCCTTCCCTCCAAGTGTGATGACTGCACTGGTGTCATCAGCACTTGCTAAGGATGCACTCAGTGCCATGTCCTGGGGATGGATCACAGGCTGCAGCCCTGCTCAGCAAGAGGGAAAGCAGCAAACCTGAGTGTCCCACTGTTCGTGCCTACGTCTCCAGTGCTGAGCAGAGCTGTAATGCCAAGGTGAGGCAGGAGGACCCTGGGGTGGGGCATCCCACAATGGGGTGGAACAGAATGGAAGAGAATGCTGCACTGGGGAAAGACAGCAAAGAACTGAACAGGGAGGCTGGGGGGTGGCTCAGAAGGAACCTGAGGCAGGGCAACAAGAAGTTTGAAAGGTGAGGTTGCTTTGCTGAGGACATTGAGTAGGCACTAGAATAGTAGACATTATAAGTAAGAAGAAAACCCCTAGCACAGTTTGAGTTAGAAGCTGCAATTCAATCTTAGGATTCCAGCACCTCCATTCCAGCTTTGTGACTAGGATGCCATGATGGTATCTCTCACAAGAGAAAGAGCTGCCTGTTCTGTTTTACATGATACACAGGACATGAGTCCTGGTCCTGTGCCCACTGCCTGTTATTTATTCAACATGACAGACACATGGAAAACAGAAGAGAGTATATTTAGAGGAAATAAAAGCCCAGACTCTAAGGCCACAAGATGCAGCTCAGTGGTTCTATAAGATATCTTTAGAAAATTACCATTTTCTGTGTTGTGGTAAATTAACATCTTCTATCCGAAGAGAATATTGACTTTTTTTGAACTACAAAGTTGGTGCTACAGATGATAAAAAAACAAATTCTTGCTCTCTGTCCCAAGAGCAATCAAAGCAGCCCTGATTATCAGAGAGCTCATGGATGACCAGACGTCAGTTTGAAACTGTTGCCAGTACATCAGCTTTGAAGTACAGGTTTCAAACATACTGGTAACCCAACAATCTGCCTGCTCTATTGCCTCAGCCACAGAGACAGACAGCATTCAAGAACCAGTTCTGTCTGCTCTGGAAGACAGCCCAAGGCAGAATCAGCAGTTCCACCACCTTCAAGTTAATCTCAGTTAACACTAATGACGCCAAGTAACAGCTACATTCATGGACTCCACTTCTACCAAGATGCTTGTGGTGCTAGGGTGAAGCGTCCTTCAAAACTGAAAAGTAGCCTAGGTTTGGCTTCAGAAAAGATTTCCAGGTATCACACAGAGTCAGCTGCTGCATGGCTCTGCCCTCCACTCCATGACATTTTGGGTCAGTGCACAGTGAGGTTGAGCTGGGGGAAAGTACACCATGCTAGCCATCCTCAACACCAAATGTCTTGCTAAGGACCTATCAGTAAGACACTGATGAAACGAGCTTCAATATCAAAGCCACTGCAAAATATTCCATTCTGGGAAACCAAATGAGCACAGTTTGCATCTCTGACTGCTTTAACACGCTTTAAGCAAGTTGCTGCAGGTACCAGAAACTTCGAGCACTGCAGCACAGAACTTTGCATGGGTCATTTGTGCTGCACTGTGCCACATAAACTGGGTCCAGAAGTTATATAACCTTGTCAGCTAAAACAAACAAACAAAACAAATAATTAAAAAAAAAATCTGTTTGTTAATGGAACTAAAGTGCATAATCACTGATAAATTCTGCTTGACTGGTATGAACAATATTACGGTTGAGAAAGACACAAGGAGGGGCTGAAAGAAATCATGTGACACAAACCTAAGACCTATCCCCTAATCTTAACTCTATCCACTCTGTCCCATCAGAAGTCATATAAATTTCAGATCTAAAGACGCCTTTTAATTTTGAGGAATAAAATAAAGCAGAAGAAAGTTCCAGTCCTACAAAGTTTTATGTGGGTATTTAACTCTATTTCCACAGTTTATCAAGTCACATAAAGTCAAATCATGTGTAAGTTTTTGCATAATGCAAATTTTTCCCTGTTAGCCTTTTCAGAAGAAGAATCATTTTGAATGACTAATACAACCCAGAATATTGTGCATCTACAACTAATAACATTTCAGTGTATTTGAATTTCCATTCAACTTTTGTCATTTGACAGAGCCATAAACAAACTAACCAGTTTATTTCCTACATTCTGTCCTTCAAACAGAGGACAAAGACAAAACGCCACATCAGATAGGGCAACATGTACTATTACAAGAAGCTATTTTCTTGAAATCTGCTAAAAATACCTACTTGGGTTTCACAACTTCATCCTGACCAGTGACAAGGAGCTCTGAATTCCTCTGGAGATGGAGAACACTACATGCTGTTACTCCATAGTGTTGATAAATTAAGTTTATTTTTAGGAATCACAGACTCTACTTTCAGAAAGTACCACCACTACTACACCCAGCTTCTTTTTTAAGGGACAGGCAAGAAGATGTGAATTCAAGCCAGATTAGTTATGCCACTGACTCAAGGCAAAGGTAGGGATTTTTATCCTGTGTTCTTCACCAGTTCTTTACAACTTCCTGGTCTTCCTTCCTTCCGAGCAGGAGGATGAAGAGCAGGAGTATCGCTTCATTCTTTGTGAGATTGTGTGCACGCGAAGAAGCAATGATGACTGAAAAAGGAGGCTGGTAACAGCTCAGAAATTTTGTTTTACGTATTTACAGTGGACAAAAGCATGCTTTCTCTGAAAATGACAGTCCAGCTTCCAGGTTATGCACAGGGGTTTTGCTGAGGCTGTGACTGATAGACTGGCGTAGTTACAAATGTGAAACGTTGAACGATTTGCCCACGTCAGAAGACGTGGATATTCCTGAGAAATGTCAGTCTAAGTGAAGCCCAAGAGCTGGAATTCAGCAACTCACACTCACAGGGTTTCTGAACAAGAACCTGCATGCTGACCATATGAAACACTCTGATGTTCCAATCCAGCTAGATCAGGTAAATCAGTTCCTGACCAAAAAGCATCACTGCTGGGCACCCTTCTCGAGCCAACAAGCCCAAAAGGATAATGATGGGAATGAAACTGTTCTTTCAGCCCCAGAGGCAGGGCTGTGCCACACTGGCAGAGCTGCTCTGCAAAACTGGAATGACTCCTGCACTGCCAGCCCTGGTGTTAATGGAAGATGCTAGGCTCAGCAATTACACCAGACAAGTCACACATGATGCCCAAATTCACTTCCAGGTCCTAACGAGATAATTGAAAAGTCAGAAACAGAGGCTGCCTTCTTTTCATAAAAAAAAAAAAATAAATTCTCTTCATGCATGAGGGTATGATTAGCATACAGGCATATATGTGACTATATAGATTACATATTAACAGAGACTTATTAAACATATATAAATGTGGCATGTTTATGTGGTTTTCATATGTGTTTCACAGAATTACACATAATTCCTTTCTGTAATCACCACTTGAGTTATGCACACAGTTACTGCTCACCCAAAGAGTGCTTGTGCCAGTTCTTCTAAGTTTACTTTGAAAATATTAGTGCTAAATTTAGGTATACTTAATTTTTAATATTAATTACGCCATTCCTGATATTAAAGCCACTGATATCTGCTAAAACTACCAAACAGTGTGTCCCATACAGCATTTATGCTGTTTAAACAGACCCTCTACCTAACAGGGAAGAGATACAAATGACACACAAATGCTCTGCACAGGACACTTATTCAGAGTACTGCTGGCAGCTCGAGCAATGCCATGCCACCTAAAGTTGCTTGTGGAGCTGGGGAGTTGGTGTGGAGAGGTTGTGGCAGGAGGAACAATGACAATAGAGAACACATCTACAGTTTCCATGAAACAGTGTTTGCTTAGCACACAACATAAGCACAGATGGGTCTGGTTTTTTTGCTGTGCTACCCTAAGCCAGCAATAGAAATCTAGTAGCATACAGCTACAAACTGCCACAATTTGGGACAATTTGACCCATTTTATAACCTGTGGCCTAAACTTTAGCTGTGGGTTTACCAAAATTCCAATATAAAATGACTTGGAGAACAACAGAACAGCAACAGTTTGTGCAAATTCCAGCTTTACAGTTATTAAATAGACATAGGCATATATGCATTGCCTCTGCAGACAGCTGGTATATTACATGACAATTTTTAATATACACAACCTATTTTATTCTCATTTTCAAGGATGAAAACTCTGATAACATAAACAGTCGGTACAAAAAGGTGTCATCTATTTGACTACTGAAACAATTTTCAAGTGCAGCCCTACAAGTCAAAGCCCTGTGTCAAAGAATACTGTAAGAGAAGCCAACTCTGAGGAATGGTAATGAAGGGGGCACGTGCTGGCACACCATATGTGCTGTACAAACAAGACCCCTCTCAGCTGCTGCATCTCTCAGCTCCCTTCAGCCTCTCACAAATTAAGTCCAGCTGATTGCCAACTGCAGCTGCAATAGCAAGCAAGTTCTTTATCAGGACTTCTCTATTAGTAGCTACGGGCAACCAACCCTGGGGTTCTGCCTTCTCTCCTACCTGCAGAGGTATGCTTGTGTTTAAGGCCTGAAAAACAAACTCATCAGGCTCCTGTAACCAAAAGTCTACCATTTTGATCCACCAATGCCAGGTGAAAATATGTCCTGCACGGTCAGACAGATGGAAGCCCCCCTGCCTTCTGAGTGGTTGGTCAGTCACATATTGTCTTACAGGCACCTGGAAGGGGCTGCAGGGGGAAGGGAGAGGGGGTAACAATGCTTACAGGATATAGATCAGAGACATGAGAAATACTTGGATGGCATTACCTGCCACACAGTTTAAATCTGTCAATATCATGCAGAACTTTCAGCTGTGCGTCTTCTGATGTGTTTCACAAGAAGCCTGTTATGTGGAAACAGGTGAACAAGCACAAGCACAAACTACTTCCCAGCACTGCTCTGCAAAAGCAGTATTTACTGGTTTTCTTTGAATTAGAAAGCCTCAAGATGACATACAGGAGTTGAGCCCTGTCATCCCTATGGGGTGAAGTACCAGCCTTCTTTGCATATGCAATGCAACAGCAAGCTCAGAAGCATCTTGTGTATCCTGATTGCTTGTGTCACCTGTTAAGCTCTAGGCCAAATCTACATACCATAAAGACCCCTTTCTCAACAGACAGAGTTCAGCTGGAGGAGAAAGATGGCAGGAGAGCACACTTCTGATCCCAAGTGACCTTATAACACCTGACCAAGAAGGTACTCCCTGACCTGTGAGGGGAATTCCCCCAACTAACACCAAAGTTTCCATTCCACCAAACTAACTCCCCTGTTCCAGCTCAGCAGGTGAGACTTTAGGACAGTGGAACCATGAAAAAGAGATTATGGACAGCATCCCCCTGTCTGTCACCCAGAGCTTCCTCTGCCCTCTGAGAACACTCCTTTCTACTGGTGCTCCATTAGAGGGGTAGAAGATCCCAAGTGAGACAGAGGATAGAGGGTCCCAAGAAGGATAGAGGGATAGAAGGTCCCAAGTACCACTTTTAGGGTGTTGGGGTTTTTTTGTTGGGGTTTTTTGGTTTTGTTTTTGTTGTTGTTTGTTGGTTTGTTTTTGTTTTTAGTTTGATGGTATTAATCCAGAATTCTGGAGAGGTGAATGAAAAGCCCTAAAAGGCACTTTGAAAAATTATGTTTCACACCACATGCATGTTTTAACTTAAGAATCTTGAGAGTCCATTGCCACAATATGCTACATCTCCCATGGGCACACCAGACATCATTGTCAAAACACTCAGCCCTTGTCTGTCCACGAAGGCACCTGAACCCTTACAGGATTGTGTTGGATGCTGCACTCCCAAATAACATTAAATGTTCTCAGCTGATTAGACACCTCATTCAGGCAAAACATAGAAACCAGCTGTTCCTACTGAAGGGGCTGAGTCTAACATGTATATGTCAGTGCACTTCACTCATGGGGTCAGGATGATATAAAAAAATAATAGACACCATTGTCCTTTTCAGCACAGCTGGGGCTGACATGGGTTTTACCCTGAACGTGGGACAATCAAAAGTCATCGACTCTTTTCCTGAAGAGCTGTAAGTCTTCCTTCCACAGGAAAGCACCCTGGGTGCCTCAGCCTAGAGGGCTCAATTGTCAAAGCCACTGTAACTTCACTACTGACCAGCAAATTACTGGTGTGGATGCAGGACATGCATGAACACACATGAGAAAAAAATGAGCCTCCATGGTCAGGAAACTGGGACACCCACCTGAGGGTGGGGAATCCTCCACTTTGGTCACCAAACGGAGCATGGAAGGAATCATATGAGCAGGAGCAAAAACACCAGTCCTTTTCTTACCAGTCATGAAAAACAAAATAAACCAAAACTTTATACACTGAAAAAAAAATCTCTAACATGGAAGGAAGGACATGGGCAGTAGCCAAGTAATTGTGCTATTGCCTTGCAGCAAGAAACAAATGCGGATTTGAACAGAGGAGACAGGTAACTGAATTAATTTGTCTCAAAAGTCAGCAACCCTCTTGCAGTCTAGAGAATGCCGAAGTTTAACACTAGTGTCCGGATTCCACTCAGAGACCCAAATATCTGCAGTCCCCCAAAGTCCTCTGACAGTCTTTTACATAGCTACTTCCTCTCCCAAAGTGCTGCTTTCCCCTCAAGTAAAGTGGTTCATATCACTCCAATAAGCTCATTATAACCAACTACGCTGGTACTTTCTGCATAGCTTCTGACATTCTTGTCTGCTGAAACTCCTCCAACCTTGGGGCTGTATCCCACGGATCCTGCTTTAATCCACCCCTACATTTTTCCTTAATGAGGTTCATATACCCCTGTGCACCATACACAAACACACACACAGAGACAAAGTTTTAAATAATTAGTAGTTTTCCCTTAAGGGTAAAAATGTGCTGTAATAGTATTTCTTTTTGTTATGAAATAATGTAAACGATCTTGGTGTGGTAATATTTCATAATAGGTCTGTGTTATGCAATTAAGGCTGTAGGATTCAGATGACTTACGTGCACCTGGAGATACTGACAGATGCTGGGGACTTGGAGCTGTTGAAAAGCACATATCCCTGTGCTTACATACACACACACATGGGTAAACACATGCACAAAACGACATATGCATCATCTGTCTACATCCTTTTACAAAAAAATACTAGGTACAGTAAGGTATGTGTAGTTTAATTTCTGGTAATTTCCGGTTCTCTTCAAATGAAGATCCCTTTGCAAATCTTGTGGCTCTTTTTTAAGGAAGGTAGATCTCCTACCCTCTCTTCTGTAAACCTTGTTGACTTCAGCAAGGCCACGGCAACTCAAAATCCTCAACTCTGATTTTTATTCTTTTCCTCAGATTTCTGTTTAGCTTGAAGAGAAAAATGCAGAAACTTGCCAAATGCTCATGTTTGCAAAGCAAATCCTACTGCCAAGAATATAATTATTTATTTGTTTAGCGACATTTTTCCTTCTCCTTTAACATCATTGTGTTAAGATAATGTGAACGACAGCATTCTCATGAAAAAGTTTCACACTTCCTCTTTCTTTAATTCCAACAAAGGCAGTGGCTGACTTTGCATGACCAAAGGTTTATCACCATCAGTGGAGTTAAACATCAGAGTGTTGGTTGCCTCAGCACAAGCACCACAGTAAATCACATGCCTGTCGTGACAGCATCAGGCACTTTTTCACACCTTCCATCATCCCACAGATCCTTCCATCTCAGGACTGTGGGATAGCAAAACCGTGTAGGAAAGGTAGGCTTTTAATATTCACCAAGAAGTTGGTGTGAGAAGGGAAGTAATCTGTTACTGCAGGGATAGAACAGAAAGATCAGTGTCTGGGGGATAAGAAAGATGACAAGTAGGATCAGGATCAGTCTTACTTAGAAGATAATACTGCGATAATGAGAATTGTAGTCAAAAAGTGTCAAGCCTATGTAAGATTAAAAGGTAGAGACAGGTTTTCTTGAAACAAAATTTTACTAGTTCACCACTCTAAAAAGAAACTGGACTGTTTCCATGCGATTTCCTTTTTCTCCTCTAACCCACAGTCTGCCCCATCAAGTCCCGGGGTGCTGTACAGGGCCAGACCCAGGACAGGCCACAGTCCAATTCCACTGCATGAGTGAACACACAGACATGGCTGGCACTGATTACTGCACAGTTACAAATCTGAAACACAGAGCAACAAACTGACACCAGGCCATCTATAGGTACACAGTACCAGATATGACCACTCCTGGAAATGGTCTGTAATCTACAGCACCTGCACGACCCTGGCACACTTTGCTGAGATCATGAACACACAGCCTACCTGTCCTTGTAGCAAGCAACTTCTGGCTCCTGCAGGGAGGATTTCACACTGCACTCTACACTCAGTGCTGGACATCTTGAGGTCAATCTGAGACCAGGTCAGGGCACAGAGCAGGGCCTTGGGGCACACAGGAGGTAAGTGTATTACAACAGTAGACTACAGTACAACACAACAGAATGTAAATCTGAGGTTCCTCTCCCACCTGCCCTTTACACGACTATTTGCATCCTCTAGAGCTTGTCTGCAGGAGAACTTCAGTCAATTTGGTTCCAAGCCCAAGGGATTCCAGCATTACTAACAGCACACTCACAGGGAGACAGTTTTTCAAACTGAGCATTGCAAGTGAAGTTCAGTGGCCTTGAAGGAAGGTCTGCTGTGGAGCACATGCTGAACTCCCTGACAAGAAGTGCCACATTGCCTGCTCTAAGTATGTAACTCACGTGTGAATGAAGACCAAACTGGGGAGCCTAAGTTACCCCTAGAAGCAACAGAAAGGGGTTGATGCTGTCAGGAGGGATGATTTGGCACACTTACATCTGTCTGGGTACCTCTAGTAGAAAGTGAGCATTCATTCCACTTAATCAGTAAAATAAATTATTGGTTTGGGGAATTATTGATCCTGACAACTTCCAACAAATGATAAGAATCCTTAATATATCACAGGATTTGACCCTAAGGAGCTGTACCTCAGATATACAAAATGAAACCAGACAGATTATTTTGCACTGATATTAAAATGAAATCCCTACTTGAGAGACCTGGTATTGGTTCAGCTTGCTGCATCCATCATTCTAGGATATGTGCTACAGAGATAACAAATACTACACCCCTTTACCTAAACCCTTACAATTCATCCTTAAGCCAACAGTTATGCCAAAATTATCCAGTACTGAAAATACTTCTGAAAATACTGCACTGTCAGTCTTTTATGTCATTCACCTGTAGGTGCATAGAGAATCCAAAGGTCTTTTTCCTTTTTCAGTAACTCTGTCAAACCACACTTTTAATCCAAGAAATGGTTGTAAGGTAAACACAAGAACCCCATTTGACTCAGATGTGCATCAGCAATTTTTTTTTTCCCTGCATGAATAACTGTCACTCCCATTTTCACTTTGGTAATTACAGAAGATGAGCTGATTTTTAATGTTTGTTCCAGCAGAGCTGAAGGTGTTGATTTCATTCAGACTTTAAAGTCTAATTCATGCAGTTGATCCACAACATTAACTGGAGTGCAGGTTTCACCAATTTGATAAAGTGTCTTCATAACAACAGATGGTAATTTGTTGATACTTTAGTCTTTAAATGGACTCTGTTACAAAACCACTTAAAATGCTTTCTTAAAAAAAAAAAAAAAACAAACAAAAAAACCCAAACCCAACAAAAATTGCCCCCTCCCAAGTGTTCAGATACTTTAACCCAAAGAAATTGCTGACAGATTTGTTTTCAGCCCAGAAGAGTAAAAAGCTGACAACATATTTTTTGCTGGATATGGTAACTTAGGTTTATTTTTAGGGTTTGGGTTTTTTTTTTAAAGTACACCAAAATAGCAGTGGGCTTAAAAATCACCATCTGCTTCTAGCAATGAAATAACTCTCTGAAGAATAGATAACAGGCATAAAAAGTCCACCCCCAACTCTTTCATTCTCCACAGCAAGACTGAAAGTCAAAATTATATATTACTTTCAAGCATTATTTATTTAATTAAAAAATATTACAGGGTCACAACATCCCTGTAAGTGTTCAATATATCTATTTATCAGTTATCACCAGCATAAACTGTTTACATTCCAGTCAGCAATAACTGAGTGGCAAGTGCTACTTCTATTGCTTTCGTGACTTAGAATAAAGCTGCTAACATTTACAGCATAATAAAGACTCTCCCTGTTTCTTTCTTTAACTCTGATTTAGTTCAGGTGGGAAAGATTCTAACTTGTAGGGAATTTTTTTTTTTTTTTTTTTAATGCCTATTAAAGCTATTCTGCAATCAGTATTTGCATGTAAATAAATCTGAGCTGGTTTGCATCCAGCTAGTTTGGATCCTACTAACAGTGAATCACTATGTCAGTTCTAGATGGTGCAGGACCTGGACATTTGCTCGCTGGCTGAAGCCTGTCAGCACAGTTTCTCAACCCTCAGCAGAGTTTATGCCTCTGACAGCTCGAATGACTGCACAAGAAGACAAAGCCTGGCCCCTATCTCCTGTGCTCTATCCATGCGCCAACAGCCTTAGAAAACAGTGCGGTATTATTGCTATCACCCTTGTGTCTTTAGAAATTTACACAATGTCAACAGAGCTCGAAAGGGATGGAGGAGCATCCATCAGCTTTCCATGAAAATGGGTTTGATGAAAGAATAAATGCTCAAGTTAAAGTTCCCGCTCCACCTCCCTCGCAGAGGAAAACTGGCACAACTTGGTCGTCACCTATCCTGTGAGGGCTCCAGCCACAAAGAGCACATCCCAAGGTTGGATGGCACACCCCCCCTCCCCTCAGCAGGTGATGTCAGGGGAGTGGGAGCACCGACTGCAGGAAAGGATGCCACCTTGCCTTTGGTGGCAAAGGCCAAAGAGGAGGAGAAAACAGGTTTCAGTGTTGGGAGTGGGGGTGGGACTGTGTTCGCTGGTTCTGTGATTTCACTAAAGATGACAAATTCTCAGTTGCAGTAACTGCAGTTAAAAACATTTCAAGGTTTTGAACTACAGAACAGCATTTATCTTTTTAGTACCATTTTCAAGAAAGGTACTTCGGTTTGTTGCTTCCCCCCCTCTCCCCCCACGAAATTCCATTTAAAAAACATCTTTTTCAGAGATTAAGATTAAATCTTCTAAAGACAGAAAATGAGATAAAACATTGCAAGATACTTCAAATAACACATGAGTTATAAACAACTAAGTTCACAAAATGAAGAAGTAATAGTGTTTAACAAGTACCATTTCTGACAAATAAGTCTTACGGTATTTATTTAAAATCTAACATCACAACAGCAACAATTCAAAAAAGATGCCCATAGTTCATACTTATACTTGGTGGATCAGAATTTTTGTGAAATTAAGTGTCTAGCATTGAAAAGACCTGCTAGTGACCACTGCAGGAACAGTATTTAGGCTGACTTTCATATTTTGAGAGCAGAAAAATAATGGAGAAACATATGCTTTGTCATCATATCTTGCTTTGGCAAAGGCAGAACTTCTTCACAGTAACATGCAAGAATCCTCTGTGTCTAGTAAACAATTAAGAGATATTTTATTTGTGAGGGAAATTTGGTCTTTTTTTTTTTTCTGAGTCAGTAGTCAACAACAAGAGAAAGGAACTTCTCCAACAAAGGGGAAAAAAGAAAGTAATTAAGGAAACTGGTGGGTTTGAAAACTCTAGTATTCTCTGGGCATTTTCAAAGGGGACCCTCTTCACTGAAGAACAAAAAAGAAAGAACAGACTATGAATAGCCAAGATTCTTAGTGATCTCACTGGGAATTACACATTTATTTGGAAGGCATTAAAGGAATAAAACTGCAGAAGTAAGATCTGATCCAAATTTCGTTATGTAAACGGAAAAAGAAAATTTTGTTGTCTTAAAAGGAAATTGAATTAAGCTTTTAGTTCCCAGTTAATGATACACTAGTAAATGTAGAGAATTGCAGGGGAAGTGATGAAGGAGAGATGCCATTTTGGGTTGGGTTGGGTTTTTTATATTACTTGTTTAGGGTGCGATTTACTCAGATTTATTGTCATAAGACTCTCTCTCCTACTGACTATATCTCTCTAAAGTGGCATTCAGATACATGGGAAATGGGGCATATTGTAAATTGTAAATGTTTCACTAGAGTCTGTAGGTGAGCAAAGAGTGCTACACAACTGCACAGGATCCAGTGTTCACTCCAGACAACATATTCCTTTCTTCATAGTAACATACAGTTATGGTTCTAATTGTATTTCTCAGTCTGAAACAAAGAGTCCATAGAGTCTTCTTTCTTTCACAGTCTGGATGCTCTCATGATTTGTTTGATCCCACCAAAGTGGTTTTTGTTAGCGCATGGAATCACCTAAACAGGCACGAAAATTATGTCACAAACAGGTTCTCCCATCACTGCTAAGAAACACTTAGGCCAGCTGGGCTCCTCCTGTGCACACATGTCCTTGCATCTGAACCCAACCCAGCACAAAGGATTCACCTTTTGTGCTGCAAGGTTCTGAAAACTCTCAGCTTTTGCTGGACCCAGAATGAGTTCAAGGCACTGAGTTTGCACAGCAGGACCTTTCTAGCTGCATATCACAGGCATGAGATTTTTTGTTTCTTCTCTCAAGTTATAGGTACATGCAGGGGACTAACAAATAATGCAGATTTCAAGAAAGGAACTGATCCAATTTGATCTGCTATTTTTCTTTAAAATTAATACATTCAGGCCACGTACAAATCATCCAGTCATATCCTCTGAAGGTTTAAACAGCGAAACCACAAGGGAAAATAAACTAACATCTCTTCCCTTTTTATCTTGAAAGTGTCTGAAATGAATTGGTTGCTAAAGAAACCTGATATAATTGTGACAGAGTGTTTTGAAACCCTTAGTGGAGTTCATCTGAAACCTCAGCATAACAAGTGGCCTCTTATCTGCGTACTATTCCAGGAAGAAATGCATGGCATTTCGTCATCACAGCTGAAAGACTAGCTGGCTCTGCACGTAGGCTAGGCGAGAATAAGAGCCCTCAGCTATAATGAGGGCACGCTGGTAGCTAATGCTTAGTCAGAGGCCATTTCCTTTAGCCTTTGCTACTGCCTGTAGGAGCTGGAATGCAGGAAAAGGCAAAAAACTAAAGCGAACACGCTGAAGGTCAATGTTTACCTCTTCTACTTGTTCTCAAGCGAAGATTATTTCTGAAGAAGTGGCACGCATGCATTAACGTCGTGGCATCCTAAACCACCCTCCCCCTCCCCCCCCATCACAAGGACTTCAAATAGCTCTATTTAATGTGGCTGTTCGTGAGCAGGATTACTTACAGGAGAGAGGAGAATCATAAAAAAAAAAGCAGATGTCTTTTTTTTTTTTTTTTTTTCAGTCTGACATTTAAAGGCAAATTAGTAAGTGGAAGTTTAATACAGTTATTTCCTTGTGAAAACTGATCTTGAATTTCCAAGCAGGCAAACCGACTTTCTCCTTCATAAAGCTGTTGAAACACAGATAACTTGTAGCAATTGCTTGAAACCAGAGGATGAATTTTCATATGTGAAGGAATTTAGTATGGAATAGTTCTTTTTATAGGCTTTTCCCCTTTTGTGCATTCTGAAGATGATAACAGAAGTGATGTACTGTCATCATGCTTTTTAGCATAGGAATCTGCAAAATTTGAACATGGAATGATTCATCAATAGAATACGAAAATGTTAAATGTGAATGTGTAGCAATGTTCAGGCTGTATGTTTGCAAGACACTTCATTCAGGACGACATTTTGCTTTCATACTGTGCCTGCAGAAACATCAGCAATTATTGGGAATTTAATCTGCTCTAACTATGCTGATTTAAGCATACAATTGTATGTACTGTACTACTGAAGACACTGGACTGACTCATTTTACATACATGCAGTTGCTGGTCTAAATAAGGGCTAGATTTGACTTGTTCTGTTTAACTCACTGGCTGAACACTGAAAATAGTTGGCACAGATTTTTCTCAGGAAATTCAAACTTACACAAGCAGAGGAAAAATATTGCAAATGAGATGCTGCTGTGTGCAAAAATTCTTCTTGGGCAAAACTTTAAACCCCAGAAATAAATCTTGTTTTCAGTTCTCACAAATAGGCTTTTCTATTCAACTCTGAAGGTTTAAAGCAGTTGTTAATCAAGTACTGTACACAGTACTAAGCAGGAAAGTGTTCAGTTATTTCTGAAATACGTTATTTTGAGGCTATGTTTGAATCTTCCATATTTATGTGATGAGAGTTATGTCACAAAGTTAATCATTCCCAGGATTCTAGCATTTGGGGTAATGAAAAACTTCTTGTGCAAGCAGTCATTAATCAGTGAGTCTAACATTGCATAATGCTTTCTGAAGCATGTGTTATGTGATCAGAGTACAAGGCTGCATAATACAGCAAAGTGTTTATGCCATATGCTGACCTTTTCTAAAGCAGAAATGGAGCCATGTGATGTGCTGCTCCTGCCAGCAGTTGCTTATTGCCAATAATTAAGTTTGATGATATGAAGAAACACAAACTTGTATTGCTTTAGAGTTCTAAAAGGAAGAAGCTTTGAAGTTTTTGGCACTGTAAAGCACAAAGATAGCCAACTTGGCCTGGATACACTACCGTTGTCCATTACAGGCACCGCCCATCAAAACTGGAATCAAGTGCCCTGCTCAAGTGGTTACTGGCATTTGTGTAAAGGAAAACATGTGCATCTTTACAGCACTGCTGTATTAACCAGAAGAGCATAAAGGTCACAGGAACAAAGCAGCCAAAAGCATGCTTGGTACCTCCAATCTCAGAACATCACAATAACATTTGATGTTCTTGTGCAATAAATGCTAGTAAGCAGCTATTACTTAATCTCCTACTAGTATTACACAAAAGTATACTTGTGAAATACTTCAGATAAATATGCTGTAATTATATGAAATATAAAAACATGTGTAGGACAAAATGTTTTTGCAACTCTAAACTCACATACCTATGGAGACGTGGGTTTAGTGAGCTATTTTAACAATGCTTCTGTGAACAACCTTAAAAATACGTGCTGGAAGCAGAGTGGACACATGCACATACATTTTATACATTATGCATATGCACACACAGAGTGTGACCAAAAGCTTGTCCTGTACGCATCTACTTTGTGTCTGTTGGCAGAATCAGGCTACTGAGCTGGAATAACCAGCTTCATGTAACTTTTTTAGCACAGCCAACTACAGCTATGACCCTGTTGCTACACCACCACCTCCCCTCTGAATTGCTAGTGTTTCCTTCTACCTCGCTGATGACAGCCTGACTACTCTGGGGACACAAGTGGCTATTATACCCCTTGCTTACTTTAAGGGAGTATTTTCAAGCTTAACTAAGAATCCTAAAGAGTAAAGCAGACTAGAAGCACCATCACAAAATGCACACAACTAAGACACTGTCCTAGCCTAGACTTTAGATTCTCAAAATTCCTGCTGGCATTTGGTATCACAAAGTCATGATATGAAGCAATAGCACTTAGAAAGTGCTGTATCCAAGGCCTTTTGGGACTCATGAATTAAACCTTCCACATCTAAGGAGTCTGGCTCAGTAGGCATCTTCATGTTTAGCAGACAGGACTCTAAACAGTACAAAGGAGATTCTGGGGACAAGAGGAAAGTGAGGAGGGTTCTCATCCTTACTGTGTCATCTGTTCAAAAACCATTGTGGTATTTCTGTGAAGGTCACTATCTCTCTATATCAATACATTCACTTGTGGAATAAATAATTAAAGTAGAAAAAATGAATCAGAAGTGACTTCAGAGCATCCATACAAGTCACTACTGTAGGAGAGTTTGGCTCACGTCAACCAAGCAAAAGGAGAGACTAGAAACTGAGTTGCTTTGCTGTTTCACGAGTCCTTCATCTACTGAGCAAACATACATATGGAGGGGTTGCAGCATATCCTCTTCACCTTTTCAAAAACAGACTGATTTCAGATAAGACTTGTAAGAAAGGGTAAGAATCCAAGGCAAAGAGAGAAATTTCATTCCACCCAAAGTGGAAAAGAAACATGTCCATGTGTCCATTTACGAGCTAGTAAATTAAGCAGAACCCTCCTCATTATGGTTGTTTTTGCAGCTCCTACCTTCTTCCATATGTTATAGGAATCATATCTGGATGTTGTGAACTCTACTAGTCATTAGGGTTCGGGACTCAGGTACTGTAACCAACCAACACAGAAAAAACCCACTTTGTGGAGCTGCTCATGAAGATACCAGAAATGACTGTGCTGAAGTTGACTGGGACTAAAACAGGCAGCCTGAACCCACCCTACAAAACCTGCTTCCTATCCACCCTTCCCAGACTCACTGCTTCTTGGAAGTGTGCTCCCTGGCTCTCTTCTCCTTTCACTACTGCTTGGAAGAGGAGGCTGGCCAAGAGAAGACAACTACAGGACAACAGGAACCACAGACCCCGAGGGGTCAGTAGCTGGAGATACTTACATATGTTTACAAAAATAGTTCAGCTACAGATCAGCTCTGAAGACAACAGTCCCAGTATTTCAGACTTATTACACAAAACATAAAGAGTCAAACTCTTTCCACGCAACCACAGAGATGTAATATTAACATTTATAGGCAATGAAAACACAACCTTCACAACTCTATCCTTACAACTAAATTTTTTACTTTGTCTTTCTAAGCTGGATGAAAGAGACACGTTTTTAAAAAATTTGTACAACTGGCATCAGAACTTTTAACATGCTAGAAAGAATTGAGCCAAAGATGATATCACAAAGTCCCTTATGCTTAAGGGAAAATGTTAAATCAATTAGCAGTTGCCAGAATAAAGAAGCAACAATTTGACGTATAAGTTCCTTAAAAAAATAACACACTTTTCATGTTCTTCTGAAAGTGGTTATATATTATGCAACAAGAAAACTGCACCATATTCTCAGCTCTTTAATGTTACAAAAGCTTTATTAGCATATGCTTCAGAAATTATAATCAAAGGGTAGTAGTCACCAGCCAGAACTTTGAAGAGTTTATAAACATACATGTACAGACTATGCCTTAGAGGGTTAATGTACTATTTTGAACTCAACTATTGCAATAGGACTTAGCTTTGACACAGAACGTTCACACCCTCTGTAATAAATTCTTTTAACATACTTCATATTTCTTCCCATGTGAATGAGTGTCCTTGGAAGAATTATCTACTAGATAAAAGCTGGAGATGAAATCTAAGTCTAGACTTATTAAGGGGGGTAGAGACTGATCTTATAATCTACGACAGTTGTTGATTAATGAGCTGCTCATGATTGCTGTAGGCCTCCCCAAGCTGCAGGAGCAAATGATACTATGGTACTGGGAGGAATGTGCTATCTGGATGCCACACCTTTGTTGAAATTTAAGAACTGCCTTTGACTCCTGCTACATTTATTCTAGCCTTGAACTACCACATGTACACGCCGAGATACACGGTGACACACATGGATCTCCTCACTACTTGACTGCTGCTTCTGTGGCAGAATTTCTGTGCTAACAGAACACATGGCAAGTGTGGCCACTTGTAGCAGGCACAGCACATGCTGTGTGGGGTCGAGTATTCTGCTGGTGGTGCTCCTGCACAAACAAATTCAAAACTTCCTGGAGCAGAACAGTGGTATCACATCCTGAGGGCGTCTGGTCCTGCCTGACAGTCTGGATAATTTTATTTATATGTACACATATGCATATGCACATTCACATACATATGCATGCATATGACATGTCAGTATACACACGCATATATTATAGAGCATAATAAGTGCATTGTGAAAACACAGCAATCTGCATAACTAAAGAAACTTCTATTGAACTCTGCTTCAAGGTTGAAACTGAACATGATTTGAATTTATAATAAAAAGGTATATTCCCCAATATTTAGTGATAACGTGGTAATCTCTGATTATATCTTTCAAAGACTTTCAGGAAAATTTTTTAAACTTTAATAACTTTCCTTATAAAATGCCAATGTTCTTAAAGTGAAAACAACTCATAGAAATTTTTCAAAGTATTCTCTGCACACTCACATCTGAGCTTCAGACTCAGAGGAAAGAAAAGCCAAGAGAAAAAAAGAAAAGGGCACAAACAGAAAAACTAGCTACTGTAGTATGCAAGAGGAATTTCATTAGCTTTAGCTGAACACAACTCTTCTTTTGGTTTATCTGCTTGCAATTATCCTTTTTCTCATTTTTGGAGATAGTTCTAAAAGTGTGCAGAAAAAGAACATCTTAAAATAACCACATCACCATGAACATTATCACACCTCGACTACACTGACTGCATCAGCCTCAGTAGACAATGAAGCCCTGTAGCTTTTCAGCACTGTCATAAAGAACAAGAACAAGGCTAAAATTCCACAAATGAGACAGGAAAGCACATCTTGTTCCATTTCCATGCACACCACACGAAAGAACAATGATTTTCAAGTAAATCTTTTAAAATTGTAAATAAATCCTCTGCCTAACCTCAGCAGACACCTTTTCAGCGATTTGCGTGTATGGAAAAGGAATGAAATAAAAACTATGTGTTGATAAATTAAGATCTTTCAATTACTCTTTTCACTTCGCATCTGTGAGTTGGGTTTGGTATGTGAAGTGACACTAGTATCAAACCCTTTACTTTACTCCCTAGGTCTCCCAAAACCAGACTCCAAGTAGCATGATAATCCTGCCCTCTCCTATGCTGTTCTCTTCAACAAATCTGACTATGATTAAATGAATCAAAGAGCAATGACTGAGTAAAATGTGAAGCAGCTGAGAATGATACATCGTGATGTTTACTATTCTGAATGCAGCTGGTTAAAAGCAGTTCTAGAAAAGCATTGATATAAACCTTGGTGTAGGACTGTGAGTAATGCCACACAGAATTTCAGCAACAATTGGGCACCAATGGCTCAGCAAATGTCACAGAAATGTTCCACAGAACATCATCTCCAAGAGCTCTTAACTGTGTCATGACGTAGCCTTAGAATAAATAAAACACCACTTTTCTTCATAGCAGGTGAGCTACTCTGAAGTATTGAACTGACTTAAGCCATGCAGACAATCATGAAAACTTCATCAGAAATTTAGTAAAACTACTAAGAAATGTGAGTTACTTCAATAACATTGAAAATACAAATGGTTTGACAGACTAAAGGCTAAAATGATATGTGTTATATAAAGTCGCACATTACCTTCTGCATGAAACTGAGAATTTCTAGGCAATTTAGTAAGTTGAACATACACTCTTGACACGTTATAAGCTGAAGGTAATGGACCTACATGTGTTATAACTTTTCAATATCCAACTCAGTGAAGTGCAGAAGAACTCACTATCCACTTGAGCTCGACAGAAGCAGGAGAAAAAGATGCTTCTGTGTAAGGACCATGAGATAACCTTTCAGAAAACCTTTCAGTGGGGACCAGGGCTGACTCATCCATGGAGTGGATTTAATGTGGAGAAAAGCGAGGCTTTACCAGGAACTGAAAGAGTCGAGCGTAGGTGCTTGAGGGATGATTTGCCAGATCATACCTTTCATGTGGAAAAGTCAGCCCTTATAAGAGCATTTCTCTTACAATCACCCTGTTGTGGAAGCAGAGTTCTAATATTGCTATTAATCATGAGCACTACAGACATCATAACACGTCACTTAATAACAGAGATAGTGATTAACACATCTTTTGCTAAAATATTGTTCCTTCAGAACTGTTTCAACATCACTCCAAAGTACCTTTAAAAATTGTCCAACTGACACTCACTTTGCAATGATATTCAAACTGTTGACTTCAAAGCAGGGACTCAAATTGCTATGATATGACACTATCTCCTCCTGAGAAAAGGAATGGAGAGACCACTGCGACAGCAAAATTATTTTCTGAGATCAAAACTACTAGTTAAAGGCATGAATCTACACAGTCTTATGCCACAGTATTTAAGATTATTAGATGTTTTTAAATGGATATTCACAGAAGCTACTTAATCAGTGCTTGTTAGAAAAAGAGGCAGCTCGACAACCACACTGTATATCAAAGTTATGAAACAGAAATCCATCAGCATGGACTTAATATTTTTTTTTTTACTATTAACATAATTATTTCCTAGTCAGTAAAAATGAAAATGACATGTTAGCATTTCAAAAACAGGAGAAAATGACCCTCCAGGCTTTATATGACTATCAAAACAAGCACCAGTACTTTATTTGCAAATTATTGTGCATGAAATGATCGACTCAGCAAGTTTACCAGTCAACAAAGTGTGAGCTCTACCAGTTATAATCAATTTACATGCAATGGTATGTCTAAATATGAATGTAAATGAGTTCCTGTCATTTCATGTTGATGAGCTGCTTTATCATCACAGATATGGAGAGTGACCATAGTTAATGTTGCAGAAACAGCAAAGCAGTCACAAGTTTCATGAGCCAATGGTATCCAAACACAAATAAATTTGTTTTCATATAAAAAGACAGCCTCTGACTGCTAAGCCATGTTTATTTTCCAGTCAAGTTAACAAAAATACTTTCAGCGAGGTTATTTCCAGACATTTGCTGTATATGCCATGTCCACTGCAAATACAGAGTATGAACCACAACCGTTTTCTCACCTCGTAACCTACTGCATTTCTCTTTAGATATATGAAAAGAACTCTGAGG
This sequence comes from Corapipo altera, assembly GCF_003945725.1. NCBI lineage: Eukaryota > Metazoa > Chordata > Aves > Passeriformes > Pipridae > Corapipo > Corapipo altera. Next base: position 4,612,346 of record NW_020884909.1, on the reverse strand, counting down.
CCACCACAGAATAAAGAACGTTTCAATATCATCCCTCTTGTATATAAATATACATTCCTAGAACCTGCAAAAGTAATATTCTGCAGATTAAGATAATTCTAGTTTCTTTAACAGTGCATTAGTCACATCCCTCCACAACCATCTTTAATACAATCATCAAAAAATTAAAATAACTGGCTCAAGTGAAATAAAGTTCTTTCACAGCTGACAGTGCTGATCAGATGACACGCTGGAAGAATGCAAGACAAAGACAGGTTTAACATACAAGATGTATAATTAAAGACTGGCCTCAAAACCGTTTCATTTAATACAGTTAAATTAATGTAATGGCAACGATTTAATCAAAAGGACACCATTATGTGCTGAAGTGAATTTCATTTTACTAAGGATAGTGTAAATAAGATAAACTAAGCTTAACATTTTCCAAACAATAATCCTTTTCATTTCCCTTAGCTTTATTAACAATGTACATATTCAGGTAGAATACTCAAATATGATTTTTACTGATATACAGAATCATTTAAATGCATATTTGGTACAATTTCTTATTTTTGGTGTTCGGCAGTTGCTCTTGCTTTGATAAAATGATACAGCAGATTTATGCTTAACATCACAGATACGTTTTTGTCTACGTAAAGAATTTACAGAGCTTTGTTCAACTGTGGAATGGTAAGTTTCACACACAGAAAATTTTGAAAATGCTGCATGAACCTGTGACCTTGCCAATACACAGATCAAAACCATGAGAAACTGTAATGAGCGTGAGCTGACACACATTCAAAATGTTGTAACATCTGTATGGTTTGCTGTTACTTTGGTGGCTGTGATATTCCAGGTGCAGATGCAAAGTGCACCTTAATGGTCCTCATAGAAGTACTTTTATCCCCCTGTGTTTTAAAGGCATCAGATTCTTTTATTCTCCCTTGTAGCGAGGAGGTCTCTTCTCCTTAAACGCAAGAAGACCTTCAATTCTATCTTTTGTCGGAATAGTCTGCAATGAGCAGAGTAACACTTCATTATAGACACCAAAAACAACACCAAGAAAAATATTAGCATACAAATCCTTGTTTTTCAACATACCCAGGATGACACATGCAATACAACAGAAAAATTAAAAGCTATCTAGTCAGAGACAGGAAAGCACCAGACACTTCAAAGGCATGACATATGGCTGTGAAACAATTCGAGAGAAGGACTACCTTTTCTCCAAACAGATGTCTGTAAGAAACTCTTTAGGGTTTGTTTTTGATGTTTCGGCGGTAGGTTTTTTGTTTTTGTGTTTGTTTGTTTGTTTTGTTCTGTTTGTTTTGGTTTTCTGGGGGGAAGGAGGCCATTAATCAGATCACCATATGTCTTAAACAAGCATCTAAAGCCGATGCTTCTATTTCCGTCATCAAAAACTTGCCTCAAAGGCCAAGAACATTCAATCTCAAACACATCATTCCCGTGTTTCACAGGCAAGGAGGTTTGTCTTGATTTTCTGTTGGTTAGCACATACGCCATTAGGGACACGGTAATGAACTGCCCTTCATGTTATTTCATGTCAAACCGAAACAAAGCAAAAGGAAGGCAGTTCTTGGTCTAGATGCATGGCAATGTTTGACTGGCTTGTAGTGCCTCACTACCTTCACCCTAACAGTCCTGGCAGGGACATGTTATTGTGCTGAACTACACCTCCTTCCTGAAATTCCTTACAAAATCAGAATAAGTAGATGGAAAGTCTAAACACAATGCCAAAATGTTTGCAGAAGAAATCATAGAGCAATTCCTAGTTGAATTTCCATGTTTCATAACAGGTACCAACAAAGCCTATTTTCTGTGGGTTTTTTGGTGTCATCATATTTACATACCTGAGCATAACAAGCTTCTTCAATTGCTAAACCTGTTACTAAGTCGACCTGAGGAAAAGAATACAATGTTTTTTAAAGGAATATTTTTTTATATTTATTATATATTATTTCCACATAAATACTCTGTTTCTGTATGCCACATAATGTAACACCTCTGTAAAGTTCTTCTACCTTACTTTAACACAGAAATGCTATACTGACATGTGGTGACAGTGGTTAGCATTTCTCTAACAGCTTCCCTATTTGGCAATACAATTAGTATGTAATACACTCAAAAAATGTATGCTCTTTGCTACAAATCATCTGGGTAGATAACAACTGTTAGCTGCCTGCACATTTGTAATAATTTCACTTACTACAGGGGAAAAGATGCACTGCATGATTATTTAAAATCTGTTCTGAAATAAGTTATCTTAAAAACGTCATATAAAAACACGATGTCATGCCACAAAAAATACAAATTTGAGCTTAGAGGGATTTAAAATAGGGAAAAAAAGAGGCCAATGGCTATTCTGCATCATCATCTATTTTTAATACATTTATTTGCTTTGTGAGCTGGCCTGAACAGTTGAAAAAGTTGAATTTTGCCCTCAACAGTTCTCTGTCTGTCTTAAGCATCAGCTGCTGCAGAACTCACTAGTTCTCCACTTGACCACTGGAAGGACTGTGGCTACACACCACAAGCAATTTTCAAGGGGAGATAAGCTACAGGATAGGTTACCAAAGGAAGCCGTAAAATCTGTGCCATGGAAGGTTTGTAACAATAGCTTGGATGATCGTGTGCCTTGGTTGGTTTTGATACAGTAGATCTTTGTCTTGTGGCCTCAAGGTTGAACTAGAGATGATCATTCAGAGTCTTTCTAACCCTAATGTCCATAATTCTATACACATCATCATTTTGACCTTTCAGTCCACTATATCTGGTAGCCAGATAATTTATCTTGTTGCACCCTGAACCTTGGGTACCACTGAAATAAATCCTGAATTCCATCATTACTTGCTATGGAAACCTAACAAACACACTCTTTGCACAACAGCATCGGAGTTTGGTTCTCACGCCACAACTTACTGGTGGAACTCAATTATATTGCTGGTTGCTTTTGGGACTTTTAAGAAAAAAAAGGACCATTCTTAAATTTGTCTTCTTGGATTCAGATGTTGCACGCAGTGTGATACCCTTTTCCTTTTACCAGGATGAGCTACAGGGTGTTCTGCTGCAGAGTTTAACTTTAGACATGGACAGTCCTGCTGAACTCAGCAAGAGGATCCATATGCCTTCAGCAAAACACATGTCCAGACGTGTTCAGGACTGGATTTTAATGAGCTTTAGAGCTAGGTCAATAATGTACAAAAATGAATGGCAATCAGAATCAAATATGAAATCAAGCTCCAGATACAACTTTAACGCTAAGCTCTATTAAACTATTAAAAAAAATATATGCCCTTCAGCCTGAAGGCTGAATTGAGAGCATTGACAGACTTGACAGAGTGTAACTTTGATCATTGTTTCCCACCCAGGATTTGAAATACAATTTGTTCACAGTAGTTTATGTTTAGTTTCTAGTATTTATAATTAGCAGGGTGCACTACTCCTGAACAGGCATGAGGTTACTAAGCTTTGTCACAGAAATCAGCATCTAGGGAGTCCGAGACACAATAAAACTGCATTTCATCCTTTAGAAAGTTTTGACTAAAGAGATTTTGAAAGACTATACAGTGAGAAACTAAAACAGTTCTAGAAAAAAATCACCACAGCAGAACTGTTGCCAACCTGATTTCTGCTTACACTCATGGAAAGTACAGATCCTTACCTCCATTCCCTGATTGATAGCCAGTTTTGCAACTCTCATTGCTACTGGTCCCTAAAATGAAAGAAAAAGTTTATTCACATATGATCAAAACCTACAAGATGTGTAGCTGGAGAGTCTGCACCTCAGTGTTCTTATATTGGGACCTAAACTTTGGACTCTCATTAAATTTACAGTAATGGGTCAAATATCCTAAATTTCATCACTGTAGAAGACATTTGTTCCCAAACTGATAGGCTGAATACTGAGAAAAAGTAAAAGCACACTATTTTAAAAACAACCTAATTAAAGCATTGCATTTGGTTTATGTTTCAAAGGTGATGAGTGTGTCCACATTTGACAAGCTTCACCAATTCCCCTCAAAACAAGGCTCAGAAAGGCCACCTTAAGATACATCACTATAGGTCTTTGCAAGGTCAGTCCTATGTCCCTCCTGTCAGACACATGAAGAGATGTGACAATCAACATGTTAAAAATTTTACCATATTTTCATGTTTGTCTTTCTATGAGGGTGCTCAAGACACAAATAACCATTTTTAAATGCCATATATAAGCTATAACATTTTAAGTTTTCAATGAAAAATTTTAGCTGTTACACTCGTGATCCAATAAAGTGGTTTATTAATTGTTTTCTTCTTCTGCCTCCTACGGATTTGCTACCTGGGACTCTTTACTTGAAAAGCAGGTTTATCAAAAGCTCCAAACTCACATTCCTACTCTGAACTAACAGCTTGCAGTCTGTGGTAACAGGGAGCAATCAGCTACCACCATAAGGGTCATACCTGTGCTTCTTACTAAAATTTTTAAGTTCTAAAAAACAGGAATTCAGCAAATCCCACTACAATTCTTCTATGAAAGACTAAGATAGAATGTCACTTAGAATGAATGACAAAAACAGCATGAATTTTCATCAAGCATATATATAAAGGACAGAAAGCAAATTTTCCACTAATAAATTGGCTTTGCTTTAATACTGAAATTCCATTTAGCTTTATGTTTTCCAAACAGAAGTTACACTGAGATACATCCACTTTCATATGGACTTTTTTGCTTCTCTTCTGAAGTGTTGAACAGCAACAGAATGACCCATTAAGACAATTGCTATACTAAAAAATAAAACCTGTGCATTTCTTTTTGTTTAAAAGTTGAAAGCCAAAATGCACAATGAAAACACAGACCAGATCATGCTGAGATGAGGACTGATGGAAGTTTCTTCTTCACTATGAAATAATTACCAAATAACACCACTCAATACACAAAATAGAAAACTTCTGATTCCTTGCCACGTGACTTAGCATGGCTTTTTAATACACAACTTCATGTCAGTTTTTTTTTAATACAGTTGTTTCTTTTTCAGTCTTAATATTTGGTAAAAAGTAAAAACCAAGATCAAAATAACCTGTCATACCTGAGGTAAGAATTCTTTTGCCAGAGCTAATGCTCTTTTGTATGCAGCATCCCCTGCTTCATTCTGTTCTACCACGTGGCTAATCAATCCTATTGATTTTGCTTCCTCACCATCCACAACTCGTGCAGAGAAGATCAGTTCTTTTGCCAGTGACACTCCAATCGTGCGAGGCAATCTCTGTGTCCCCCCTAGAGTTTGCAAAAAGAGAAAATGTAAGTATTAGTTTCCCATTTATCTACACCACGAATGTAGATGCATTGTTCAGTTTAAGTGTTTCCATTTTCGATTCCATAAACAACTACATGAACATGCATGCCTTCTTCAGTTTTGAAACTACATCTAAGTTGAAATCAATTGTCCCGTTTCTTAGAAAGACATGTAAATAACTGAAAAGAGGTACTATTAATGGAGGTTCTGTTCTATTACTGACAAGTTACCTTACTCATATCAGGCAAAAGCTGAGTGAAAGCTACTTGCCAGTAATCAGCATATCCAAAACATCTGGATCTTTTTAACAGTGTATTTTTTTATTATATCAATCACCACTTTCGAAGAACTATACTTAAAAAAGAATATGTACCTCAACAAGACTGTTGTCCATACTTAAATTTGCACCTTAGGGGCAACATTTACATGTAAACTAAACTAAACTCACTACTGGACAAGGTCTCAAAGAAGCCCTGGGTTTGTCTCTTCTTACTTCCATATTACTGTTGCAATCTTAAAGCACGATTACAAAAACTAGGGAAGGACAATCAGCAGAGAAAGGCATCTAACTTTAGTTCGCTGTTCTTAGTACATTCAAAAATTCTTTGGCATATCAACATTTTCAGGAAGTCAATAAGCAGTAACCACATTAACCAGACATGAAGACTTCTTAGCTGGCCTAACAATTAACTTTTTAGAACTAACAAACAACAAGAATGTGGGATTAATCATTATCAAAATGGAAGATGTAGATTCAAAATCACAGAAGCAGATGTTTATATGAATTAAACCAGTGGAAATGGCCTTTATCCAGAAGAAAGCATTTTTAAAACACACAAGGTCTACCATTTTGACATGGATCTGAAAGACATACTCAATTTATTCAAACAGTCTGTAAGTAAAAATTTCTTTCCAAATAGCTATTTCTGCAAGAGCATGCTAATATATTCAAATGTAAATATATGTATATATGCAAGAGGAGTATTTATAGGAGTTGTTCAAAGGGAGGTGGTACAACACTGAATAAATGTGTGTTCAAGTAGCAAAATGTATTAATTTCCACTAGATAATGGTGGACTAAGTATTTTATTGAAGTCATTCAATAGAATCATCTTACTGATATTTCCTGAAAATATTTTAAACACATCTCTGAGATAAATAAACCGACTGGAAAAAAACAAAAACGTTTTTGTGATTCAATGATTCAGCTTCCAACTATTGTTTTTCTGTGAACCACAAGCTGCAGTACTACTGTATTCCTTTCCACAAAAACAGAGCTGCCTTTGAACATATTATATCACAAAAAATTGCAAAAGGTTTGGAGGATTTCTGCCTTGTACCTTTCTAGAATATTACAAGATCACTATCTATAGTAAAAAAACTGAGATGTATTTTCCAGGTAGAAACTGGAGGAATTAAAAAAAAAAATGTTTGTACTCATAACAACTAAAATAAAATTTGTAGTACAAAAATATTAGTAAATACAAAAAAATGTGATACTCTCAATGATCCCACAACACCTGAGAGGATTATAGCAAGACTGTCCTAATGGTCAAGGGCAACAGGCAATGGCAAGAGAAATTCCTATTCCATAAATTCTGCTAATTCTGCTAGTTCTCTAGAGCTAAGCTAGTGATAGTCCTAGAAGTAAGATTTTGCTAACAGTACAATTTATAGAAAGCCTCTTCTCTAGGGACATTTTTCTGAAGGGGGCAGGGGATGCCCAGCAAAGCAACCCCCTTCCAAGAACACCAAAAAAAAAAAGCTATGAACTCTTAAGCACAAGCCTTCCCATTAGCCTTGGCTGCCTCACTGCTGGGACTCATGGAGAATGACTAAAGCTGTATCTATCAAATTTACAACAGACCTACTTGCCATAAAAATGTGAGCTGTGCTTTCAAGAAACTCGCTACTTCTGATACTGAGCTGTACCACCAGCATCACAACAAACATTTACTGGCTTTTTCACTTAACTATTGAAGATGTCTTTTAATTTCTCACCCAAATAAGCTGTCACGCTCTAATCAATTTTAAGCATATATCTGAACATAGCAAACGTCTATGCTTATTCTTCTTAAGAATACTTTATTCAAAAATTATTCCTTTCACCACAGCCATGGGATCTAGAAAAGTATCCAGTTTGGCTTTTGATTAAAGAAAACTATTTGTCCAAATCATAAGACCTGAAACCATATGAGGCTGAATTCACTGACTCTGCACCTTCTGCTTCTTCCTTGCATGCTATGCCCAATATTTCTTCTACTTAATCATCTCCCCCTTCCTTTACTGTTTTATCTCTTCTATTACTGCTTTACCAGGAAATGCTGAAAACAAAATTTCATTGAGCAACAATATTTCATAACTTTGACCAAACAATGGATATGTTTAAGCATGAAATAGTGTTTATAGATGAAAAAAACTGTTCTTGCCAGTATCTTACACAATAATGATTAAAGAGCAAAAAAAGAAGATTCATTTGGCTGCCTCCTACACTGCAAAGCCATTAAGCAGAGGAGCATATTCTTTGATTAATATTCACAGAACAGAAGCCAACAGTTCACTGCATCTATCACATATATTCAGTAGCAGGAGTAAGATATATGTGCACACAAGAGCAGTAAGAGCAAATTAATCAAATGCAAACAACACACTAAAATACACCCAACTCACCAAAGTTGCATCCATTTATGAAGAAAAGACAGAAAGTACACCACAGATAGATGTTCTGTTTTGGTGATACACAAAGAACATATAAATGCCTGCCAACTACAATCAGAGCTAAAGGAAGTAACACCCAGTCTTCAAAGACATTACTTAACCAAGGCATTTCATCTAAATGTAGAGCAGAATTTGATGGGAGAAGAGTTGTTTCATCTTCACAAATTTATTGACATGTTATTTCAAGGACTATGATCTGGTATTACTCACTGTGTTGATGAAAGTATTTAACATACAGTTGCAATGTAAATGTGTTCTTACCTGAAATGGTGTATAGTAAATGTTGTAATATTGTAAACACAGTTTTAGATGACACTTGTTCATGTGAAAAGAGTCAGTGAATACAAGACTGCTAAGTTCTGGTACAAAAATTGTTAAACAGTATTTTTTTATTTAACAAATAGTTGATTTTGTATGAATATTATTTACTGTCAGCAATTCATCAATTACAAAATATGTACACAACTGGTTTGGATTAAGGGAGTTACGTGATAAATGCTCAAGAGTATATCCAGAAAGATGAAGCAACTAGCTTACTGGAAATAGATTCATCATTCTGGCAGAGAGTATCAACAGTCACTAGTTTCTCATAGCTGAGGGCTCTGTCAAAACATATTGGAAAAAACAGTGTTCTGACAAAAAATCCAAACTCTAATTCAGTAATAATCCTGTTTATTAAGTTAAGTAAAAAGCAGCCTTCCTTTCCTTTCCTTTCCTATCCTATCCTATCCTATCCTATCCTATCCTATCCTATCCTATC